>NC_139537.1:55788427-56281584 GCF_965153285.1 Podarcis tiliguerta | reverse complement strand
TTTAGGACCTGGCTCCCTACCCGGGCTGCCCACCGTGCCGCCCTCCTGTACATTTGAACTTGGCGCGCACACGCGTTTAACTTTCCTGATGACCGTTTCCTCGCTCCCTGACGGGGGTGTGGTCACTCCTCCCTCATGTTCTCCCGCTGCCCGCGCGCCACCTGATCCCGATGCCTGGGACTCCTCCCCCCTACTGCACTCTGGGGGGGACGCTGGTCCTGATTTCCAGCTGCTGCTCTCTGAGTCCCCTCTGGCCCCTTCTTCCCGAGGTGTCCCCCTGGGCACTCCTCTTGCCCTGACCATGGGGGCCCCTTTCTGTGAATCCTCCGAGTCACTGGAGAGACTCAGAGACCTCGGATTGCTGTCATCGCTGACATTTCCTTCGGACTCCTCCCCCTCGCTCTCCATTTCCTCCCTCTCCTGTGCCTCTGCTCCTGAACCCCTGACAGCAGACTTAGTTACAAAGTATATACATGTAGAACTATCCCATATGGAGATATTTCCAGTGTCTTCTGTTGGCTGAGAGCCAACAGAGCAATTCTAGCTAAGAGCTGCTGCTCCAGAAACGAGGAAGTCAAAGAGAGAGTGTGTGCTGCATGCCTTGTCCTTTTTGTTACCTGGACAGGTAAGGTCATGCCCGCCTCTAGTCACATGCAAAAGGAAGTATACACCAGCCAGGAGGAAACAGAAAGTTTTTGACTGGCTGGACCAAACATTCCCCTGCATGTCCACTCTAGGAAAACAAGGAATGTTGTACTTGACTGCTATTTATGTATCTCACCCCACACCCACCCCTGTTGTCTGTTATTGCCTTAGAGTGCTTTGTGTTCTAGGGGAATGAAGAGGAAATCTCACTGTGCATGCTGTGCAAAGTTTTCAGGAGATGGGGAGTCAGTGGCGTGTACTAGGATCTGGGAGACCGGGATTCCAGTCACCGCTCAGCCCCAGAGCTCAGTTGGGTGACCTTGGGCCAGTCTCTCACTCTCAGCCTAACCTACGTCACAGGGCTATTATTGTGAGGATAAAATGAGGAAGAGGAAAACTGTGCATGCCACCTTGAGCTCCTTAGAAGAAAGGTGGGGTATAAATGATTAGATAATATAAGATAAGACCAGACAGGGAGCCATCCTCTCACATCTCTTACTGTTATTATACCCAACAGGAAAACAAAATACATTACAGACCAACCAGAAAAGAATGGAGGAATGCAAGAGCTCCACTCTCACTTCTGCCCTACTGAAGAGCCTGGCAGTGTGTTGGGTAAAGTGGATGAATTGCCTTTGGTTCCTCCCTGCCTGCTTTAGGATTTTATCCTAAACCTCCATTTCCCAAATGGGAAGAAAGGGCTGCGCACATTAGGAAGAGTATGGCAAGCTCCACCATAAAAGACCCCCCGTGGATGGTCATTTTTGATCCAACAGCACTGGGTGAATTAGCACTGGAAGATTAATTCCTTCCTGTCATCTCCCCAGGGGTATTAAATGATATCTGGTACAATTTTTCTTGCCTACAACGCTGTAATCTGGAAATACATTGCTAACGGCTTCAGCTTATAAGAGGTCTAATGAGACCAAACGATTGTCCAGCTTCTGAGAATGGATTATCAGCCCAAGGTATGTTTTCTTAATGAAATGGTGATTTCTTGCAAAGCGATTCCTCTCTAATATGAAAAGCCCAGCAAAGCAGTTAGGAGGATGAAGCTTAGACAATGTTGGCAAAACACACACACAGGGTGCTAAGTCTCATTTTCACTATAAGGTACGCTTATTTCTATGTTGGTTTCCCCCATCTCTCAACCACAAGGTCTCCCAAGGTGTCAGCCACTCTTTGGGGAGCCTTCTTGTTGAATGGTGGGGAACGGATGTTGAAATAAATGAAGACAAATAACAAATAGTTTAAAAAAAGACAAATCGCAATAAAAAATACAATTAGTAACAGTATATACAGTGGTACCTCAGGTTAAGTACTTAATTCATTCCGGAGGTCCGTTCTTAACCTGAAACTGTTCTTAACCTGAAGCACCACTTTAGCTAATGGGGCCTCCTGCTGCTGCTGCACCGCCAAAGCACGATTTCTGTTCTCATCCTGAAGCAAAGTTCTTAACCCCAGGTACTATTTCTGGGTTAGCGGAGTCTGTAACCTGAAGCGTCTGAAACCTGAAGCGTATGTAACCCGAGGTACCACTGTAATAGCCTCTCTCAGTGCTGACCCAATAAGTTTTGAGATTTAAGGCAGGCACTCCGAATGACTCCCCTCCCCCTTCAAGTAAAAATGTAACAATTTAATGGGATATAATAAGTGACAATTGCTTGCTCTGGAATGATGCTCGAAATCTGCCACAGGATGCAGTCATATCATTCCACCTAATGATAAGGCTGGCCCTGGTCCCCAACACTATTTGTGCAAATGTTTTTAAATGTTGTTAACGTAGAAGAGGAACCAAAAGGTACATTCCACCCTTGGTAGCATTTATATTTGCATCCGAGACTGATTTAAGCAAGCCAATTTTAAGTCTTACATATTGAAAACTCCCCTTATTTCTTTATTACATTTGCCCAAGTGCATTTCAGTGCTGCTGTACAAATTTAGCAGAAGATGCGCTACCAACAACCCCATCGTGCGAGCTCTTTATTATCCTTACCTGTCTAGCACCTTAGATGAGGGTTGGCACCTGTCAGGTATTTCTTAGACCTTGCTGGTAGATACCATCTATCAAAACACTTATATCAATAAACAGTGTGTTGCATCTCCACAGTAAATTATGCAGCATCCTGTTAGCATGCTTTTAAAATGAGCAATTGTCCTCATCCGTCCACACATGCCCTGGTCTGGTTCTGATGACGAGCCCTCTGGGCACAGCAGGACTAAGCAGCACCTCAGTCTCCAGGTCTGGGTATTTGTCACTGTTCACATACCCTCGAACATTTCTCCAAAGAAAATGGGACGTCCCATTCCATAATGATAATTTTACAACAGTGGTACCTTGGGTTAAGTACTTAATTCATTCCAGAGTTCCGTTCTTAACCTGAAACTATTCTTAACCTGAAGCACCACTTTAGCTAATGGGGTCTCCTGCTGCCGCTGTGCTGCCACAGCACGATTTCTGTTCTCATCCTGAAGCAAAGTTCTTAACCCGAGGTACTATTTCTGGGTTAGCGGAGTCTGTAACCTGAAGCGTACGTAACCTGAAGAGTATGTAACCCGAGGTACCACTGTACTTATACCTCACATTAAACATTAAACATTAAAAAAAAAACTTCCCTACACAGGATTGCCTTGAGACTGCTTCCAACATTGTATACCCTCCAACATTTCTCCAATGATAACAGGGACAGCCTAAGGAAAAGTGGGACCTTCTGGGATCAAATCAGAAACTGGGACGGCTGATCTAAACCAGGGACATCCCTGAAAAAGGGGACACTTGGAAAGTCTGTGTTCATCTCCAGGTTCATGAGAACATACAGCATTTAGTCTCATTAAAATCAGATGGAAAAGATGAAGAGAAGCTGAGGGTGCTGATGGCTCTTCTGACAGTAAACAGAGACAGACGCTTTGCTTCAGAATTCTACAAGGGGCATATAATAGTGAGCCAAAGACATACTATGTTCACCAGCATACATGCAGAGAGCAACAGCGCCATTTGCAGTTCTGGATGATAGCAGACAGTGTCAGACTTATGCATAGTTCCATCAGGATTCCATCCCTGCAAATGTGTTCCACTTCATACTGTCAAAGAAACAAATGGCTATTAGGTTCTCTTTCTGGCATATTATAAAAAAAGCAGGAAGCAGGCAGAACCTTATCCCTAGAAATGCATTCCAAGGCTCAAGAGTTATATATTCCTTCACAATGACCAAGTTCTGGCACATGGAGACCATTTCCAGTGTAATTCTGTATACATGGTTTTCCTGTTTTTCATGGGATGATTTGCGCTTCCAAATGAACATCCAGGGGTCATTTTTAAATACTATCTCTGTGTCTTTTCCTGTGTTTTCATTTCACTGTCCAAATTATCATATTCCAGCAGAACAATGCCAACATCTTTGAATTCAAAGATGATACATGTATAAGGAATCCTTAAAAACCCTTGGGGAAGGGCCATAGAAGTTAGAGCTTTGCATGCAAAATGTCCCAGGTTCAGTTGCTGATGTCTGCAGGTAGGACTGGGAAGGATCCCTGCTTGAAATCAGAGTAGAACCAATGAAATTAATGAACTCAAGTCAGTCATATTAATTGGCTTCAGTGGGTCTGCTCTGAGGAGGACCAGCATGGGCTACAGCCCCTGGAGAATTACTGCCAATTAGTATGAACAAGGGGCAGCCAATGTGGTGTCCTCCACATGCTGTGTACTGTAATTCCCATCAGTCCCAGACAGCATGACCAATGGTTAGGGATGATGATAGCAGAGGACCTGCAGTTCAGGGAATGCTGCAGTACAGGCCCATGCAGAGCTTGTCTGAGGCCCGGAATGGGAGTCTTGTTAGAATAAAGTTATAAACACAAACAAAAAAGCAGCTGCTCTCTGGCAGGACTCCCTGGCCAGCTTAGCCCTCTGAGGTCAGGGACAAGGGTAAGCTGTCCTCACCTCTGCATGGGCTTGTTCCTGTGTCTAATTTAGTGATTTTGGGTTTGCAGCCCAAATTGGAGAAACCAAGGATGTTGGCCAAGCTATCATATCGCTGATAACAGTGACATCCAATGGGCCTCTCTGTGAACAGCATCTTATATTTCTGCCACATCTTCTTCACCAACATTTTGGGAAGGCAAAGCAGGGCCACCTCCAACATTTCACCACCTGATCTAAGTGCTCCTTTCTCCCACCTCACTGCCTGATCTCCAATCTTCAGTCCACAAAAGCTTACAGAATAACAAATGCCCTAGTTTTTAAGGGGCAACAAGAGTCTTGGTCATTATTTTTTTGCTGCAATACAGATTAACAGGGCTACCCCTATGGAAATTATTGTCAGATAAATAAACCTGCATTTCTATGAACACTCTGATTTTGGAGTCCCACTGAAAGCAGAGAGACTTACACTTGAGTGAACGTGTGTTGGTCTGCTCATACAAATCCCTTCTTTGCATATTCTGTGATGGTCAAGTTGCAAGACTTCAAGAAAGCTAGTAAACTAATAGTGGCACCCAGTGGCTGGAAGGGTTAACATAAACAAACCACCTTTGTCTGCACACAGCTACTCTCCTTCCAAAATAATACTGTTATGAGTTTTGAGGGAGGGAGGAATTAGGCTGCATGCAACACCCTTCGAACCCCTGCATTCAGCAAGTGTTAAAATATAAGCCAGGTTTGCTTCCTGTGTTGAGGTGATCGCCTGGGTGATGGGCCATTAAGGGAAACAAAGGGCTCTGTGTGAGATGGCAAATGGGTGGGGACTCTCCCCAGCTCACGTTTAGTTCAAAGGATGAAGGCAGAGTTTGGAGCAGAGCAGCAGTGATGTGACCTAGAAACAAAGCAGCTAGCTGGAGAGTCAGAGCATTGTTTGACAGCAATGTTTGATTTCTTCTGGAATCCAAGGCTGTGGTTAATCTATGCTTCTGTATCAGATAGTCATGTTTAGTCTTTGGATTTATTGACATTATAATTTATGAGCGTATAAGCCTAAGTGTGCTTACAGATAACCTCAATTGTTATTCTTTATGGTAGGGATGGGGATTTGGGGGGGTCAAATGCAGCCTCCCATTCCTCTCTCTGGTCCTCTGGACTCTTCCCAGCACATGCCTTTCCCACAGGCTGATGACATTTGTAGTTTACACGCATCAGCAAAAGATGAATCTAACACTGAATCACTGTGGAAGGAGCACACTTTACCCTGGATTACAATGGAACTCTAAATTTAGGAAAACAAGTAAGCTTCTTTTATTGCAGGGAACACATGCTTGATAAGAAAGGTCCTATTTCTAAATAACTAAGAAGGAGATGCAACAACCTTGCTCTTGCATCTTGGATGGAGAGAGATCCAAAATAGACGTCTCCTTTCCCAAGGTGAGAAGGAAGGAGAAGGAAGTAGGAAATTCATTCAAGTATCATGGAAGAAATCCTGCAATTCCAATCCTCTGCGATCTGCAAGATACAGCCAGTTTGCCTAGTTGCATATGAAACAGGATAACAGCTCAGTAACTTCCTGGTAACTCTGTGCCTTGCCCTACAATTGCAATGATCAGGGAAAACTTTGTTAAGAAACTTAGAATGTGTGTTCATGCACCGCATAGGAATCGGAATGTGAAATTTTCTGTGCAGTTTCATGATGTTCATACAGGGGTGCCAACTTGAATAAAATACCAGGGGGGCAGTTCAGCCCCACCCCACATAATTGATCACATGACATGGCACCCCCCCCCCATTTGAATGGCAATGCCCAACAACTTTGGGGGAGCTGGCCCCCTCAAATAATTTATTGGGCAGGGGCGAAGTGACCTTGACCCCTCACCCCTCGGAGTTCGCTCCTATGTGTCCATAACTGAAACCATTGCTGTCTTTGACATAAATATCTGTGCAGCATTATTATTATTATTATTATTATTATTATTATTATTATTATTCTGTTGCTTATGTTGTTCATCAGATGAAAGGCCCATTCAGAGGTTCTCTACGAATGTATAACAATCCTTCTGTCCTGTGCGTGTGGAGCCCACGCTTCCCTGAGCAGTGCGTGAAGCTAAGGCTGCACTAGGATGGACTTTGAATTGCTCCCTCCTGGCTGAAGAAAACTTAGGAGTGATACACTAGCTGAGGAATGTTCACCTAATCTTTACTCACATTCTGCTTATTCTGTGGCAAGAAGGCATCTGCTTGGAATTAAAAGGTTTTGGGGAAAATGATCTTCAAGCAAATTATTGAGTTTACTTACATTCTACCTTAGAATTTATATTTTTGTAAAACCCCTCTTATCAACATTCCCAGCTAAGGAATTCGAATTTGATGGCCTAGGATTTGAGTTGTGGGAAAGATAGAAAAGAACTGAAAATGTAGTGAATGTTCAAAATGAAAAGCTTCAAATTCTGGAGTATCACCAAATTTCATATTGGTGCAAAATTGCATTTTAGGTCACACATAAAAGAGAGAACAAAGTCAGATATTAAATAGCAGCATCCTGTAAATCTGAGGCTACAATGAGCTTTGGATTTGATCTGCCGTATCCAGCAATCCAGCCTTTGGGTAAGATTGACCAGTAGATGAGAGCCAGCCCTCTTCCCCGGCAGCTATAGCATTCTTCATTTTCACTCCAAGGCTGAATGCACTTCATTTTCACTCCAAGGCCGTGATTACTGAGCACAAAGGCCAGTGCCATTTTGTTTTTCTCACAGGAACAAGGAATCAAAGCTGTGTTCTGTCTCTCTGAGGAGACATCCTGCTGTTGTTTTTCTCTGGGAGAAACAAAGCATCACACCCTATGACAATGAAGTGTCCAAAAAAACAGTCCAGTCTTCCGAATTAGATTATTTTTTTAAAAATTTGGCTTAAAGGGCTGTAGATCAGGGGTAGAAATGATGTTCTGCATGCAGAAGGTCCTAGGTTCAGTCCTCGGCATCTCTAAGTAGAACTGATAAAGAGCCACTGCCAGAATATTGAGCAAGGACTTGGTAGGCAGCTTTCTATGCTAGTTGCTGGGTTTCCACATAAGAAATTTGCTTGGATCCTATAAGAGGTTTAAATTAAGGTTTACAGAAGGGAAGCTTCTAGTCTCCTTCCCCAAATGCAACTCCCTCTCTGGGTAGCTGTCCTCCAGAACAATGTGGGTTGGGGCAAAAGGTGCTGTTAGGGAAGGTAGAAAAGTTCCCAGTTTTGTGCAATTCTCCCCTCCCACAACCCTTTCCACACCTACATTTATACACTTTATATGCTTTATATTTACTATGACACCAGATGGCACTGTGGAGTCCCGTTTTCCTACAACTGAACTTCCCTGTATGAAGTTTACAATGCTTTTATCACTTCTTTGATGTGTCTAGATCCAACACTAATCTCCGATTGTTCATGAGGTTCTCTGGCCCTGAAGAAAGAGGCTTTTCTGTGGGTCCAGTTGGCTGCAGTCAAGAGGAAGGACAAGAAATTTTGCTTCTGTGAGGGTAAATTAACTGAACCAACTTGGGTCATGTGGGGTAGGAGGATAGCAACAAACTGAAAATGCTACTTGAGTAATTTAGATGGAAAATCAGTCAGCTTACCTTGTGTGAAATTTAAATTCTAGTAATGATTTACACACCCACCCCAATTTTATACAAATATGTATCTATGAACCTAGGCATCTAACAACATCCCAGCATGGTAAACCTCCTTAACTCATCTAGGATCCATGCCATTGTGTTGAAGGGGTGACAAAGCGAAAACAGCAGAAGTAAGTCTCCCGATTTCTGTGGCACTTACTCCAGCCAGAGTAAGTGTGTGCATAAGATTTCAGCCTTAAATCTTGAAGGGTCATGGTGACAATGTTTGACAATCTTTGATTTAATGTTTAAACAGTCTGTAATATTCCTTTTAATCTTCACAGTGGGAAACATCAAAGATTTCCCATGTTCTAACAAAAAATATAGTGCTTCGTTTCTGAAAGGAGAGCTGCTGCACCTCAAGGCAGCCTGAATCTTATACCCTCTGATATATGGAAGAGGATACTATGGACGCTACTCAGGGGAGCATTTCAGGCACTCTGCAGATGCTCACAAGAACTCTGTTCTTTACACGATGTAGAGAAAAGCTGCATTCCCTTCTGGGAAGCCACCTGGGAAAGAGTCAAAAGTGGGCAGAACAACAAACGTAACATTTACTTTTGCACAGTGGGCTCATTCCCTCACATGCTCACATATCCCTCTTTTATCCTCCACCCCAGCAGAGCTCAAGGACGGATTCAAGCCTGGCATAAACACTCAAGGAGAGAGTGAAGCAGGACCAGTGAAGGGTGAGGCTGAGTGAGGGGTGTGGATAGGGAGGAGGTGTGGCCTGCAGAGAGAGTCCCAGTGGGCCAATGGAGAGGGTTGGAGGGCTGCATTCAGCTCCTGGGTTGAAGTTCCCCACTCCTGACAGCATTTAGGTATCATGTTGAGAGTCCCATGGACTGCAAGAAGATCAAACCTATCCATTCTGAAGGAAATCAGCCCTGAGTGGTCACTGGAAGGACAGATCGTGAAGCTGAGGCTCCAATACTTTGGCCACCTCATGAGAAGAGAAGACTCCCTGGAAAAGACCCTGACGCTGGAAAAGATGGAGGGCACAAGGAGAAGGGGACGGCAGAGGACGAGATGGTTGGACACTGTTCTCGAAGCCACCAGCATGAGTTTGACCAAACTGCAGGAGGCAGTGGAAGACAGGAGTGCCTGGCATGCTCTAGTCCACGGGGTCACAAAGAGTCGGACACGACTAAACGACTAAACAACAAAGTCATGTTGAAACAAGTTTTAAGACCAAGCCCCCTTGAGCCCCAGTTCAGGTCTGAATTACCTTGGCAATAGACGGCAATATTGCCTTTAGAAGATGGTATTTATGACGTATAGAAGCAGGGGTGGGAAATATAAAAGGCATTCCATGGAGCAAAAGGTATTTGCTGCTCAGAAGAGGACAGCACAGAGCTCGTGTCCTTGAAAGCTATTTTAAGCCTGGGCTAAGTTGTTACATCTCTGGTGGGACAAAGGGGACAAACAGCAAAAAAGAAAAATTACAAATGAAGGAGAACGAAACCTGTTTAAGGATGATGTTTCAAAGAGCGTTTTAGCACCGACATAAAAGTGATTTATCTTTAGCCCAACAATAATGCTGGATGCAAATGTTACCTTTAAAAAGAAAAGAAAAAAGAGAGCAGAGACTGTTGAGCAAGGAAAACTCTCACCATGACTGCTTCCAGTGCCAAACAGAGATTTTCTGGGGCGCTGGGTGGACTGATTCAGCACTCTGCCCCCAGCACATCCCCATGCTGATTCTTGCCAATGCAAACAGTAGGAGGCAAACAAAGTAAGTGGGGATTTCAGAGGCCAAAAGGGCAACTATGGGACTGAACTACCAAACCAGTGGGTAACTCCTGCAACCATTACATCCCAGCTTCTTTGTCATTTAGTATAGCAATGGATCCTGGATAAGGCCCAAGAGATAAAAGCCAAACCTCGTTAGACTAGCCACCTTTTTGTATTTGTTAACGGTCCCACTTCTGTGCCCTTAACCATAGCTGGCAACACAGATATTTTAGCAGCCGAAGTTTTTCTGTTGCTTATCTCCTTGCCAGGAGAAGCTTTGGCTCCCAAATGTAAACGTGTCAGGCTGCCACTAAAGGCAGGGGAGCAAGGCCATTAAATCCCTGCCAGACCAGCCAAGCCGGGGTGTGTGTCTCCTCTTCACCCCACTTGCAGGGCTGCCTGACTCTTTGCCTGCTTACTCAGAAGCAAGTCTCACTGTGTTCATAGCGCTTACTCGCAGCAAAGTTTTAAAGGATAAAATTGCAAGCACTAGCAGATCTCTGCCACTTTCCCCCGCGTGCAGCAGTGCCTCTGATATTACAGGGACCTTCTCCTTTAACAGCAACAACAAAATTGTTTAGAAGACTGTAAGTTCCTGGCTCCAGCACAAATCTTTGGTTTCTGTCAGCTTCACTTGCTTGCGAGGTAGGATGGCAAGGTGCAAAGGAAGAAAGGGCTTTGGTATCTTCAAACGCTTTGCAGAAGTGGGCGTTTTGGCAGAGGAAGAAAGCTATGTGTCTGCTAACGTTCCTTTGTGTATAGATTTACTAAACGTGCAGGAGCCCTGTTTCCTTTTGTATCTAGTAATCCTGATGAGAAAAGAGGGGTGGATGCTTCATGGAGGCACAGGGCAACACTTTCTTATTTCGCCTCAGGTGATGAAATGGGATGGGCCACCGCTGGACCCCACCCACCTCTGGCATGCAGACCCTCAGAAGGCTTTTCCTGAGGGAATTCAGCTCTCAGGCTGGAAAAACCGTTCACTTGCCCCTGCTCGAAAGTGTTAGCAGAGCATTCGTTTATTTATTTATCCATCCATCCAGGGAGTTTCCAAATAATGTGACAGGCAGTTACAGTAAGCCAGCAAGAGCTGAGCTGCTAAATCGTCCCAGAGCACTTTGGATTTTCAGTCCCATAGTTGCCCTTTTGGCCTCTGAAATCCACACTTACCTTGTTTGCTCCATAGTTAGCATTAGCCTGAGTGACAAAAGTAGCAGATCTTTGCGATCCTATCAAAAGTAACATACAGAATAGACGGAAAACAGGCTTTAATCCAGCATGATAACATGAAGTGTCTCGCTTTTGTAGGTGTTTTTGACAAGCATTTTTTGCTTTTAACATACCTTAAGGAATGTGATTTGAATGAATCCAAATTTAAGAGTGGCTGACCTAGTTTTATTGGCCCAGGGGATGGGGGATATTAGGTCAGGGGACAGAGCTAAAATGCTCCTCTTAAGCTTTTCAAAAGTTTATGATGATATCATAACAAAGAATCATGTGCATCTTTAAAAGATGAGCAAGTTTTATTATGACCATCAGAAGCTTTCATGGACCTGGGCCCACTTCATCAGGTACCTGAATTTATTAAATGCTGTCTGCAACACACTTTTTCAAGAGCATGATCTTGATAATTAGTTCTTGGCCTTTCCAGCACTTAACAGAGAACAATGGAGGGAGAGATACTTTTAAGAATGACTCAGACTACACTCAGATACTTTATAAAGCTAAAGAGCAGGGGGTGGGGGCAGGGGCGGTGGGGAGGATTAGGGGCTCAAACACCCCACTTGGTCTGCTAGGTCTCCTCGCTCATGCCACAACAACACACAAAGAGAAGGGAGTGAGGAGGGGAGAAAGAGGGAGGGAGTGGAGAGAGATTATGTGTGTGAGAGAAAAGCCTGTCTGTCTTCACTGTGTGACAAGTGTGTGTGTTTGCTAAGTGTACATGATTGTGTCTTGCCCAGTCTCTAGTAGTGTATCTGGGCTCCCTTGCACCCTTGGCAAAGAGCTGCACTGGTACCTCCCCATCTTGCCTAGTTGCCCAGAGCAGTGGAGAAGGGCCAGGTGGGTGGGTGGGCTCCTAGTCATGTTGAGCAAGAATGGAGAAGTTATATTTTTGATCCCACACACTCTAGGCCTGTGCCCTTTGGGAGGGTCTGACCTAGCTAACCCCCAGGTATGCCCTTGCCATTCTCACCCACTTTGGGTCCTTGCTCACTATTGGATTGCAGCTCTCAACAGCTTTCCACCCAAATAATGTGATTTTCAGCTCCAAAATAGGTTTCTCACCTCTGCAGGAAAATAAGAAGGAGGGAGGGAACCAATATTTTGAGGTGAACATTGAACATTTGATTCAGCGACAGAGTTCCCTTCTCTCAGACACTAACAGACATAGTTTTACTTCTGCATAAAGTTTTACTAGGCATGAATACATATTTGTTAGTTTTCCATCTTTGGGGTCTGAAGCAGATTCCCACCTCTCCCACCAATTGAACTGGAACTCACCACTGCCATCAATTCAAGTGGATCCCACTTCTGTATACTGTATAACCACCATGGGTTATTGTCAGGGAACTGCCATCAGTGCCGGAGGGAGAGAGCAAAATCCAGAGGGATTCCAGAGAGCGTCCCGGGATTGGGAGAGGCAGCCCATCTTCTGGGGAAGAGAATCAGCGTAGCACCAGTGGAGAAGGGGGGCAGATGGGGGAAGCGGCGAGGCGGTCCCATGACTCCTTGCCGGGGACCAACGGGGAGAGTAGAGGTCCTCCGCTGCCTACGCCCTCCTTGTGCAGAAGGCTTTCGCGCAGAGAGAGTAGGAGAAGACTAGGCGTCAAAGAGCTTCTTTGCTGGAAGAAGTTTAAGAAACGCCCACTGACAGATTCTGCCAGCGATTGAGACAGCCACGGGTGAGTGGCTGTCCGGACAGAAAAGGTTCACTCAGGCAATCCAGCCAGGTGTTTGCACCGGCTTACGCACGAGCAACCCCTAGAACCATTACAGTTATCTTATGGTTTTTGTGTGAGCTAAAACTTTTTGGGGTGTGCGGGTATGTGAGGTAAAACCTTGATACTTGCAGACTCAGGCAGAAGCTGAACATATAAGAAATATTTATTTCCCAGAACAAAGTTGGTAAAACGAAAATATGTGTCAGGTGAATTTTATCAGTTAACTTATTTATAATTATACTAAATTTAGTGGATGTTACAGTGCTATCTTTCAGGTCACAATGCAAAGCCTGCTTTAGGGTGGCTGTTTGGAGTTGTTTGTTTTAGGGAGAATTCCTTTTGCCCCTCTGTGAAAGGGGCAGTACTGTATTTTACTGGAAATCTACATACACACTGAGCAACTTAGATAAGACACATCTTACAAACCAGATAGTAAGTAAATAGTCTGGGGAGAGCTACAGCAGTGTTTTTTCAGCCCAGGAGGGAAGTGGCAGTGACTTCAGTTCAGAGCAAGGTCACAGTGCATGCCATAAATTTCCCACACTTAGGGTTTCCTTCATGCCCTTCAGTTAACTTTTTTAAATGGGAGGTTTGGCAGCAGTCAGATAAACATTAATGAATCTTTCTCTGCATAGCCCTTCCATTGTGCATAGTTCATGTGTTAATCCAAGTACACATCTATTTTAGAAAGGTTTTAGCCAGCTGACCAGGCCTTCCTACAGTGACCCAGAGTGGGAGATCAGTTTAGGACAGAACAAATGAACAAGGTCACCACCTCTTTCTTGGCAGGGCTCTGGGGCTGCTGGGGCAGACAGAAGTTCACCCAAAGCGGCTTTTCCAGGCATGAGAGTATACCTATTGAGGAAAGCACCATAGATTGGTTTTCTGCTTGCCACACAGCTGTTGAAGGCACACAAGTCCTGCCTGCCTGAAAGGTGGAATTCTTAGTGACCAGATTGCTCAGCTCAGTTCACAGGGCATTTACAGCAGAGGCCTTTAAACTGGTGTATATCCTGATAGGAAGTAAACAGCATTGTTTTAAAATGGGACCCGGAGCCTCTTTGCACAACCACTTAGGAGGAGGGGGAAATGCTTTTGGTTGTGTGTGAAAAAGCATTTGGCCTGAATTGCTTATCAGTGTTAGGGAATATTTCATTGGTAGGGATGGCAGGTTGCAACCTGAAGATCCATGATGTGCCTTTAAATCTCCCCATGCAGTGAGAGCTGTGTCTTCCCCTATCCATTTCTCATCTAGTCCTGTTGCCTCCCTTCTTTGTCAGCTGTGCAGCACACCTGGATTCCTGCTTGTTACAGCAGGCAAGGGAGAAATCAGACAGAGGAATGGACTGAGAGGGGGAAATGGACAGGAGCAGAAGCTATAGCTGCCTTGTCTTCCACCTTAAAACTACAGCATGAACCTCCAGGTTGTTACTGTTGGGAAATAACTGCTGAATACCAATTAATCCTGAAGGCCCACTTGTGCAGGAAACTAAGAAAGAAAGAAAATGGCTGACTGCCTGATTTCAAAAAAGCGTGGGGCTTGATTCACTCTCTAGTCAAAAGAGCCCCAGCAGTTTCGAACAGATATGCATGCAGTGTTTGCAAAGCATGGGAAAGATGGGTCTTAAGCGCTTACAGTGTGCTCCTCTGCCTCTACTTCTCTTGGAATGAATAGAGCACAACCTTAAGTAAGCTTAAATGCTTTACTTACAGAGGTTTCACTCATGCATTGTTCAATACTACAGCAGACACAACACAGGCAAGGTATTCTTGATTACAAAATGCAGTTTCAAACACGCAGTCTGAGTCTGCAGCCCCAGCTTCAGACATCTGCTCAGTTACATGGTTCGAAGAGGAGATATGGACATGGACCAGTGGCGTAGCGTGGGGGGTGCAGGGGGGGCCGGGCACAACATCTGGGGGGGCGCTCGCACTCACAGCTCTCTGCCCCTACCAGGTTAGGGGGCGCAAATTACCGTATTTTTCGCTCTATGAGACGCACCAGACTACAAGACGCACCTAGCTTTTGGAGGAGGAAAACAAGGAAAAAAAATATTCTGAATCTCAGAAGCCAAAACAGCAAGAGGGATCGCTACGCAGTGAAAGCAGCAATCCCTCTTGCTGTTCTGGCTTCTGGGATAGCTGCACAGCCTGCATTCGCCCCATAAGACGCACACACATTTCCCCTTACTTTTTAGGAGGGAAAAAGTGAGTCTTATAGAGCAAAAAATACGGTACTTGCCTTGCCCCGGGTGCTGACAACCTACGCTACGCCACTGACATGGACATCCCCCCTCCCTCCCTCCCTGAAGGTGAGGGGGTGTGACCTAGCCTTGCCTTCTCTAACAATTTTCAGCTCTGTAGTCCCTAACAGCTTAACTCCTTCATTTACTAACTAGCTCAGATATGAAGATGACACAACCTTGATGGCAAACATTGTTTGGTTTGACTGAAAATCTCCCACAACAACCTACCAATCCTACCCAAAGAACTTAGATTCTTAAGGTGGGAGAGCTAGGCAGACTTAGGGTAAGATCTGCAAATTATATAAATGGCTCAGAGATCCATCTGTGAATGAAATACTGCTAATAAATGTTCTCTCTCCCCGCCCCCTCATGCACACACACACAAGCAGAGCAGAGCGAAGGTAGATTTTTACAGGAGTGTCCAAAACTGCTGACCTAGCTTCACACTCCCAGAGTGCAGTAGTGAGGACCCTCTGCTGCTCCCAGGCCAGCTAACCTCACAGTTCTCTCTCTTGCCTTCCAATTCAATCTGCAAAACCACAATTATTTCTCTGCTCCTCCCACTAGCTGAGGGATGTTATTTTCCAAAGGGTTAGGGAAAGTGATTTCTACTCATTAACTTGCCTTCAGAGACCATCAACTGATTGTCTTTGATTATTATTATTATTTTTAATAATCAGTTTGTCTCCCATTATTAGCAAGCAATCAGCCTAACAATGAATGATCACACGGCACCCCTAAGATCACATCTATCTATAAGCTAGTTCAAAACACGTTACTCCACTCTCCCAGCAAGTATGACCAAGAAACAGAACTCAGAATATAACAGTGCAGAGAGCAGCTGCCTTTCTTCTTCACTGCTGAAGTCACCGAGGGCAGGAAGCAGATTTCACTTCTTTGTCAGTTGTGTCCCTCAGTAAACCCTTTTATTTCCTTCAGTATAAAGCAATGATTGTCATTCAGCCCAACGTGGGGGAAAGTCGAGCAATCAACTTTGAGCACATTGTTGCAGCTGCAGCCAAACCTACTCTCTGACGCTGGCAGCAAGGGGCCAGACCCTCATTGACAGTGATTCCACAGCATGGGGTGTGTGGGTGGGTGTACAGCCATACACCCAGCAGCACCAGTGCAATATAGAAACCCTCCTTCCACACACACTATCCCTCATGATGCTGGGCATTTTACAAATATATGATATAAGAGGCCATGGAGGTACATGCAGCTGCAATCCTATACAGCAGTGGAGAGGAAATGCCAATCCATGGGCCTAATTAGGTCCACCAGGTCTCCCCATTTGGTCCACCAGGTCATTTTGGCCAAGCCACAGTCACCTGTCTATCACCAGGTGCCATATATACGTATTATGTGCAGGCTTCTGAAACTGATCAGCGCAGAATTAGCTGATTGCCAGGGCTTCAAAGGGTTTTTTGCAGGGACCCTCAGAGACAACCAGCTGATTGTCAAGACTTCAAAAGACCACGCCACCTGACATCATTGTGATGGCAGGTGATTGGCATGTGGGTAGCCCCAGAAGGCTCTCAAATTTGGCTCACAGAGATAAGGGTCTGGCCTACAGCTGGATCCAGTTCCACACCCCTACCTTTTGAGTTGACCTGCGTGTTGGACTTCAGTTCCTATCAACCAACATGGCAGTAGGGTTAGGAAGATGGGAGTTGTCGCCCAACAACATCTGGAGGGCCTCAGCTTCCCTGTCCTTGAGTTATAGTTAATCTAGCCGACAGCAATACTAAAGGATGGGGGAAGAAAGATCAACAGTGGCATATTTCTGTTGCTATTGGTCCATTCACTTCAATGAAACAAAATCAGTAAAAGCCACAGCATTGGCCCTGAAAGCTGGCATGTTTCTTGGCACATGGCTTTCAGATGCTTATTGACATAAGAGGAGGAAGAAAACTCTCCCAAATTGATTGCAATTAATGCAATTAGTGCTTTACAGTTTTTCCTAGCCTTGTCTTTTTGCCTTAGAGACCTTTATTCACTGAAACATTTACGTGCATTCTTAATTACTTTTAGTAAGCCAGCTGCAAATAGTAGATGCTACTCTCTGCTACTCTTCACACTTTCCTGGTCCAGGGCTGGTGGTTCCCTATCCCTGCTCTGCAGGAAAATAGAGTCATAGAATACCAATACCAATAGCTGGCCATAAGGACATGAAGTTGTATGAAGATTGCAGGATTATTATTATTTTTGTCTCATCCCAGTATTGCAGCTAATTCATCATGTGACTTTGGGCACAAGATGCCCTTGATTATCTTTTGAGGGACTAGGAGAATGACAGTTTTCTAAGGAGGTCCTTTCTCAGAATATCCACGCTATTTCCACCTGTTCTTAACATCTGAAAAGTCCTTCAGTAGTGTAAGCACCATTATGACTTAGAAGGCTGTGATTGAATCTCTTGTGCCTCAGCACTTCAAAGCAAAGTAGGTAACTAGTTTCTTCAACAACTTAAGCCATCTTTTTTTTTTTTTTTTAAAAAAGAATCTTTTGTCAAGCTGCAAACAAAACAAAATACTGTAATGAGTTTGTGGAGTGCCTAGACTCCCCTTCGAAATTCCTGTGCCCCCCTTTTCTAATTTATGGGTTCCACACACTGGATTTAGCATGTTAAAATACAAGCCAGGAGCTAGCCTGGTGATGGCCCACTAAAGATGAATCATTAGGTGACAAAGAGTGTTTTGCCAGAGGGCAAATGAGAGGGACCCTTCCCTCAATTTAGAATTGGTTGGAAATTTATAATTTTATTAATTTAGTCAATTTAGAAATTTTTTAGAAAGACAAAAGCCCTTGAAGTGGAGTTTTAGAGCTGGAAGAAGAACAGTTGTTTTTAGTATTGCAATTTGGGGATTATATGGGCTGGATGAAAAATAACTGCTGTCAGAGGGCCGTGAGTGATTTTTGCTGGCATTCAAGACTGTGGCCATGGAAGAAGCAAGAATCTCTTGGAGTGTAATGCTGTAAGCCCCTGCATTGTAGGCTCAGGTTGCATATGTGTGTAAAGAAGCCATAAATCATAAAGATATCACAGTCTCTGCTGTGCCTCATTGTCCAAAAAGAGACAGAGTCCTGGGATAAATGCCTGGAACTCCTAGAATCTTGCACTGCTTAGAAAGGATTGCCATACGTCTGGATTTTCCCGGGGAATTTCCAAAAGGTGGTGCCTTGTCCTGAATCCTGGCAAGTCAATTGAAAAATCACATGTTTTTGTAAAAACAACAATTTCAGTCATTTCCTTAAAAGTAAAGCTCAACAACTTTTGGGGTGTCCTGGTTTTTACTTTTTGAAATATGGCAACCCTAGCATAGAGATTGGGATAGCGTGTATCAATATATAGAGCAATGATCTAGCAAGTCCCATTGATTTCATGCCATTTCAAATCATGGAAATTCCAAGTCCTAAACGAGGAATGGATTATGAATGTAATGTAGAAAAGATGTGTTTCTTTTTTGAAAAACAACACATTCAAATGATAAAACTGTTTGCTTCTGAACAGTCTGTCCCATTCAGGAAAAAACCCCAATTGTTTTGGAACTTCGTCCTGAGAGAAGGCTGAATGAACACTTTCCAATTCCACTTTTATTCACTTATCCATCAGCTGTCATGGTTGCTGCCTTCCTTCTCCAACTCCAGGAGACTAGAGACATCTAATGGAAAAGTTGGGCATTGCAAGCTGCACGTTTCCAATGAAGCACCAGTGTTCTGTATGAAACATTGGTTCCAATGTTGCGCCTTTTAGAGCTTTTTTTGTTGTTGCAAAAGACACTAAAAGCAGAGTTTGTGTTTCCTGCATCTCTAAAGTGAAAGCAAACCTATGTTGACTGCAATGTACACTGCATTTAAATATGGCATTCATCTGCTTTCTATTATTCGCTAACAATATTGTGCAGCGGCATAGCTTGGTTGCTAAGAGACTGAACTACAAATGAGGAACCCCCAGTTAAGATCTTGCCTTTGCCATGAGCAAACTAGGTGGCCTTAGGGAAGCCACGATTCTCTGCATCTTACCCTTCCCCCAGTAATATGGGAATAAAAGCACTGGCTTCTTTTTATAGGGTTGCTATAAAGATTACAGTAAGATAATATATGTGAAGTAGCTCCCTGGACACTCTAAAAGTGCTATAAAATGTATATTTATTATTACTATTACTATTATTTAGTAGTAGCAATATTTGCAAACAATGTATTCCAGATTCAGAAGTGTTTTTAGTGTCACTTATGAAAAGCGCCCCCTCAGGACCTCCAGCCCCCCAGCATGTGAGTCAGGAATCATCTTTGTCTGTGGCTGCATCTGCAATCATTGTTTTCCATTGAAAGCAACCTGTTTTGTAAACTGTGCTACAGACCACATATTAATTAGCTAATTCAGGGCACACACCCCACATTTCACTCTTTTGCCCCTATACATGCAGATATAAGAAATTCAGGAGGAGAGTGAGAGGAGGAGAGTGAGAGTAGATTCCTGTTCTCATACAATGTCCATCAGAGTACTCTCATTTTAAGTCTAAGGGTTACATTGGTGTCAAAGCTGCATTCTTGACAGTTGACAAGCAGCAATTAGAGTTACTCTCAAGCTGTATAAATGTCAACATAGAAATAAAACCATGCCTGCTACCTGAGAACAGGGGGCTGGGGATGAGGATATCAAAGAAAAATTATGGGTTGAATCCAATGCTGGTCCTATTCAGATAAGTCCGCTTGAAATGGACATGGCTAATTTAGTCTAACTTAGTTGGATACAACCCATTATTTTTTTAAAGGGATCCCTGACCATTAGGTCCAGTCGTGACCGACTCTGGGGTTGCGGCGCTCATCTCGCTTTATTGGCCGAGGGAGCCGGCGTACAGCTTCCAAGTCATGTGGCCCAGCATGACTAAGCTGCTTCTGGCGAACCAGAACAGCGCATGGAAACGGCGTTTACCTTCCCACCGGAGTGGTACCTATTTATCTACTTGCACTTTGATGTGCTTTCGAACTGCTAGGTTGGCAGGAGCAGGGACCGAGCAATGGGAGCTCACCCTGTCACGGGGATTCGAACCGCTAGCCTTCTGATCGGCAAGTCCTAGGCTCTGTGGTTTAACCCACAGCACCACCCGCTTCCTGGATACAACCCATAGTCATATACAAACACAAATGTCTCATTTTCTGTTTTCACAGTTCTGTAAACTTCATTACCGAAGTCAAGTAAGGAACACAGCTTCACAGACTGGGCTGTAGCCAACTAAATCAGGCTCAGAGTAGGCCCATTGAGGCTAATGGACAATGATTTAGTTGAAGACAACCCACTCTACTCATAGACAATGGATGATGCTACTGAAGCCTGTGGCATGCAGCGAGAGAGAGGTTTCGTCTCCACAGGCCATATTGAGCGAGCTGGATCAAACTTGCTACAAATACCGGTGCTACCGCTGTGTTTACTGTCCTGACAGAGCCCCTGAGGATTTGCTCACCCAATGAGCCGAGGATAATAGCATTTTCAAGCTGGTTCTCAAAATTCTAGTCCCTCCTCAAGCCGCACAATATGAAGAGACTGAGCATGGGTGACACATTCTGAGGACTGACTGAAGCTTTTATAGGATCTCTGTTCAGGAAAACCAGGGAGAGGCGGCTGCAGCCCTGCTCCCTATGTGAGCAGAACAGAGGGCAGAGCAGCATCACATAAGAAGCAAGCATTGCTTCTTCTCTCATCAGGACATTTCAGTGCTCTCTGTGTCACTGCCATGTCAAGCGCCCTGCCTCTAGGTGGGCCCATCCCCCTAAACCAGGCAAGGGAGCCTTTTCCAGTACATGGGCAGCCTCCCAGAGGCCCCATAAGTGGAGGCCAGAGACAAAAGAGTAGGTAGAACAAAGGATGGGGATCTTACCTTTGCATAGTAGAAGAGCCAGTGTGGTGTAGTGGCTACAGTGCTGCACTAAGACCTTGCAGACCAGGATTCAAATCCCTTCTTGGCCATGAAGCTCACTGGGTGACCTTGAGCCTGTCGCTGCCTCTCAGCTTAACTAAATGAGGGGCGGTAGAACTATGTATGTCACCTTGAACTCCTTGGAGAAAAAGGCAGGATAGCATACCTTCCAAGTGCCCTGGAAAAATGGGGGATCTTGCTGGCCATTTTGGTGCCACGATCTCACGCTCTTGGGCTGCGCTCTTGCCTGAGAAAAGTGCTTTTGGGGGTGAGAGCAAGACATGGATCACGTGACTCAACCCAGAGAGCATCCCAGAAGGCACATGTCACGGTTTTGGGTTGGAAAAAGTTGGATTATATGGGATAGAAATGCAGTAATAAATGAATAAACAAATTTCAGTCATGCAGAAGTCAATTGATTCTATTCCAGAACCCCCATAAAAACACCTCTCCAGCCTTCAACAAGGCAAGCAAGAGGCATTGTCACAGTTGCAAAATCACTTGAGGAGGGTGCTGACCAGGGCCTGGGAGGGTTTTGGCCTGGGACAGAGGGTGTGGCCCAAGTAGGAGAAGGAGGCAAGTATTGTGGAGATGTTTTAGGATAAATAGAGAGGTTCAGAGGGCCACATTCAATCCCCAGGGCTGAGGATAAGGGTGGGGGCCAAGAGAAGGAAACTGCAGACAGTGCTTTCCTTCTCACTTTTACTACTATCTCCTTTCCCTCATCAAGGCAGCAGGGACCAGTGTGCACACAACATAAGAAGCTGTCAGGTTGCTGTCAGCAGCTCCCGGCTGGTTGCCCAGGAAAGTATAAAGAAAAGGAAAAGTTTCTTACCATGCTTTTTTATTTCAGTCTTTACAGAGAGAGGCTGTAGAACCCAGCCTCTTGTATAATGGCATTGTCCACCCCCTATCTTTCCAACTTCCTCATTCGTCATTCTCATCGTCTCCTCTACGGGTGCTGCTAAGTGCCCTTTGTCTTTGAGCTCTTTGCTCTTCTACTTTTAAGGCTTGCCGGGTTCTGGGAGATGAAGGGTCTGGAATAACAACACGTCAGCTGGGTGTTGTTCTGGCTCTCCCATGATTTCCCAGCTTTCTGCCTCATCTGCCTCTGAACTGCTACCTCCCTCAAACCCCTATTGTAAATCTATATTGTCTTCCTCTTCCTCCTCCCTGGAAGGGTCAGGATGGGGAGGTGGTCTCCACCATTCCTCCTCTGCCAAATCCCTGTCAGAAGCAGTGCCAAAGCACATGGAAACAGGGGACTGAAGACCCTTTATAATATATGTGCCAAAAACCATATGAGAAGGAAGGCTGGTAATGAACTTCAAACAGGGAAGAATCATATGCTGATCATTAATAGAAGTACAGTTTGGTCCAGTTTGGTCCATTTTAGAGTGAAACCCCAAAATTTAAATGCATCTGCCCAATTCTATCTATGTATACTTAGGAGCAAGATCCGTTGTTATGGGTTATTCCCATGTAAACATACATAGAGTGGTAGCCGATATATATTGCCATAGGTTGTGAGACGGTGGGACAGAAATAATTTTTAAAACCACAAAAATGGCATTAATGGGCTGATAACACCCATGCAACCTCTTGCTCTCCATTGACGAATTCTGGAAATTTTGAAATAATCCAGATGCTCTCTCCTTACACACAAGCATTGGTTGTGTCCCACTTCTGTATCAGCAAAGAAAGGAATTGGTTTCCTCTTGACCCTACCATGAAGCAGAGTGAGGCAGCTGCCTCTGGCAGCAGATGCTGATGGACAGGGAGTAGACAGAGACCTGTGTGTGCCATGTGCCCTGGCTTGCACCCCCTAAGTCAGACTGCTCCCCTCGGGTGCAGTGGAGGCCACTATCCTCTTGATAGCATCCAAGTAAAATGGGCAGTTTAGCAGGCTTTTGTGCCATCTTGTCCTTCACCTCAAGCATAGAAATGTCTTGGGCCTGCCATGTTAATAGGTAATTTAATTAGAGAGGCCAGAGACAGCCACCACATAGGCCTAGTTGGCTCAGGGGGAAATGAATCAATTTGCAGCCAGACAGAAATGCATCAGTCAGAGCAGAATACACCATATGAGTAATAAGCTCTTAAACACACGAATGGTGGGGGGAAACCCCTCACCACTAAGCAGAGCACCAAGGACTAGAGCTGCACGGAAGTTTTGCGAAGTTTGCCACCTTCCAACGCTCCTCAGGCTCTAGTACTTATGAGTCAAAGAGATTCCAGTGAAGGATTCTTCCCTAGGAGGTTGCCTTGGGCTGTGTGTAGATTACAGCTTTTCAGAGTCTTGGCAGTTGTACAGTAAGGTGGGCATTGCCAAAGGTGCTCATATTCATAGTTTGCATCCTACGATGGTCACTAGTCAAAACAGTTTGGCTGGTTTTCATAACCCACCAATGTGCATCTTGAAAAAGCTAGAATTCTATTATTCTCCCTCGCTCTGTTTTATCATCACAAGAACCCTGTGAAGTAGGTTAATTTGAGAGACAACAAGCCCAAGGTCACCTAGTGAGGTTTCTGGCTGAGGGGAGATTTGAACTCTGCTCTCCGAGGTTCTAGTCCAACATTCTAACCAGTACACCAAACAGGATTTCAATACAATAGCCCTTTCCTCAGCAATTGGTATTCAGAGGCATGCTGTCTCTGATCCTGGAGGTAGCCTGCATCTGTCATGACTTGGGATAGTCAATGTTGGGATAGCCTTATCCTCCATCAGTTTGTCTAATTCCCTTTTAGTCATCTATGGAGCCAGCATTTGTCCGCAAACATCTTCCGGGTCATGTGGCCAGCGTGACTAAACTTCTTCTGGCGAAGCCAGAGCAGCGCACGGAAACGCTGTTTACCTTCCCGCCGGAGCGGTATCTACTTATCTACTTGCACTTTGTTTTTGTTTTGTTTTTTAAATAATTTTTATTAACAGGCCAATCACATCACATTATCCAAATCACATTAGTTCCAAATTATACAGCCAAATTTTAAATTTTGTTGGGGGTACCCATACATCAAGTTCCGCACGAGTCCAAAACTCCGAATGAGTCCAAACATCACTTATATTACTGCTTTAATTAGACAGTTCTATCCAGTTCAATCTAGATGGTCCTTTATTACTTTCTTTCTCTTCTTGTTGTTATCGTATATTCCTTTCTTTGCGATCTCTGATAATTTTCACAAGCAGATTGAAAACAGGCATCCTCTGTGTGGGTTTTGTACTCTTCAAAGATCATATCACTCAGGGGCAGCCTCTGTTCAACTCTTCCATAAAAAATTAATCTTCGGTCTGTCCTTTACTTTTCTCAGGCTTGCCAAATAAATCAAATGAATCAGGAGGCTCTGTCAGGTCAAGCTTGCGTCCCAACATTCCTTCTCTTTCGAACGATCCTGATTCTCCTCCCCCTGTCCTTCTTTCTCCGGCAAGCCTGTCTTGGCGAGACGCCATTTTTTAACTGTGTCATAAAAAAATTCCTCTTTCTCACCGTTCACCAATCCTCTCTCCTGTTATAATCCATCCCACACAGTTCTTGAATTCCTGCTTGTGATTAATAAAAACGCAACGATCTTATTTCTATCTGGGGTGAAGGGTTATTAATATCACATCGTGCAAAGAAAAAAAAGTTTTTTCCTCCACCCCCCCCCCTTCATTCCAAACATACAGTCTCCTAGTAGTGATTCATCAGAAGATTTACTTATCCATCCGTCACTCCCGGTACCAGAGATCCATAAATCAGCAGTCTTATCCTCGAACATTACTTGATGTATGTGCTTCAGCTTCATTCCAATCATATGTTTCCAATTATAATTCCGAGCTGAAGCTAAACAGCACGCGCTAATTGGAATCGGCGTCAGGAAGATCTGACTTCACCGAGGGCTTGTGCCAAGTGTTTGGCACCCCCATCTCTCGGATCAGGGGGTGCATTGTGAACACCGCTGGCAAGGCAGTGCCCCCCCATCTCCTGGGGGGGGGGGGAGGAAGACTGCATACTTCCCATAGCAGCCCCTTAATTACCTCGTATGGGTCAGAGAGATGTTATTGTCGGCCATCTTCCAACGCACCACCTGGTGGACCCCCTATCTACTTGCACTTTGATGTGCTCTCGAACAGCTAGGTGGGCAGGAGCAGAGACCGAGCAACAGGAGCTCACCTTATTGCGGGGATTCGAACCGCTGACCTTCTGATCAGCAAGCCCTAGGCTCTGTGGTTTAGACCTATAGAGCGAGATGAGCGTGCAACCCCAGAGTCATCCGAAACTGGACCTAACGGTCAGGGGTACCTTTACCTATGTTACTATAGGTGCCATGTCTAGGGAGCCCTGGGTGCCAGGGCACCTACAATGCGGGGCTCTGACGCGACTTCTGGTTTTTACCGGAAGTCGCGTTGGAGCCTTGACGCAACCTTCCAGACAACATCGGAGGCCCTGCCAGGCCTCCAAACGCAACTTCCAGTAGAAATCAGAAGTCACATCAGAGGTCTCGCGAGGCCTTAGACGTGACCTCCAAGACCCTGTGTGGTCTTAGAAGCGATGTCCAGGGCCCTGCCAGGTCTCAGAACACAACTTCTGGTAGAAACTGGAAGTTACGTCGGAGGTTTTGTGAGGCCTTGGACATAATTTCCGAGACCCCACAAGGCTTCAGAAGTGCCTCTGCTGCAACATGACATCATGACATCACATTGCATCACACCTGCTACTGGGCACCCATAACCTGGGGTCCAAGTCAGCACCCCTGTATGTTACAGACTGTCAGCACATCTTGTGGAAGCCAATTTCATACTTAAACTATGTGCTATGTGAAGTACTTCCTTCCGTCTGTCCTGAATCTCCCACTGTTTATTGGGTTCTTGTTATTATACTTGGTTGGCATCTGTCTGTCTCGGGAGGCAATGGAAAAGTGTGCCTTTGTGGATGAAGTTAAACCATTGGAGAGTTACAGCGACTGCTGTGGCTGCAGAGACTGACTGGGAAGAGACATCTTTTATTGCAGCTGGGGAAGAGGAAGGTATCTGGTTTTGCTGCTACAGGTGTACCATGGTGTTCCTTGTCTCTGTGCTCTTCCCAGTGGTCAATCCTCCTCTGGTCCCTGCTGTGGATACATGACCTGACTGATTGACTCCACACAGCGGGGTTAATATTGCCAGCCTTAATGTCACCTTTGCAGGTGCCTTTGTAATGCAGCGGGAGAAATGCCGCTCTCTAGCCACACTGTAGGTAATTATAAATGCTACCCTGTCCACCCCTTACTTGAATATTTTTAAACACTAAAATGCCCCCAAAATATTGTAATCCTTCCCTAAAGGAGATTTTCTTCAGCTCCCGAAACATTTTGGTTGCCCTTTTTCTGCACCTTCTCCAACTCTACAATACGCACCTGTATGTGTGACACTGACTATACCTACATTTCTTCTCTGCAAAACAAAAAAACAAAAGAATAACCAGAATGCTCTGCAATTATTCAGGACAGGCTGCGGGGTAAAAAAAATCCATGTCCAAATTTATTGTTCCTGCTGCCAAGTACAGAAAGAACAACACATGAGAATTAAATTTTAAATGCAGCTCAGGTTGGTTGAGGCTCAGCCACCCTGGAAGTCACATGTACTAAACTCCTGAGGCCCACACAGGACCCTGTGTACAATTCAAGGGACAGTCAGATCGCTAATCTCAAAATTCATG
Source organism: Podarcis tiliguerta (assembly GCF_965153285.1). Classification (NCBI taxonomy): domain Eukaryota; kingdom Metazoa; phylum Chordata; class Lepidosauria; order Squamata; family Lacertidae; genus Podarcis; species Podarcis tiliguerta. Next base: position 56,254,849 of record NC_139537.1, on the reverse strand, counting down.
TAACAGGGGTCATTTTAACATGAAGTCTGTTGGGATGTATTTATTTATTTTCAGCTTCATAATCTGTAACAGATTTATGTTTAATCCCAACACCAATCTGGTTTGTTCGCAACTCATTATGCCATGCAAGGTAAATATCTGAAGGCAGCCCTGTTTAGGGAAGCTTTTAATGTTTGATGTATTATAGTATTTTAATATTTTTTTGGAAGCTGCCCTGAGTGGCTGGGGAAGCCCAGCCAGACGGGTGGGGTATAAATAAAAAAATATTATTATTATTATTATTATTATTATTATTATTATTATTATTATTAATATAATTGCCATAATATTTTTATATACATGCACCAAAGTAGCATGCTTGATATCAGCAAGACATCCTATTCTGGTCAGTCAGAAACAACTGGTCAAGTAAGAAATAAAGCATCTCTTCTTGTGGAGGGCTATCTTTTGAAGAGCTGGCTGTCACTGTTTATCTTCTGCACCTGGGCTTGGAACAAAGATGTATCTCAGGAAGCAGCCGAGTTGTCAGCGTCTAGATTCCAGTGGAACAAAGGGCTAGATTCATTAACAAAGGAAATGTTTCTCCCCCATAATGCTCCCCAGAGCCCCGATTCACTTTGGCCCAACAAAAAGCGAATTGTAATTGGGTTTAGAAGCCTGCTGTGGACTCTAAACTAGATCAGCATTTCGTTAACTTGCGACGACAGCTCCTTGTATGAATCTGTCTTCCTAAGGATCAGAGGAGGAGGAGTGCCTGGAATGTTGGACAAGCATGTTTGTTTACAACAGTTTCTGAGAAGAGAGTGAACATTTCAAGATAGTTGCTGTGGGTTTAGTCTGTAGGCTTGTACTTAGGGCACCTTAGAGGCTAAAGGGTGGTGCAGGGAGCTGCCTGTTGGTTGATGGCCTGTTCTTTGGTTCCCACAGCACTGGGGTGAAGAATGGCTCGTTTTATATGGCAACCCTCTCAAAGAGCTCTGAACAGAGGTGTGCAAAGTAGCAGGTGCTGCTCATGGTATATATTTCACCAGGAAGCAGCTGCCACATGCACCAGAAAGAGTATTGCCCTCTGAGGCATTACAGTGGTACCTTGGTTTAAGAACAGCTTAGTTTATGAACAACTTGGATTAAGAACGCTGCAAACCCGGAAGTAGGTGTTTTGATTTGTGAACTTTGCCTTGGAAGCAGAACATGTTCCACTTCCTGTTGAGTGTAAATTGAGTCCCCCGCTGCTATGGGAAACCATGCCTTGGTTTAAGAACACTTTGGTTTAAGAACGGACTTCTGGAACAGATTAAGTTCGTAAACCAAGATACCACTGTACAGTTTTTCTGTTGGAGACCATGCCCTGCTGGTGTTTTAAAATTCTGCCTACCAACGATCCAGTCATATGATCAAATTTGGCATGCCGGACAATGTAGGGCTTGTCGGATAACAAAGCAACCCCAATATTCATTCTTTGCCATGTGCTCATTTGGCCATTTGTACAGGATTTAGTAGTCAGAATACCAGTGGAAGATAGGCATTCAGGTCATATTGCGCCTGTTCTGTGATAGTTACATGGGCTGCCTATTTTTCTCGAGGTCCATTCCAATTCAGAGTGCTGGCTTTGGACTTTAAATCTGGAGAGGTGGCTGCATCATCTGCCTTCAGACCATGCCTTGGAACACACAGGGATTATTGCCTTAAGAACAGAGAAAAACAGGAAGGTTCCAATGAACGCAAGTTCTTTTAACCACCACAGTTTGTACAAGCATTTGACAAATGGATTAAGTCTTTAAAGTCATAACATACTACCTAAAGACATGCCTCAATGACATGAATGTATAATATACCAGGCCTGAAGGAGCCAATTACATCCAGACATTTCTATGTAGTTGCGCCATAACAAGGTAACATTATTTCAGTGCACACCGATCATTTTTAGTTTTAAAAAGCTGTTTCTTGGTCTGTTAACTTGCGCTTTTCAGAGTAACGTAGCTTTCCACTGTAATTTCGTTAATGCAATGCAAAAATAGAAGGGACTTTTATTTTCATTTTTCAAGGAAAATTATTCCATGGCAATAGCCATGCATGAAATATTTCAGAGTGGGATTTTTTTATAAAAGGAATGATGTTATCAGTGAGTGAGTACAATACATATTGATTTACAATATGATTGTTCAAAGAAAATTGCTTTTATTAACTTTCGGTTTTATACTTTCTATTAACTTTGTATTTTTCCTGCTTCTGCTTGATGGTTGTTTTATAGTTGGCTAATTTTAATGGTCATCATCAGAATGTTGTGGGGAAGGAGTTTTTTTTAATAATTGTTTAGGAATTAGTGCATGATCACTTTTAGTGTTTTCTTCTGTTTTAATATTTTATATAATTTTTATATTGCAATTGTAATGGTTCTAGGGGTTGCTTGTGTGCAAACCGGTGCAAACACCTGGCTGGGTTGCCTGAGTGAACCTTTTCTGTCTGGACAGCCACTCACCCGTGGCTGTCTCAATCGCTGGCAGAATCCGTCAGTGGGCCTTTCTTAAACTTCTTCCAGCAAAGAAGCTCTTTGACGCCTAGTCTTCTCCTACTCTCTCTGCGCGAAAGCCTTCTGCGCAAGGAGGGCGTAGGCAGCAGAGGACCTCTACTCTCCCCGCTGGTCCCCGGCAAGGAGTCATGGGACCGCCTCGCCGCTTCCCCCATCTGCCCCCCTTCTCCACTGGTGCTACGCTGATTCTCTTCCCCAGAAGATGGGCTGCCTCTCCCAATCCTGGGACGCTCTCCGGAATCCCTCTGGATTTTGCTCTCTCCCTCCTGCACTGATGGCAGTTCCCTGACATCCACCTCCTCCTCAGGACCCCCACCCCACCCCTGGCGCGATTTTCCGATACAACCTCCTCTCTCTCCTTGGTCGACGATGTGGGATGTGGCTTTGTGACTGTTCAGGGTGCATTTCCCTCATCCCTACAAAACTGCAGCCCATCCCCAGATTTCTGGGATTAGCAACAAGTCTTGGTCAGAAAGAAAACTCCCTAGATTTGACCTGAGTTCCAGCATCTTTCTTATTTCCCATCCCATTTTAGGGATGGATACAGCTGCCGGTTTTTGCTCTCTGAGCTTCTCATTTTTCTAATATTAAATTCAGCTCTCCACACTTCTGCAGCAATTTCTTTTTTGGGGGGGATTAAACCCTCATGAAAATGCATGAAAATTCTTTTAGCATTTTAGTGTGAATAATAAACACATTTTTGTATGCTATTTTGACCGATGTACACCTTTTTGTAGTGCTTTTTGTATATTTTCATGAATACATTCATTCTGATGCACACGTTTACCTAATACATGCATTTTTGCAAGCCTTGTTTGGTTGGCATCCCAAGCACATCCCAACATTCAGATAGTTGTGAATTTCAAATGATGGTTGTGTTTCCGTTCTCATCTTGTTTTGGAAAGCGAAAATTTGAAACAGCTGCCTTTAAATGAGAACTGAACCGAGTTTCTTCCCATCCTGACTCTGTGCTATGCAAAGTTACAAACAACCTGACTTTTATATCTTGAAAATATGCCAGGGTGCAAATTTAAGCCACAGCACAGGCTGCAGGTAAGACAAGGTATTCTTCGGATTTAAAAGTCTCCTGCTAGCCCCTCAGAGTCCCATTGTGGCAGCCTGGCTGTCCTATTCCAGCACAGACCCTCCCAATCATGTCAGGCTCACTGGCCTTCTGATGCTTTTCCTGGGCTTGGAATAAAAACAAAAGTAGAAGAAAGTCCCTCCCCCTCTTTTTTAGACCCCAATTACTTTCTCAAACTGCTGAAGAAAATTAAAGCAGTGGCTAGAAAGCAAGAAGAGAGTTTTATAGCATGGAAAAGCCCTGAGCAGGGACTATTTCAGTGTTATTCCAACCAAAGTGTATGGGGGAGGAAGGGGGAGAGATTGACAATGAAAACAAACAAGGCAAGCATTACATATTTCCCTAGGCTTCGAAGCAGAGGAGAAGCCTACCAACTGGCTCCCACACACACGCAATTCCATAAAGCGCTCTTTCTTGTAGGATGGCCAGGAGGACTGGCCCCTGCTTAATTGCGCGTTATCATTACACTGGAAGAGCTCACTGAGATGGGAAGTTTGATTATTGGTTTTTAATTCTGATGCAGTTTTTCATCCTGATGGCTCTTTTGCCTGACACTAAATTACCTTGCTGCAAATTAAATACAATAAAATTGCTAATAAGCCCATTGGAATATGCTGACAGTGTGGTATCTGGTTCCTGGAGAACACTGTCCGCCTCCAGTGCTTCTTTACACTAAACCTGCATGATGTCCAAATCAATCCAGATGCCTATCCCATTCCTTAAAAAATAGAAAAGTCCTGCGCATGCATGCACACACACACACACACACACACACACACACACACACAAAGCAACCAGATCATCCACCATGCAGCACGACCACTCCATACAGACTTTGTGTGTGTGACACAGAAAATCCGTATTTACAAACTTGTATACTGATTTTAGATCAGCTTGCCTTGTCATTGTTCCCCTGAAGAACCCTAAGAATTCTTGTTTGGAAAAGTTGCTGATGTGAATGTTCTCTGTGAGAGTTTTTTTTTACACTTCATCAAACTAATTGAAATAAAGAGGAAAACCACCCCACGCAGGCCAATGAGGCCTGAGCATGCTTAGTGAGTATGCAACACTGACTGAGGAGGAGGGAGAATGGGCAGATACATCAGCTTCTCTCCGTTTCTCATTTTTCCAATGACAAAATCAGTTCTCAGCATTGCTATATATATTTATTTATTTTTAAAGTGCTCGTGGAAATTCATCAGCATTTTTGTATGGATTTCTTCTATGGTACACATGTTTATATGCAATTTTGCCTAATACTGTATACACATTTTTGCACATTTCCCTATTATAATTCATTTTTATAGTATCTCTATTTCTATATTTTCTACATTTTGATATTATCTTCACTAATATATGCACACTTTACCATAGTGTATTTTTTTTTGGTACATATTACTTCACTGGCGAACTGCATTGCAAAATTTGGATAAGCGCAAATTTCAAAAGATGTTATGTTTTGTTTTGTATATTGTTTCAGAATAAATAAAAGTAATAGTAATAGTAATAATGCTGGTGAAAGAACAATATATACACTGCACTTGAGGGGAGCAGGCAGACTTAGGGGTGTCAGGGCAAGCCATATGGCACTCACAGATCTGTCCCCTCCCTGAACCTCAACATTTATTGCCCGAGGCTGCTGCCTCACTTTGTCTCATGATAGGGCCAGCCTTGATTCACATGTTTCAAGACTAGGCCCTAGCCTTCAAATAAATTGTTTTTAATCTCCCATAGTTTTGCATCTCTTAGCCACAAATAAGAGCCGTTTTGTAGAATGACCTTCAGAAGATATCCCTATAATTGTTGCCTCCTCTGCTTTTTAGTCACACATATTGACTGTGGGCTAACAACACTTAGCAATTTCTTAGCTATTGAAAAAGATAATGAACTTGGAGTGTAAAAACGGGGCCTTCAGCTTAACTCAGGAAGCAGGGAGTCTCAGTGGTAACAGGGGGACTGCAATATGTGCCTTTTTCCCTTCTGTCAAGACAAGCTAATTGGAAAACAATCATTTTTGTATTGGCAAAGAGTCTCTATCTGCAACAGCCAGAGATATAATCCTCTTATGTAACAGGTCAAATAATAATATATCTTCAAGGTGCTTTTAACTTCATTTGTAAAATTCCCCTTCACAAATGACATTTTAATTGCATTATTAGATGCAGGTCTTAGGAACTTAAGTCCAAACCACATGTCATTAATATTCCTAAAATAACTGAGAATAGGGGAATGGAAGTCCTAACAAATATTTTGTTGAGCATCTTTGCTGCGCAAATGGCAATATTTTCAATGTTAGTCTAAACAACAGGGTAAGAAAAACTACTCAGAGAAGTTGTTTATACACTATGGCTACAGACCATTTTTTTTGGTTAAGAATACAGTGGTACCTCAGGTTACATACACTTCAGGTTACATATGCTTCAGGTTACAGACACTGTTAACCTAGAAATAGTACCTTGGGTTAAGAACTTTGCTTCAGGATGAGAACAGAAATCGTGCTCTGGTGGCACGGCAGCAGCAGGAGGCCCCGTTAGCTAAAGTGGTGCTTCAGGTTAAGAACAGTTTCAGGTTAAGAACAGACCTCCGGAACGAATTAAGTACTTAACCTGAGGTACCACTGTACGTAGACTCACTGAAATTAGTGGAGTTAAAGTTGCAGCCCCAAGGACCCTTACTGAAAAGAAAAATTCACTGAACACAGTAGGACTTACTTCGGAGGCACCGTGAAAAACTGTAAATATGAGTAACTCTGTGCTGGATTTGTGTGGCCTGTCTGTTTAGACTTTTTTTGTAAGCTATTACAGGTGCTCAGGTTTACCTAACTCTTGCATATCCAAATATGCACAGGTGCCAGTGGGGAATTTTCCCCAAAGCAAATACCAGATTTAGAAGTCTAATTTCCCTCAGGACTCCAGCAGGTTGAATCCCCCCTCCACACCTGCTCTGCTCCCATGAATTATCAGCCACCCAAAGCAAAAATTACTGTCCTATTGTCGGCATCATTCTGTATAATGGGAGTGGCTCAGGGCCCAACTACTGTGGGGTACTGAGCCGCTCCCATTATACAGAATGATGCCGACAATAGGACAGTAAGTTTTGCTTTATCCCAATTTTGCAGCTGATTTCAGGGGAGCTTCTTGCACTTTGGATGTGGCAGCAGTCCTTCTGACGATATATTGCTAATCCGCTCTGTCCTGAACCTCATGAGCTGTGAACAACTTAAAAAGGAAAATTGTGGGATCATCTTGAGATCGCACTCAATTGCGCTGGCTCATGTTGCTAACTGAAAACAGTTTACAAACTTGTGAAATTTCTTAATTTTTCTAAAACTGTTCTTGTGAGGAACTTTTGGCTAGCATAAAGTGTTAGCTAGTGGCTGACCTAAACTGCAGCAGTTCAGATGCAGTTTCTAATTCAAGTGATAGTTTGTTTCAGGCAGAGCTTTGTAATTATTACTTGAAAATGTTGTTTTCTGCTATTAATGGCTGTGTTTTGCCATATGCCCCACTATTTGCTGCCAGCCATTATTCATAGATAGAACCTGGAAATAAATCTTGTCGAGAACAGTGTAGTTGGCAGGACAAGCTGGGAGCACCAGAGGAAGCCAGTTTAACAGAAGGACTTGGCTTCAAGTCAGTCTCTGCTCTAGCCCTAAGATGTGCTGTTCCAGCGCAAAAAGTGCTTAGGAGATGAGCATCCATGCTGTAATATGCAGAGGCTTTCCTTACATTGTTTTTACATTTCATATCTATAATCCAGAGCCCTGGAAATGTTTTTAAAGTTGAAGGGGAACATAATGACTGTTGACTACATATCACGTGCATTATTACATCTTTATTTAATAAGCGACTAACAAAACTATAAGCCATTGCGTTCAATATTTTTAATAATATTTTTATTTGCTTTTCTGTTATATCTTGCCATCAATATGTACTCTGTTACATTCATGCTTAAAACAAAAATAAAGGTGATAACCTAAATATAAAACATGAGCATATACAGTGGTACCTTGGGTTAAGAACTTAATTTGTTCTGGAGGTCCGTTCTTAACCTGAAACTGTTCTTAACCTGAGTACCACTTTAGCTAATGGGGCCTCCTGCTGCCACTCTGCTGCCGCTGCGTGATTTCTGTTCTCATCCTGAAGCAAAGTTCTTAACCCGAGGTACTATTTCTGGGTTAGAGGAGTCTGTAACCCAAAGTGTCTGTAACCTGAAGTGTCTGTAAGCCGAGGTACCACTGTAATAATAATGGTAACATATCTACATTCCTCCAAGTTGTTTAATTCCTATATGTTTTTACTTTTACTTCCCTTCTACTCTTTCAATGATTTCCTATCTCCTATCCTTTTTAACTGTGTTTTCTTATTCTTCTACATTATTCTCATTACCTTACATAGTCTCATGTTGTAACATATACTGCTGAGTGTTTGTTCAACCTGTTATGATAATTTCCTTGTTATAATATTTTTCCATATAATATCCAGTCCTCTTTCAGTCTCTTATCATCTTTATCTCTTAATCTATTTGTCATACTGGCTAGTTCTATTGCTTTCAATATTGTCAACATGAGTTTAGCATAATCTTATGTACACTGAAATAACTAGTAATTCTTTATGATGATAATTGTAGAATATTTAGAGAGCATCACTTGGGTTTGACTTCAACAATGGTCTTTTCTTCTTTTTTTACAGATCAGCTGTGGGGTGAGGTCACACAGCCCCGCCCCCAGCAACTAGGGCAGTGCTACCTCGTTGCATCCCAACTTTTGGAGCCTATGGGTGCCTTCCCAGTCATTGATTTGCAGGAGGGATTCAAGCACACACCAGAACTTTGGATTTGCACATATAAAGTGGATTATTGGGCTCTATAAGCCTAGCCAATAAATCCACTTTTATAACTGTTTTGTACTGCTTTTTTAAATGGTGTTTTATTGTATACATATTGTTGCACACCTTCCCAACATTTCATTTTTTATATATATATATATATATATATATATATATATATATATACACACACACACACACACATTTATATACATTTCAGTATATAAGTATTTTTATAATTAAGGACCATATTTTTCTGTGTATAAGACGCCCCTATGTATAAGACAGCCCCTATTTTTTGAGCCCCAAATTAAGAAATAAATAATTGCAACATTCCGTGTATGACCCAATTTTAAACTTAAAAAATTTGGGGAATACATGGAAAAATACAGTAATTCAAGAATCAGACTTTCTGGCGTTTGGAAAGCAATGGAGGAATGTGTGGGACGATTGAATGACTAACGGCAAGGTATTTAAACACCCCACAAGCAAATCAGGAAAGAATGCAGCATGAAAGCTCCTTGCCATATACTTTCCCCACAAACAAATCCGAATGAATGCTCAATAAACCGGTGATCTGGATGGGCTTTCTGTCTGTAACTCAAATGCAAAACCTGCCTAGCATGTACGCCTGATTTTTAAATGAATCTGCTTGCTTTGTGTTTTGGAAGTGAAGGTTTCTAGCCAAAAAAAATTCTATATTTTCAGGCTCAAACTGTTAGTGAGCACACATTTGCTGTGGAAAATGGCAGTTGCACATCTGGTTTCCCCTTAACACTTCATTAGGAAAGCATGATGTGATGTCACTACATTCTGCATTTCCTGCTCTCCCCTCTGCTCCAGGGGTAGCCAGAACAGGGAAATGCGTGACAGAAGCATTGCTTTGACCCCCCCCCAAACCCTATATGAGGCAGATTGCAGGGCCTCACAAACCAGCCCTTCCACCATCTGCACCACAGCCATGCTCACACACCCACACTTGCGATCTCTGCATGTGGCTGTCATGTGAAGGGGCTCTACATGTGTACTGACATATGGCTCCCCTATGCAAGGGGTATCTTGATGTGCAGACTGCAGTGGCCTTCCACGTGCCAACCAAACATGCAGATGATGGGGAATGTTTCTGCTGCTACCTGGGTCAGTGGTGGAGCTGGCCTATGTGGCCCCTCACACATCCTTTCAACAGGTGTGTGGGGCTGTGAGAACTCCCCTCTTGTGATGCTTCCCTAACTATACATTGAAGAGGGAGGAAAGGAAACCAAGTGCATGCTGGTCTTTTTATGTGGCAAACACGTTTGCCGTACGTTTAGAGCACATGGCTTTCCTCCAATGAATCCTGGGAGCTGTAGTTTGTTGAGGGAGTTGGTAATGGCGGTTCTGCGATGGGTTAATGACAGTTTCCACTAGAATTCTTTGGGCGAAGCCAGATGCTTTAAATGTGCTTATATATGATATGGATGTGACCTTAGCATCTTGCTGTATCTTTTGTGTTATGTAAGTGCAGCCCCTTCCCTATTTGTTTTTCAGGGCTTTGTGTCTAGATGGCCTGTTGTGAAAGAAAGAAGCGGGAGAAGGGAAAACGGGAGGGAAAGGGAAAAGGAGGCAGAAACTGTAGGAAACAAAAGGTGAATAATAATAATAATAATAATAATAATAATAATAATAATAATAATAATAAATATTGTTTACATCCTTCTTCTATGAACAAGATACAAAACACCATTAATTTCCAGGAAATGTGATCCTGTGAGCTGTGTGTTTAGACCAGATATTCTAAGGTTCACATCTCTAATCAGGGTAGAACTGGAAATCATGTAATAAACCAGACTGGGAAAGTGAGAAACTGAGAAAACACCAAAATTGACATCCTCTAATTCTCAGTGGCTTTGGATGTCTCTTTCAGTCTTGGTTGGTTGCCAGTCATCTGCCTACCTCACAGGGATGTTCTTTTGTTTTTGTTTTTGTTTTTTTGTTAATCCATACATTTAAAGCAGGACCTGTGCTTCAGAATAAATGGTGACTCAGAGTTTGATTTGCATCCAGAATGAAAATTTGTTTGCCCAGAATCAGCCCAGTGAAATTTCAAGCAGCTGAGATATTAAATGCACCAAAACAGAATACATAATGGAAATGCTGGCAGGTTTTTAATTATTGCTGTATGTGTTGGGCAGTAATATAATTTCAGAGGGAGAGTGATGCAATCTTTGCCGATGAAATGCCCTTTCTTGTCCTTCCATCTCTCACACACACTCTCTCCCTTTTGTTAAAAAAAGCATTTTTATTTAAGCAGCAACTAAAAGAGAGCTCATAAATACTATGATTTAAAACCCAGGATCTATGCACATTGTGGATTTAATACAATTCTTATTTAAGCTTATTGATGTTTCCCATTAACTGCAATATGAACTGGAGTGCATTCCATTTATATTTATATTTTAACTATTGGGGGACATTGTTGATTCTGCAGTCACCAGATCTTGCCCATGTAACTGGGAAAGGAATCCTCATTAGGAAGAGCAAGGCTGAAGCAATGCTGCAGGCTTCCCTACAGCGCCGCTTTTGATAGAGCCAGCTGCTGTCCCAGCAGAGGATCCTTCTAAGCAGGACGCAGATGCTCCCATTTTACATGGCCAGATGCTCTGGAGACAGATACCAGGCACAATATTTCCATCCAAAATGAAACAGTGCAAAGTTCCAAAAGCTAAATGTAAACTCCTGGTTATCAGTGGCATGACTGATATATACGGGGTGTGTGTGTGTGTGTGTGTGTGTGTGTGTGTGTATGATGATAAGGAAGATAATTGTTCAGGGTAATTTCTACCAGTCCATTGTTTTTGTTCAGGAGTAGCTCAGCAACGGAAGTTAAACTGGACCTGCAAAATGGCCGATTGCACCATCTCTGGGGCACAGAAAACAAGGAGCTTGTCAAAGGCACATATTTAATTGGACTCATGGCTGGCAGACGGACATGTCAGCACTTGCTCCAGGCGGCTCTTCTTTTGCAGGAAATGTGCTACCTATGTTTGCCATTATACTGCTACACGCCAGCCCAATCTCTGAGCGGTGCGCAATTGCAGGGGTTCCAGGCACTTACCCAGGGTCCATGTTTCCTTTTGAAAATGAGCCACAATGGAGACTGTGGCGTCTTTATGATATATGACTTATTTATAGATATATACAACCTGAGCCTATCATGGAAGGGTTCACAGCATAATCACCCCAAGAGTGTCCTGCTTCTCTCATCATGCAGCCTTTTGGATCCAAACAGACATTGAGCATCATGCTCTGCCTCTTTCCCTCTGGTTCACATCACAGCAACTCTAAACTAAGCTTCTGGCTCTCATTGCTTCCAACTCCCTTCTCTAAACTCTGGCTTCATCCACTGAGGGAGCCACCCCTATTACTTAAAACAGCAGCAGCATATAAGTCAAAATAAGGCCTCTTGGCAAGGCTTGCATCAGTCTACATTAGGTATATAAGAGCTGGTTGAGGAGAAAGAGGCCAGAATTAGCAAATGAGTAGCAGTGGCATGATAGAAGAAAGGTAAAAAGTGGAAGCAAGATGAAGTTAGGGTGGTTCAGGGAAGAAGCAACTCTTAGTCAAGGATAAAGACTACCTATTGCTTCATCCCCATATCACATTGCCTCCAGAGCACCAGCTGGTGAAGCTTGCTGGGATAGTCTCCTCATTGTGTGCACTGTTTCCATGCTAGCAACAGCCACCTCAAGGACCACAAAGATGTGAGGAAATGGAAAGGTTCCATGAGATCAGAAGCATCCACATGGCAAACCATGTTGGCTGTTAGCAAAGGAGAGTCACAGCAGGGAAGTGGACATGTGATGGAGATATGCATATAAGAGGACAAGGATGAGCCATTGCTCTGCCGTATCGCAATATCTAGCTATGTAGCCCTCTGTAATTTTAAAGGGTGTGCTTCTTTACACCAGGAAACTTCACATGCCTGGGTAGGCTCCCTGCACAATTGAGAACATTGATTATCTCTATTTTGTGTGTTTAAATGCCTAAACGGGGCTCTGTTGATCAGGCAACGGGCACCAATTCCTTAGAAAGTAAACAAGGCACATGCAATAATAATAATAATAAAGACCAGACACAGATGTATTTGTTGTCATGTTGAAATAATAATATACAAGCAGAAAACATAGAAACTGCTGGTAAAGTTTCCAAAGAATGAAGGAACCAGATATAGAAGTGAACAGCTACTCTGATATCACACGTCTTACTTCTGTAGCTGCCTAAGTGTGCAAAAGAAGCATTCAGCTAGCCTGGTAAAGAAAAAGTGATTGATATGCATGGTATATGTGGTATAACATTGTGCCACCATATGGTGATGTGGAGTCCCATTTTTCTCTATCTGTTTTCCCTGTTTAAATGTACAATGCTTTAAACTGAAACACTTCTCTAGATCCAGTCTCCAAGGAAGCCAAAGGAGGTGAAAGGTTAAAAGTGTCATCGACAGGTGTGGGAAGATAAGGGAATTGCTAATGGCCAAAGTCACTGGTTGAAATCCAACTTGGAGAGACGATGACAGGCAGGGTTGCACTGAATGCCATGTCTCAGAGCTTGACAGCATTGATAGCAGCAGAACTGCGGTATATCCCAGCACATCATCATTGCAAGATACACTGGCCAGGAATCGGCTCAACCAACTTAGTTCAGCTCTAAGTAAAGGCCAAGTGTGTGGGAGAATCTCCTTAAAATTTCTGATGACATTTATTTTTTGTAAAATATCAATATTTAATGTCATGCTGATTAGCTTCACTCTAGTTGCTAAGCAATGCAATATACTTGGAGGTGATTAAAAAGGAACAAGTTCATATAGCTTTTGTGTAAACATTGCCACACTTTCTTTCTGCCTAAATGAAAACGGGTCTGGCAAAATGTTGATGGGAGTTGTAGTCCAAAGCATCTAGAGAGCACCACATTAGAGAAGGTTGTGCAGCTAAAACGTTGTTGGATGGGGAAGCCTTAAATGAGTCCTCTTGGTGGTGCACAGATTACAGAGAGGACTATGCAAAACTTGGCTGCCAGCTTCAAGGGCTTTAGCATCTAGTACCGTATAGAACTGGGAAAATCTATTTCAGTGCCATATTATCAGAGATCCAATTCTGAAAGCGTCAAACATTGCATTAGGGGAAAAATGTACAAGATTCTATGGTGTGCATTAAGAGGGGGGAAGGAAGTTTCAGAGAGAGAAGTGTAAAAAAAAAATTCATATTAATGTGGCTGTAGAAAAGCAAATCATATCACTGTAACATGGCATCCTCCACAGCCCGCTTTAAAATAACTCATTTCCTGTGCTCTATTTTTGCCCAAGATGGAAATAATGATGCTGCCCCTTTTCTATATTCAGCATTTCTGTTCTCATGCAGGAAATCAATAATGACAAGGCTGAAACGGAATGCAAAATAGCTATGGCAAAAACATCATTGACTTCTCCAAATCCTGCGCCTTCAAAGTTAATAGGAGTTTAGTCTTTGACACCAAACAGAACAGAATTTTACCCTTGATGTATGCAGTGCCAGGGTCTAAACACTCCATTAGTGGCAAAGTTAAAACATAAGGTTAGAAAAAGCTAAATGGAGAAAAGCAAAGCTAAGTACAGTAATTCCCAGTGTCAGAGGCCAGAATAGGAACCCAAATGCTTCATTAACTGGGCATCACATTTAACATTCATAATTGAACAATGTAGGTTCCTATACTACACTCACTTACAAAAGAGTAAGGATGTAAGGATACAGCTATTTCTATCCCATCCTGTGTTTGTCACAACCAACATTATGTCCATTCTGCTACAGTTCAGCTTCGGTCAAAACCTACATTATTCATTTTGTTTCCCGTTATAGCTAAAACTAGTACCATTAATTACACAATTTCAGTATAAAGGAAATGTCAAAAACAAAGCAGAAAACACCTTGAGTCAGCACATAGCGATTTTCGGTTCCATTTCTGACATTCCTACCTGTAAACTCCATTGGACAAAATGGAGCTTACTTCAGAGCAGGCATGTATAGGACTGTGCCAATGTTGGTTCTGGCATTTGTTCTCCTTCTTCTTACCAGAGTCTTTGTAAATGCACATTTTCCTGTCACCTCACACTCCCAACCCCTTAGTAACCTGCCACTTCTCTTGTCTTTGTCCAGTCCTCAGAGCTGTGGGGAAGAACAGTTCTTTTGCATTGCCAATGCCTGGTTAGGCTGGTTTGCATGAGCCTCCTTGTCTGGCATAGTTCTGCGGCTTGCATTTTCCCTTCCTATTCTAAATATTAACTAATTTCTGACATTCGTTAATTTATTGGGTTTAGGGGGGGTGACTCAAACTTAAAATGCTTTGTTAAGGGTTGATCACACTTTCCTTCTGCAGCCTTTTATCCTTCCTGAAGAAGCAGCCACCCCACTATATTTTTACAATTATCAAGCTACTGAAGAAGGATTGCAGATAACACTTTCTCACAGCAGTAAAGGGAGAGTTTGTCACATTCAGCATATCCACTTAAGTTGTTTGTATGCATCCTTAGAAAGAGAAGCAGAATAGGTATGGAGATACGCTCACTTCTGTAGGAAGGACTCAGAAATGGTTATCGGACGGAATAGTATTTCGACTGCCTGCCGGGCTTTTCAAGGCCTGACAAAAACAACCTTTTCCCAAAAGTCTTTCTGATCTACTGAGCCTCACAGAATGGGAAGAGATTCAATTTGTGGTATATTTGAAGAGAGGGGAAATTAGTGTATCATTCATGGGAAACCTCCGGCCAGCAGCCCTATGATACCCAATGGTGGTTCTAATTTGGGCAGCTAGGCTGCTCTCCCAAGCCCACACTCACCTGGCGCACACCTGATGCTGTAGGATATCAGGTGTGGGACAGGTAAAAATGCAGCTGCAAAGGAACAATTAGGAACCTTCAAGTGCACTGCTGCTTTTTCCATGGCAAGCAGGACTTTTAAATTTGGCTACAAATGCAAGTCCTACTAGGAATGATACTACTCAGGAGCCATTACAATAACAGTTCTGCTATGTGTAAGGCAGAAGTGCTTGAGCATGTTTTAATGACAGTTCTCTCATGGAAAATAAAATGGAATCCCAGGAAGCAGTCAGTACTTTCCCCCAAATCACAGTTCACTTGCACAAGGAATGCAGCTCACAGCAAGATAACTGCTGTAAACCAATTAGAAAATGAATGATAATAGATTCTTTTCTCAGCTGAGAAACAGCACTCAAAAACAGCATTAAAAGATGGGCATGCACAGGTAGAGAAGTCATTGTGTACAAGCCCAGAACAGGTAAAGGTAGTTGAGGGTGGGAGAGGAGGTCGTAATTAAAGATAAGGGTTGGGAAACATAGCATAGCAATGTTGCACCAAAGGTTGCCTACTGATATGGATGTGAAACAGCAGAATACCTATGAAAATGTAAGACTAAAAAAAGAGAGTGTATGGATGTTTGTGTGTCCATAATGTACCCAGAAAAATTGGATCTGAACAATCCATTTGCGACATGAAGTCCCTGCCTGGAAACACCCAATGAAAGTTATTTCTGCCTGGTGTGTCCTCTAAGCCTTCCATGGCAATCATTTCATTTAGTGGTTTGCTAAGCTATATCATTAGGTATTAATGATGCAAACATTATTCCTTAATGTTTTGATGCTGCCCAGCACATTATTGCTCTGGGCCTGTGCATTTTAAAGCTTTGTGCCAATGTTAGAAAACTATAAAAACATGCTTTATTGCATTTCTTATTGTAATATCCTCCCTTTTTCAGAACATAAGCTCTTTAGAGCTAAGTCTTATATTGCTTTTGCTTTAGTTGACTGAAAATTTACTTTTACCCTGAACAGAGCTGTAGTTCTTCTCTATTATTTTTCTTTTTAATCAAGAACATGTATATACCACCTTCCCACAAGAAATCCACAAGGCATCTAATAATCAATAAAACCCAGTGGCAAATATTTAAAACCCCAATATAACCAAAAGAGAGTAAAAATCAGCAGGAGCAGGTAAGTACAACCCCTACACAGCTATCATATAGTTCGAAAGCCCAGGGACTCGATAGTGTCTTGCCAAGCCAGGTAAAAGACAAGAGGAACCAAGTTGTGTTGGTGCCACAGCTGAGAAGACCCTGCATGATCTCCACAATCAGGACCAGCAGGACATGGATGGCTTCCCACAGCAAGCATGATGAAGAGGAAGCAAGTATGTGAGGAGAGCCTCCAAGGAAGATCTTAATGTGTGGGTAGGGTGATGGCAGAAAGTGAGGAGGAATTAAAGAACCTTTTAATGAAGGTGAAAGAGGAGAGTGCAAAATATGGTCTGAAGCTCAACATCAAAAAAACGAAGATCATGGCCACTGGTCCCATCACCTCCTGGCAAACAGAAGGGGAAGAAATGGAGGCAGTGAGAGATTTTACTTTCATGGGTTCCATGATCACTGCAGATGGTGACAGCAGTCACAGAATTTCTTGGGAGAAAAGCAGTGACAAGCCTAGACAGCATCTTAAAAACCAGAGACATCACCTTGCTGACAAAGGTCCATATAGTTAAAGCTATGGTTTTCCCAGTACTCGTAGTGATGTATGGAAGTGAGAGCTGGACCATAAAGAAGGCTGATTGCTGAAGAATTGATGCTTTTGAATTATGGTGCTGGAGGAGACTCTTGAGAGTCCCATGGACTGCAAGAAGATCAAACCGATCCATTCTTAAGGAAATCAGCCCTGAGTGCTCACTGGAAGGACAGATTGTGAAGCTGAGGCTCCAATACTTTGGCCACCTCATGAGAAGAGAAGACTCCCTGGAAAAGACCCTGATGCTGGGAAAGATTGAGGGCACAAGGTGAAGGGGACGACAGAGGACAAGATGGTTGGAGAGTGTTCTTGAAGCTACCAACATGAGTTTGACCAAACTGCGGGAGGCAGTGGAAGACAGGAGTGCCTGGCGTGCTCTGGTCCATGGGGTCATGAAGAGTCAGACACAACTAAATGACTAAACAACAACAGGATAATAAGGAAGAAGAATAGGTCCTCAAGGATCTGGGAACCAGGCTTTTTTATGGTAAGTCACTACAAACAGTTTGCAATAGACCTGGGAACCAATGGGAAACAAACACTGCTGCCGTAAAATTGATGTAACATGGCCCAATCCAACTGGCCAACTTCAGCCTATAATCTGGCAACTGTGTTCTGTACACAGGCATTTTGAACAGTTTTGGAAAAGCAGCTTCACAGATACAGCAGTGCAATAGCCCAGTCTTGATGTGACCAATGCATGAATCACTGTTTTCTGGTTGTTCTGTAAAATAAAAATGGAGAAGTGATATCAGTGTGACTGCATGAGAAGGTAGAGGCCAGCTGCAAGGTCTGTGAAACTCATGCCAGCTAGTTCCTGCAGTCTTCGCTGAAGACAGAAACAATAGCAAGTCCAGCACAGAGAATGTACTCTGTATGCTTGAAGAGGCTATCACTGTGAGGTTTCTCTGATCACATAATTTGTGTTATTTAGCGCCAACCTCAAGACAGCAAGAGTTCGTGCAAAGTGCCTCACTGAAGAAGCTGAACACATATTAGAGATTTATGTTGAAAGATGAAGTGGTACATAAATGAATTAAATAAAATATTCATATCAATACAACACACTCATATTTTTTCATTTCTCAAAGTACTTATATACCATCCTCTGCCAAAGTATCAGGGGAGTGTACAGGAATATAAAAACATAATGAACAATAAAAGTGGTGGAAATCCTTCTGAACAATGTGAGTCTCCAGAGTTTTAAACTCAAGGGTACTGAACAATAAAATTAAGAATCCATCTACTGTATTTGCTTTGGAAGTTATGCTACTTTTCAGAAAGCAGACTTGGACACCAGACGGCATGGTAGTATTCCGCCTCATGCAGAAACTGCAGACAAGCCAAGGAGAAGATATCTGGGGGGAAACAGGTCATTAGTGAGGCTGACAACCTTCTGCTCTGCAGCAGTCTGTCAAAAGTATCCGTAATTTGGGCACAGAAGCCTCCAAACGAAGGGGTGGCCTTTCTTAGGCTTAATTGCGAAACAAATCAGATGCGCAGGAACTTCCGCAGTTACTTGACAGCGCATGGATGGTTGTCAGGCTGCTACATTAGGAGCATATATCCCACTAATGCATCGCAGAGTATCATGTGCCACAGAAGTACTACGAAAATCATTTATTTTTGTTTTCCATGCTCATCTATAAAGAAGCTAATTGATTCCTATTAACGTTCAATTCCTCCACCAGCGTGGATAACAAAACAAAGCTTCTGAATCCTGCCCTGTGGCCAGAATTCAAAGTCGTGCAACCAGATCAAAAGAGTGGGCGCGTGTTGTAAAAGAGGGGATTTGGAAAAGCAGCGAGGTCTAGGCACCACCTGCTGAAGCGCAGGGGAGTCAAACAACCCACTATGCAATTATGGCAAATTGAGCAAAACACCCCGCCCTTTTCCAGCTCTATAGCTCTATAATTGGATTAGAACTCCGTCGATCCTTCTATATAGGTCAGTGGGCTTGTCAATCTGACCGAAAGACATCCGTTCCGTAAGAGAAGCCTGAGGCATCAGTGTCACGGGATGAGACGAATCCTTCGGCTCCTAAGTGGTTAACTTTCCTGTTAACCACTGGGCTGGCCCCGCCTCCTACCATTGGCCTTCTTACCCTCGTGCGCATGCCCATCGTTTCGCGGACACACTGGTTGGTTTCTCCTATCTCCCCCCGTTAAGTTACACCTCCTCTATAGCTTCACGGAGCGTCTGGAGATACTCTGAATGGCTAATATGGCTGTCGCTCAAGCTGAAGCTTCTAATGAATCTACTGAAGTAGATTTGACTGCGGTGGGTGGTGGGTGGGAGGTTTTTCCTCATGTTCTTATTGGACGCATGGCCTTGCCACTCAGAATGTGGCATCGCCTTCTTCCCTTATGAGCCTCGCCGCGTGCGCTATCTGAGCGGTCGCAGACCTTGTCAATTAGAGTTGGAGGCGGGGCATAGTCGGGTCGCGAGACCGGCTGGTTCATACTTCCTCTTCTGCTTTTCTCTGGAACGCGGCGGAGGGAGCAGCAGTGATGGGGGTCCCGTTGGCTCTTTGGCTGGTGTCAGCCCTTGTGGCAGGTGAGGCTCTGCGGGGCTCTGAATGGGGGGGGGGAGGCTGGGAGGGAGAAAGGGGGTGCCCGGGGCGGGGTCCGATGCAGACCGGATCTGAAGGATGGTCTCTGCGCCAGAGATAAGGGCACCTGCGTGTTGGGGGTCGTCGTGGCAGGATAGACTGTCAAAGGGAGAATGAGGGTTGGGTCGTGTTCGTGGAACTGTAGTGGCCGTGGGTTTATGATCATCATCATCATCATCATCAAACGCTTATAAAATGCTCGACATTTCCTGCTGTAGTTCTGTTAAAGATAAAGACAGCCCCTGCTCACTGGCTCACAGTCTCGTAGACATTGTACAAAAGGTGGAGGTGGGCAATGAGGAGGAAAGAGGAAAGCAAGCATTTTTTTGGAGCAGCATCCTTACTGGCTAGTGGGAGGCCCACCAGGCCTCCCTTTATTATTGATTACATTTATATCCCACCATTCCTCCACCATTTTTTATTGATTACATTTGTATCCCACCATTCCTCCAAGGAGCTCAAGGTGGTGTGCATGATTTCCCTCCCCACACTTTTGTCCTCAGAACAACCCTGTGAGGTAGTTTAGGCTGAGAGGCAATGACTGGCCCAAGGTCACCTAGTGAGCTTTCATAGCTGAGTGGGGATTTGAACCCTGGCCTCCTAGGTCCAGCTCTCTTAACATTCAGAAAGGGTATTTTTCTTATGGACCTTTGCTTTTTATGTTTTGTGCCTACCTGTGCAATCAAAATCTTACTCCCTATAGCTTATCCAGTACACCAGACCCTCCAAGTGTCCCTGTTTTCCAGAAGCCATCCCGGTTTCTGATTCTTCATATCTTTCCCCACTCAATTCTTCCACCCAAACTGGCAGTTTGTCTGTTGATTCTCATTTTTTAAATGCCTGGAGGTCATTATGCTCATCTGTTTTGTATATAGTTTGGTCTCTGTATAAAAAAGGAAAGGGGACAGAATGAAACCCTTGGCAGCTCCCTTTATACATAATAATAATAATAATAATAATAATAAATATTTTGTTTATACCCTGCTCATCTTGTCTGAGCGGCTTCCAACACATATAAAAACATCAAACATTAATAGTAATCTGATCCAATATAAAAAGTTGCAGTAACTTTAAAATAGACAACTCATTTCAAACAAAGCAAGTAACATTCAGCAATCCATCAAAATCCAGTAAACAGTCAAATTAAACATCGGCAAATAATAATTAAACAGTTTACACTTATCAACCACAATAAAGAATTACCAATCTATAATCAATAAAAAATAACAGCAAATCGCAATGCATAAAATACCACAAAACATACCAAACCGTGTAAAAGGATCAAGCTGAGAAACACTCTTGTTGTTACTACAGTTAGTCTTTGTAGTTCTGCTTGTGTTTAATGTGGGGCATTTTAGTATGTGTATATTCAGAGGCATTTGTGCTGTTAGTTCCAGTCTTGGCTAGCTTGAGGCAGTCCAGTTTCTTTGCCTAGTTTAAGACATGGCTGACATCTTGTGATCTGATACTCAATTGTTTGTCTTGTTGGGACAAGCCAAGGATCTTTGGTCAGTTTATTCCTGTACTGTCAGCATCAGCCTGGTTATTTCTTCCACAACTTCCAGCTGCTGTTGGTTTTGTCGGAATTCACTTTAGACTAGCCTTCTTGCCTGGTGAAGGAATGTCAAGACTAAAAGGCATGTGAGGGAAGTCTTCCTACTCCATGGTCAGCAGATAATATGTTGCTAGCCAGTAGCTGCTTTAAGTACTTGCTGCTTGAACTAAAATTGATCCTAATGATGTAGTAGAAAGCAGGGCCATTTACCTGTTTTCCCCTAGTAAATACCTTAGATGGTTTGTCTCAAGTTTAGTGGCTGGGAAATCTGAATTAATTATTTTCCATTGACTATTCAGGTGTAATTATCTTGTAATGGGAGGTGCTGATGTGAGTGTATTGTAGCAAGTCCATGTTTCTGGATTCTGCCCATATAAGTTTTTTGGCAAAGTATTAAGAGCCATCCAAAATTTTGACACTTGTTGTCATAAGAAAATATATTAGGCTGCAGTCCTAAGTCCCCACCCCACACTGGTGCTTTACGGAGCAGTGGGGCTACTGCTGCATTCACAGGCCTGTCATGCACAGGAGCCAGGGCAGAAAGTAGGGGACAAGCAGACTGCTATGCCACTTTGGAGGTGGCACAGCCATCAGGCCTGGATTGGGCCCAGTGCTGGCACGTAATGGCAGTGGGTCCAGCTTTGGGTACAAGGAATTGATAGGAACTGAGTTCAACATCTGAAGGACCACAGGTTTCCCATCCCTGGGCTACCACCTTCTCCTATCCTCAATCCTTCTTCACAAAAAAATACAAATTGAGCAAAACCTTACATATAGGGTTGAGTGTAATGCTTTAAAGCAGAGGTTTTTTGAGTCCTTGGCTCCCTTGATCAACTACATTCTTTCTGCGACACCCCTGTGGGACTCAGGAGCCCGGTTATATCACCCCTTGCCTGCAGAGCTGGCAGCTTCTCACCCTTTTTCCAACACTCCCTTGTGGAGTGTTCCCTCAGACTCCTCTCCCATCTCTTTGGGAGTGCTCTGGGCGGCCGCATCTGCTGCCCCTGGTCTCTGAGCTGCCCCACCCCAAAGAGAGGTGCCTCATCACACTGCCCCACAGGGGCCTGGAAAGCACCCCCTGGCCAGTCCCAGAGGCACCATTTGCCTGGGGAGCTTGTAGCCAGAGCTACTTCAACAAACAGCTGTGCAAGCCTTTGGGAGGCAGAGACGCATGAGGGCATCAGAGGAAGGGAGGGAAGGAAAGTGAGATAGAGGCCAGTGTTGCCCGCAGCACCCCTGACTATCATTCAAGGCACCCCAGGGTGCCAAAGCACACTGGTTAAAAACCACTGCTTTAAAGGAACAACTCACAAAATTTATGCTAATTAGCTGCATTTCTTTGGAATATATATATATAGGAGTATAACTGTTGCACATACATGGCAAAGTGATAATATGTGTCTAAATGTCGGAAAACTCCAGGATTTATATCCCCCCGCACCATTGACAGGCCATGGCTGGAATGAAATAGTTGCAGCTCTCAAATGTGTAGGTTCTAATTTTCACTGTAAATCAACTGTTGTGTGTGTTAATCCTGTGTGCAAGATTGGAACAAGGGAGTTAAAAGTACAGTGGCACCTTCTTCTTAAATAAAAGTGCTTGTAATGATTTTCAAGTAAAAGCAAATGAGCAGTGTTAGAAACTGAGATATGAAAGCTAGGAGCTAAATGGCACCTTAAACCTAGGTTATGGGCACAACAACAGAATGTCTAGGCCCATAATGAAAATACTGCATTTCTGAATCTCACAAGTTCTCTGCGAATGATTATATTTTCTCTGATTTACACACACCACAATTTTTTAAAAAATCTAGTATTGAACTCCTCCTTTGCCCTATATTTAAATGACCTGATGGGTAGATAATATTTACAGATACAGTTCTGTTGTTGGAAGCTAGTGTTATAAAATGACACATGTTTACTGTCAATACCTCCTGTATTTTCGTTAAAAGATGAATGTGGTTTAGACCTAACTCCAAGGTTGATGTGGTCAGAATAAAGGAAGAAAAATATTGTAGCTGAAGCATTATACCTGCTGGAGGCTTTTGTGTGGTATCAGAGAGCCAGTGTGGTGTAGTGGTTAAGAGCGATAGGCTCGTAATCTGGTGAACTGGGTTCGTCTCCCCGCTCCTCCACATGCAGCTGCTGGGTGACCTTGGGCTAGTCACACTTCTTTGAAGTCTCTCAGCCCCACTCACCTCACAGAGTGTTTGTTGTGGGGGAGGAAGGGAAAGGAGAATGTTAGCCGCTTTGAGACTCCTTCGGGTAGTGATAAAGCGGAATATCAAATCCAAACTCTTCTTCTTCATCATCAGTTTTTCTGCTTCCTTTTGTGGAACCTCATTCTGCCTCTGGAACATGTAGGATTAGGATAAGCAACTGGAAGCTTTCAGCCAAATCTTCCTTTCTGAGGTGCAACGTAACCCTGTAGTTGGCTAACATGGAGGCTAACACGATGCAGACAAATATAGAAAGCTGCCTTACACTTGGTCCATCCAGCCCAGTATTGTCTACCCCAGGTGGCAGAAGCACTCTGGATCTTTTGCAGACCCAGTACCTGAGATCTTTTTCACTGGAGGTGCCAGGGGATTGGTCAAGAAAACATCTGTATTCAAAGATGAGCTCTACCATTGAGCTATCCACCCTCTCCTAAAGTGGCATTTGTAGCCATAGATTTTGAGTAAGGATTGAGCTGCTAACCCATTACCCCCTCACTTCTCAGGGTAAGTCTCCAGAAAAGGAAACAGCTGAGTAGGGTATATATAAGCGATATAAAATAAGCATGGCTGGGCAAGGACATGGGCTGGCATGTTTTCCCTGTGAATGTTCTTTCTATTTGCAAACAGTTTTATTTTACCGGGGGGGGGGGGGAGCATTCAACAGTAGTAGCTGACACCTGTAGTCTAAAGTGGTGTGGCCCATTCTCCCGCCTCATTCTGCTTGTGTGCTCAGGCAAAGGCTTTCCGAAAAACCTGAGATGCTGTTTAAGGATGTGTTTTTTTTACCAGCCCTACCTTCCTTTTTCAGGTATTTCTGCCAATGAGTTCAGTGTATTAAGATATCCTGAATCCATTGTTTTCCGTGAAGGAAGTTGGCCAATACCCGGCGAGCGAATTCCAGATGTGGCAGCGCTTTCCATGGGCTTCTCTATTGAGGAAGTATGCAACTCACTATGTCTGTGTTCAGTCACATTGTTCATTGCTTTTGAAAATAGTTGAAATAGACCTAGCCTGTGCAGTCCCTCTAGGAATCATGGGCAAGAGCATAATCTAGCTTTCTGTAGGCTTTGCTTTATATTGGGCGTATATAGCAAAACCAGGCAGTGGTGGCTAGTTACCCATTATTTCAATAGTACACATGTGGCTTTTCATATATAAATATCCCAAGTAGCATAAACCCTTCATGCCTTAATGGCTGCCTGCTTCCCTACACCCCATATTGATTGGGAATAACTTTTCATGTGACCCTAACTCAGTGTTTCTTGTTTTGTTGTTGTTGCTGCTGCTGTTGTATTTTTAAAAAGCTAAAACATTCCTTTTGAAGAAAATATATCCAAATTATTACAGGATCTCTCTTGGCCGGGGCTAGCAGTTGGAGATCTCTTCCGGCGTCCTCGAGCTACAGTTCTAGTCACAGTGACAGGGATAGACAAACTAGCGTTGCCTAAAAACAGCATATCTTACCCAGTTGAGAATGTAAGTACTGTCATGTGTGGCTTCAAATGCTTATTCTGGTAGACCTAGAGACCTGACTCTATTTGGAGGGGGAGGGTCCTTGTTAACCCCTGCTTTTCCAGTCTCTTGTTCTGTGTACATTTCCGCTGGGGCTAGTTACCCTTCTTGCAATTTTCCATATGCTGCAGCCAGACGTTGCTTACTAGTCCTTTCTGTATTGCCCTAGGCGGTTCCTTTTAGCTTGGATGGTGTTGCGAATGCAATTCACACCTTATTTTCTGAAGAAACCCCTGTCGTGGTACAGCTAGCTCCTAGCAAAGAGGTAAGTGCCTGTCTCTTTCTGAAAGCCCCTGAAATTATTTAATAATGCCATACTCATGCTTCCAAGTATAACCTTGTGTAAAAACTTTTCATTTTGGGAAAACAGTTGTGTTGAAGAAACGTCCTTTTCTCAGGTGAATGTTGTTTTACCCTCATAATGCACGGTGGTTGTTCTTTCAGAGAGTGTACATGGTGGGAAAGGCCAACTCTGTATTTGAGGATCTTTCTGTCACACTGCGGCAGCTTCGGAACAGATTGTTCCAGGAAAATTCCATCCTAGCTTCCCTTCCGCTCAACTCACTGAGCAGAAACAATGAGGTAAGGCATGGCTAGATATTAGACACAGCTTTTTCCATTTTATATGGAAATTCTTATATGCCACTCTTTCGAATTTAAGGAACACAACCTGGTTTTGCAGGGGGATGGTGGTGGTGCATATTTGAAACTTTAAGCACATATATGTACAGTCGTGCCTTGGAAGTCGAACGGAATCCATTCCAGAAGTCTGTTCGACTTCCAAAACGTTCGGAAACCAAAGCTCCTTCAGCTAATCGGAAGCCGCGCCGGACGTTCGGCTTCCGAAAATCGTTCGAAAACTGGAACACTCACTTCCGGGTTTCAATTGTTCAGGAGTCGATTTCTCTGGGAGCCAAAGTGTTTGAGATCCAAGGTATGACTGTACTCTGTCTAGCTGCATGATGACCAATGGATAGCTAATTCCTCTGCTTACCCACCAATGCATAGGGATGTATCTAATTACATCCTTTCAGTGACAGAAGGCTCATTGATCCAGCAGAGGCTTCCAAGACAGAAGGTGGATGAAGATGATCCCCTTCCCCTTCCATTGACATCAGTCTGCATCTCCTCCCACAGTTCTGAAGCCCCCAAGTCCTTTGGATTAGATTTGGGGTGGGGTACAAAGTACTAATGCACATGTCTGCAGTCCTATCTGTGTGCTCCGCACTGATTATTGAGCCTTGTCTGAGCATGGCTTAGGTTAATTTGTCACGCTTGTACATTTAGTGCCTAAATAAATATAATAAACAGTAATAATCAGTAAGCAGAAATATGCAAGTGATCCTAACTTCTGCCATCCCTGCTAATAGTGTAACTTCTAAATTATAACTCTTCAGCATAGATACAACATATTCAGAGTCTGTTCAAAGAAACTTAAGATTATTGTTTCCTTAGGTTGACCTGCTCTTCCTGTCAGAATTGCAAGTTTTGCATGATATCACAAGCTTGGTAAGTAACTAAACAAATACTTAATTCTGCTATGGGGTTGGCAGCTGTTGATCTGTTATCAGAAGTTAGGCAAATAATCTTTCATTTTGCCCCAGCCACAGTGGGAGCTGCCACCATAAAACTTTTCCAGTCGTGGACTCTTCAGCTGGCTGAGGAATTCTTAAACTGAGAAGAAATGTATGCAGTTGCAGAGGAAGCAGTCCTTCCCAACAAATTAGCAGAATAGGAGAGAGATCTCGGTCACGGTTCCTTGTCTGTGGGGATACACTATTGCTAGCACATAGATCTGGTCCTTAAAAGATTGCACTAGCTGCCCATTACCTACTGGTAAAGTTCAAGCGTTCTTGTATTAACTTACAAGGCGTATGACAACTTGGGGCCAGGGTACTTTCTGTTTTTGTGCATTCACAGAGGTCTTTAGTGGAGTCACTGTTTGTATTCCTCGCATGGTTTGAACACAGGTCTTGCATCCACTCGGAGCAATGCATTAGTAGTGTTGGCCCACTGCTGTGGAACTCCTTCCTTAGCTGAGGCAGGCCCCTTCCCTGTTCAGCTGGGAAGGGTGTTGCCAGCTGCTGCACCCCTTGCCTTTAGAAGCCTTGCAAGTTGGTGCAGGAGAGGGCTGTGAGCAACATCACGGGGAGAGTGTTTCTAGGACCAAATTGCAACTGTTAAGCTCTCTTCTTATTTTTGCTGCTGCCATGAGGTGTACTTTTGCTACTGTAATTAGTTATATTTATGGTCCTGAAATGTTGTTTTCTGTATATTATATATGGTATTGTGTGTTTTTATTTTCTTATTATGAAATTGTTTAAGCACTGTTTGATTTTGAAATGCATTCCTGTTTTCTGTTGTACGCCTCTTTGAGCATCATTTATGTGTGTGCAAAAGCGACATGCCAGTCAGATAATGCAGTGCCTCGTGAAGATCTTTATATTTCAGCAGGCATTTTAAGCATGTTTTCTGATTTTGTGGTTAGCGTTAACTAACTTTTTATGTATTGCATCTTTTTAGCTTTACAGTACATGCTTGGAAAGTATGGTATTAAGTGATATATAAATTGTGAAGATAAATAAAGTAGGGCGGCATAAACATGCAACCGTTTAAAATGGAAAATACCCACTTTTCACTGGCATTCTTTTTTTATGTCCCCGCCCTCCACTTCTTCAAAAGCTATCCAGGCACAAACATCTGGCCAAAGATCATTCACCAGATCTATATTCTCTAGAGCTCTCTGGGTTGGAAGAAATTGGCAAACGTTATGGGGAAGATTCACAACAATTCAAGGATGCCTCTCAGATTCTTGCAGACTCCTTACAAAAGGTAACATGAGCAGAGACCCTATTTTATATACCGTATTTAATGCCAAATATGCTAGCATAAGCCTAAAGAACACCTGCTTTTATCTGCAAACTAGCACAGTGCTTCTGCTTTGAATAAAACGTTATGCAGTACATCACTGCTGACCCTTATTTGATTTTTTTAAAATGAAAGTTTCTTGGATGAATGGACAGTTGACGGCCAGATCAAAATCTGTAGCCCTGGTCAGTCTTAAGCATTTGGAAGTGACTATAAGAGAAATAAGTGGTACTGGAAAATTAGGTTAACTGTTGACAGAGCAATCTGTTGAAGGGATTCCTTGCAAATTAGCAAAGGTAGGCATCAAGTGTTACATCAGGTTATTATAAGCTTTTCATTCCTCTTCTGAGTAGCTGGCCCACACCATAACATAGAAATACCAAGAGCCATTCCAGAAATTTGGCAAGAAATAATGCTAAAACATTGCACTAGAGAGTACCTTGAAACGAGCAATTTTGAAAATGGAACTAGAACTGTTATCCAGAGAAACGCTTTAGGAATGCTCCTATTGGAAGCATATTCAGCCTACCAGAAAAATACCACTGAAATGTTCCAAAATTCAAGTGATGCCAGAAGCTTTTATGTACCCACATGCAAAAGTTACTATCCAGTCCTCCAGTTGAATTGAAAAGAAATCCATTGGCCATGGGTACAGCATCTTTTTAAGTCTTGATAGGCAGTGCCTGAATATTTCCAGTAATAATTATTGGATACTTGCCAGTGAATAGTTTCAGGATAGCAGTTTTGGCCTTGTAGTTTAATATAATTAATGATAAATTTCTGGTAGTAGACCATTCTACTTTAAGTCACTAAGTTAAATCTAGAAGCAACCTAAGAGGTGTCTACACTTCTTACTATTCGCTGGCTATTAAAATGGTACCCCTCCTGTCTCATGAACTGTGCATCTAACTCTGATGGTGACTTGTGTCTTAAAACATGTTTTCAGTTTGCAGACGAGATGTACAACCTCTATGGTGGGAATGCAGTGGTTGAGGTAGTGACCGTGAATACATTTGACACGCCCTTTGTGAGGAAGTCACGATCCATTCTGCAGTCTACACAGGTTGTACAAACGCTTAATAGATTCCTAAGAGAATGCAGTAGCTCAGTCCTGAATAGTTTCTTGGGAATCTCATAAATTTCACTGGAGCACCTAAGCAAATCATAGAATGCAGCCTATCAGTTATAAGCTGCCTGCACTATGCCTTTTTCTCTGTTATCTCTACTGTACAGTACATAATTCTGAGAACAGAACTGTAGTCATTTTAAAGACATTTGAGAATGTCTCGGCCTTAAGCTAATAGAAAGACTGAGCAACTTTCCCAAGAGACTACCGTATCATTTTTATAGCATAACGCTGCACAACTGTGGACATGGTAGGTTTTATACTATTGTAAATGGACATGACTTGCTTGCTTTTCTGAAGTGGCCTTTAGAATGTGAAAAACGTGAGTCGGCTGTCTACACCTATACCTGTGTTTGTCAAACTTGGGTCTCTAGCTGTTGTTGGACTACAACTCCCATCATCCCTAGCTAGCAGGCTCAGTAGTCAGGGATGATGGGAGTTGCTGTCCAACAACAGCTGGAGACCCAAGTATGAGAAACAGTGATCTAAACTTTGAGAGAGAGAAATTAGGTGAAATACTTTGGGGCCAGTTTTGACTCTGAAATGTTGCCATTGTATTTCCAAATTACTCACATGCCTTCTATTTTAAAGACAGCCACAAGCCAGAGAATACTAGTGAATCATGTACTGTATAAACTTCCAGAGCTGTTATGTTGTCCATTGTTAAGTGGAAGAGGCAAGTGTCCCTGGTCCACTGGCAAGGACTCTCAGAAGCCTCCTACAGACTTCTTCAAACTGCAGTTAAAAAGCAGTTTATCTGGCTTGTTTCTTCCTTTTGTGATAAGGGTACAAATGTGAAGTCCCTGTCTCCTAGTAGTGAGAAAAATGGAAGCTGGTAATATTTATGGGCAGCTGGTGGTGAAACCACAGGTGCTCGATTGGTTATTTGCAAGTGACTCCATACAATAGAAACTGCTTTGTCTTTCAACGATTTATCCAAAATATTCCCTGTGTTTCTTTCAGGCAGGTGTAATCAGTATGGTGTTGGATTACCACTCCTCTTTTATTTTTTAACAAAACTTTTTGTCTCTTTTCATAGCCCAAAGATGAAAATCCATATAATTTAGGATATGAATACAACTTTAACTATGCTGTGGTCTTCAACATAGTCTTCTGGATGATGATAGCCCTTACCATAGCTGTGATAGTCATCTCCTACAACCTCTGGAATATGGACCCAGGCTACGACAGCATCATTTATAGAATGACAAACCAGAAGATTAGGATGGATTAAGGTTTAGAGTCAGGTTTTAAAGGCGTAAGGCTTTTCCAGGGCTTTGGCCTGGTTCAGTATGGACTCTCTTGGTTTTCTTCAGCGGTGCAATGTGGAGTATCCCCTTGTGTTTTCCTTTAGGATATATTTAAAAGGCTAGCAGTGGGCATAGTCAGCTTGCAGAGCTGAAGCTGTACACTGCTGTTAAATCATGAGTAATTGCCTATTGACACTATGTGAAAATGATTCCATTTTGTGGCTGTGCAATATGCATTGCGTTCTAAATATGCTCCTCTGTACTGTTGTGACTAAATGTGTGAAATGACTGCACTGAACATATGCTAGTAAGTTGCTTTGTTTAAATTCTTTGCACTGGTGATTTAGGATGTTACCTTGAGACTCTGTTGTAGATTATGAATTAAATATGTTGTGAATGTAAATACTTTAAATTGCCGTCTTTAGAGATCTACAGTGGAACTTCTATTCTGCAGCTCCTGCTTTGTGTGTACACACTTATAAGGCACCCTACAAATTTTGTTCAGATTGAACATTTGTTTAAAAATGTACAGGAGTTTGAACAAGGAAGAAAATACATGTGACTATAACAGAAAACATTAGACTTTGCAGGATCTTGTAATTAAATGTCATGGATTGTGCCAGAGGTTGAAAACAAGGGTTGGTTTAGTGCAACTGCAATGACTGCAAATGTGTAAATACAGCCTATTCTTATTCATATTGGGAACAAAAACAATACAGCAGCTCAACACATAACGGTAGACATGTAAGCAATATACAAACAATAAAGCAATGCTGCCATTCACTAACTACTAGATGAATATAAAAACTGCACACTGCCACCCTTCTTCCTAACCCCCCATCCAAAAAAAAGCGTTCACATTGGCCTGGTGCTTTTTATCCCTCTTAACCTCCTGAGTTAACCACCAGTGCAAGACAGAGTGGAGAGGTGTGATTTTGTGGTGGGGGCCAACCTGCTGGCTGTAAATCAGTGGGGAGGGGGCCCAGGATCTTCTGGGTTGGTTCTCCTTTCAAGGAGAGCAGCTTTAAATTGATTTATTACAGTCACAGACCAGAAATGCAGACATATACAGCAATAGAGAACATGTAAATATAAATAAATTTAAACTCTATAAGCTAGAACACGATAAATAATGCAGATATAAAACAATTGAAATATGTAGGCTAAAACCTTAACTGCCATTTTAAAACACGTGTGTTAAAGACATTGGCCATTAAATTCATTCAGAGCTTGTCTCTTTAATTTTATAGCAGCAGCAGCACAGAATTTAGCCACTTTCCTCTATTAGATATTTGAAGTAGTGGTCATCAGATCTGCTTGGGATTCGCTGCATGATTGGAGTGATAAATATAGAACATATGTCCCTATAATAATGACAGTATTGTAGGACATGAGTAACAGCTTCAACTTCCTTCAAACCACATCGGCATATTCTCTCTGAATGTTTTACCTTCAAATCAGCCTGCAGTAATGCAGATGGTAGGACATTGAGCCTGGCAAGGGTAAACGATCATCTAAATTTGGGTTTTTCTAGCTTGGATAAATACCTCGGTGGAGTAAACCCCCTCCCATTACCTTTAATTTCTGGATACCTGGCCATTTCATGCACATGGCATTGCAAATCAGCATCCAAGATTCATTGCTTAATTGTGGATTTGGTTTTCTCATATCCACAGGGCATAGCTGTCAACATTTCCCTTTTTTTAAGGGAAATTCCCATATTCCGAATAGGATTCCTTGCAAGAAAAGGGAAAAGTTGACAGCTATGCCACAGGGTATCAGAGCCTGAGGTGCGAACCCTAGGCTTCTCAGTTTCTCTTGTAGGAAGATTTCCATTTTGTTTGGCATTTAACTATTAAAGTTAAGAGTGCCACACCTACCAGGAAGAAAATCGGTTTTAACCAATAATGGATCTTCAAAATTAATATCTGGGACCTAACTGGAATTTGCCCAACCTCCAGGTGAACTGCTACGTTGGGCACACAGGATGAAATCCCCAGCAAAGAGCAATAAAATTTAGTTTGTAAAATTTCAAAAGGAGCAGTGTTTTTATAATTGCACACCTGGGAGCCATATATCAGTTGTGAAACAAATACCTGGGTAGCAGCAGGAAGGGGAGAGCAAAGCAAAATCCGAGCAAAAAGCTGGTCAAGGTTGTCCTAGCTGCTGCGCTGCTCTTATGCTGCTGCTGGCAGTGCTTTTTTTTTTAAAAAAGGGCACCAACAGAGTACACCATTCATTAGCACAAATAAGAAAAACATATAATTAATATAAATAAGAAGAATGTAACATATTTTTTAAAGCGACAAAAAATTGTCATGCACAAAAACACCAGATACACGAGATCTAGGTGGTCTCTCTCTCGAGCATGTTTTGCCACCTGGGTGTGGTGGAGAGTTCTGCACAATAGGACAGTTGTGTTTGAAGTAGCATGGCTTGCTGTTGAAGATTGCTTCCAACTGAGGACTTTTCACAATCTCAAATACTACACTAGTGTCAAGTAGTATTTATTATGGGTGTATGGCTGTTGGTATTAGTAGATTTCTTCTCCATGCTTCTCCAACTTGCTGAGCAAGCTTTTGCTCAAGCTGTGTTCTCTTCTTCCATCTGCTCCCAAGCCTGCAGCACCTTGTGAAGGGGACCTTTACACTTCTGACTCTTTTTTCCCAACTGCTGTTTCCCCCCTCCTCCAGTTTTGTTTCCTTTGTTGTTCAGCCTCTTCTTCCTTCCTTCGCTTCGCCTTTTCCAGCTGTAGAGCTCTACAAATGACCTTTTTTTGGTGATTAGCTTCAAGTTCTTTCAACTTCTTCTTAACTTTGTCCTCTACCAGTTTTTTCTCAAGCACCTTGTCAGCGGGGCACTGAGAAGATACAGCCCTTTTCCTTTTGCGATGAGAAGTCATCTTCTGAGTGCTGTCGATCTTGCTTATAAATGCTTTTTCATTGCCCGGCTTTATCCTTTTCCCCAGTGATTCTTCTGCACTTGTATTTTTGGCATCAACTGGGTTCACTATCAGAGCTGCTGTTAAAAATATTGATGGCTTCTTCAAGAATTTCAGTCACAAAAAGTCTGTGTTGGTCACATCTTGCAACAGGTTTCTTCATGGCAGCTTCCAGTCTCTGTCAGGGCAGAGTCTTCAACATGTACACTGAAATGTGTTAAGTGGCCTGTGTCTTCCAGCCCAATTGAGGTTAAACATGATAGGTGTGTGTTCCCAGATTACATTAACTAGCTGCTTGAATTCCATTTTTAGAGGTGAAATTATATGTATAATTGCAAAAACAATATATGAAGAATACTTCCAGTTTTAGTGCAATCTTTCCATCTCTAGCAGTAGACATAAATGTTTTCTGCTTTAAAGTACTTATTCTTTATATACAAAGATTCTGTATGAAACTTTCTAACTTAAGTGTCCTCCAGTCTAAAAAAACCTGCTATAATGGTTACCAGGTGTATAAGCCACTTGATATAAGTTAAAAGATTGTTCAGTCCTGTTGCAGATCAGCAGATCTATTACTAGATCAAGCATCTGTTTTTCAATCCTAAAACTAACAAATCAGTCCTAAAATGAAATCTAAAATTAAAACTACCTAGTAATGTAAAATGAAAACTGCACAGAGTTAGACATATCTAAATCCATTAGCATCCTTGTGCCCTTTATCAACTGTTAACTGATTCAAGTTTTCGTTCTATTCTGGAGCCTGTATTTATTAACTGGGCTCCAGTAATTCATAGTGTGGGACTACATAAGGCTTTTGACTCACAATCGGAGTAAGTTATCCACTGGAACCAATTGGACAAGCTCATCACTATCAAACTATTCCGTTCTTTTTTTACTGGCATTGAGTAGACCACTGGATTTTGTATTTTATAGCTGTGATATATGCAAGAAGCCTTTTGAAAACGCAGGTGATTTTACCGAGACAGCTGAGAGAAGGCCATTTTTGTACCTAGTCCTACCTGAGATATCAAATAGGACATGATCCTAACAAATAATGCCATGTTATACAGTTGTATCAGTGTGGCAGTTCATTGTTATGTATGTTGAAGCGACCAAACCTTGGATTTGGATGAATTTTTGAGAGTCCATCATCAGCCTTCTAAACCGCATCCCTCTAACAGATAATGAAACAGGTATTGAAGCACATTCTCTCCCCTAAATGGATCATGTGTGCATTAGAGGACAATGTTTTCCCTCCCAATTTATATGGAATAAATGTTTGTGCTTGACAAGATTTGTGTTGTTCTAATGGCTTATTACTTAAGCACCTGCTTTTTCTTCATATTACCGTTCTTCTGCCTTTATATGCAGGCTGTTTCAGCGAGGGAACTCACTTCTGCTCTCCTGTTTAACATACTAACTCATGCAAGTCCTATATCGGCCATTCAAATGTAATCCTAAATTTCTGAACAGAGCAAGACCCTACGCTAGCCCCTTTACACTTGAGAAAAGCCAGCAGTTACACCAGAGGCATTCAGCTTACCTGAATGCTTTTCTGAAATAACTCACGGTGGTTTTCGTGTTCCTGCAAAGCTACTGATCCTCTGCCCAGGAATTTGGTTAATGCAAGTCCAAGACTCAAAATTTAAATCCTTTCGAGTTTACCAGGTTCAGTTGCTGTGAAAAGGGCCCCTTTACTGGATTTTTTCCTATCTTACAAGTAATTTCTTTCAGGTTTAGAGTATTTGACAAACATTAATTGTCAGGCTTGCTGCAACTACTCCCTAAGTTGGAGCTCCGTGTATTAATTCCCCCCCCCCCCTTCACACTTAGGAAAGAGCACATTAAGACACAGTAGTAAATGATCATTGTTGCTGGACTATAATAACTTATTTAATGAATACAAAGAATCCTCACATGATTTTGCTCATGGTGAACTTGGAAGAATTTAAATTTTGAGTCTTGGACTTGCATTGATGTAGAATTTAACAGGGAAACATCATGGAGATGGAAAAGAACTGTCATGTGAATGCAGCCACTATTTAGTTTCATGAGAAAAAGGCTGTGTTAAACAAAAGAGTGAGGAGGGGTCATGTCCTAATGGGGCTACGCACATTAAGATTGCATTTGTTGCAATGTAAAATAGAGAGATTACAAAATTGATAGTTCCATTTGTCAAGAGGAAGTAGTATGGTCAAAACATTTGCACAGGGCTGAAACAAATCAAACTGTCCTGGGTAGACAGCAAAATACTAAACCTCTGAAAGCAAGCCATAATACAGTTCAAAGGAAACTGGAATTTTTAAGGAAATGACTGTTGACCCTTCAGGTTTATTCTCCAAATTCCAATATAACTTGAAAAAAGGATTGCTCTTTAAATGAGCATTCCTGTGGAATTATGCAAGTTTCCTATTTGGTAATGCATGACGTCTTCACAGTAGAGTCACATTCTTCATATCGTACGCTTCCTTTTTTCTAAATGACAATCTAAAAATTAAACAAAAGCACAGACAACATTACATATTTTGCATACTTAAGAATAGCACCTGGCCTTATTTACCAAAGGTCTGCCTCATGGCAATCCAAATAAAAGCAATCTCAAAGCTGCATATTCTGATTTCTGTAAGGCGGTATTCCTTCCTAAGGTGGTATTCTTTCCTAACACCTTACAATGTGTCAGTGAGTTTTGCTATGCGACTTGTTAGAGCGATAAAACACAAATTTCATTTTAAACATATGCACTTGCCTTCATCTGTCTCCTCCTCGTTCACTTCCTGGGTTTCTTTCATGGATTGTTTTTGGCCGTGCAATTTTTGCACGAGGTCTTCTAGGTTCTGCATTTCAGCCTGCAAACTTCTTTGAAGATCATGGTTGCCATTTAAGAAATCCTTTACAATTTGTATTCTGTTTAAATCCTAAGAAGGGGAGAAATACCTTGTGAGTAAAAAATGTGAAATGAGAACAGGATGATGGACTAGATGGGCCTTTGCCAGGATCTTGTTTTGTTCTTATTACCACCTCACCAAAAGCATCTCAGGCAAGTAAGTGTTTGATACTGCCTAGAGAGTTTCATAGCAGAAGATGGATCTGAATTTCAGCTTATCCCCGCCAACCCAATGCACACAAATTGCTACACCAACCCTGCTCTCTGGTTTCTCTGTGGCTTCTCTCTCTTTCTAATGCTTCTTGCAAGACCTGCAATTCCTAATTTTAAAAGGTTTCTATAAAGCAGTAGGCAAATGTTTCCATTCTAAAAAAAGCCTTTTTGCTATTTTACCTGCAGAACGTGCCACTTCATCTGAAGCTAGAAGTATATAATCTTTAAAGCTGAAACCAGGAAGCTAATATGGAAAAAAAAGCCACGAGTTACCTGACAGCAGAGCAATGAATGAAGTGAGCGATGTTAGGCATATCAGTGAAGCACAGGAAAATGCAGCATCGGACAAAAATTAATTGTGCCACAATTGTGGGCAGCAAGCCCTTTGCTGACTGTACTAAAGTGGCAGGTAAAGGGCAGGACAAGAAACCCATTCAGCTATAAGACTACATTCCATCCTATATTCATCACTATCAACCAACACAATACAAAGAAGGGAAAAAAGAACACTGCAATGTCTCTCGCAATACTAGAAGAGTTCATTAGTTCAGACACTGAGTGGTCTCCGGTTCTCGCCGTTAAAAAAATATATATCCAGTGAATACGTGAATAACTTACTTGATTCCATTTATTTAATTACTATGCAAATGGATTTAAGCAGTTCACAAACTAAGAGGGGGATGGAATTTCCTTATATTCAGCATTTAATTCCCTAAACATTCTGTTGCATTTATTAATTATGTTTCCACAGACACACGCACACAAAATTCCCAAGGCAATACATGACAGAAACACTTCAAATACATATATTTTGAAGTGGGCTTCAAAAGCTTTTCAGTAGCTGCCTCCCAAGCATGTTGCAGGTTTAACTATATGCTGCTGCCTGCTCTTTTTTCTGGCAACAGGCTCCTCTGCCTTTACCTCAGGGGGAGGGGGCAAGGTAATTCTGAAGTAACCAACTGATAGTTGTTGAGGGAGCATGAGGCCACTTCAACCAGCAAGATCACGGGGAGCAGGTTGTTCTCTCATGAATGGCAAGATCATGCGTCTTAAGTAACTCTCTGTTGGCATTTGGAGGGAGTTACATAATGTCAACTCTGTGATCAGTGCAAGATTCAAAGCCTTCACAGGCTCAAAGTACTTGTGACCTTTACTACAAGGCCTCAAAACCTAGTTGATGGGCTCATACGTGCTATAAGTATAATTTACATTCATTGAACACAAAATAAAGAGACGCCAAATGTCAACTTTCAGGTCGCTACGTTCTTGCACAAGCTGGAATTGTTTGTATTGCAAACAGATGAGTAATTCCTTTTTTCACTGAAATACTAGGGGAGGATGGTTTTTAACAGATACGTGTTTCTCCATCATTGATCACCTACAACTAAGCAGACACAAGGAACTATAAAATGGAAGCTCCACCTGCTCTCCTCAATCTGTCCCTTTGAGTTTGCTAAATTTCCCCAGTCTTCCATAATCTGCATATGGAGGAGTTACATCCAGAAGTAGAGGAAAAGCTGCTGTTCTACACCTGGATGGTTCACCTCACTGTAAGTAGCTATAACAGGATGGGCACTTGATCTAAAAGCTGCTGCTTGTTATTTTCTTGAAGAAACAATCTGCCTCTCATTTCTCCTCTACCTTTCTTTTTGATTCTTAATAAACTTCGTAAAATTTGGCTGTTGACATCTTGGGTACATTTCTGCCAGAGTCAAAAGGACTTCTCCTCTCTGAACCATTTTTGTGACAAGCTACATCAGGGGCCTGAGAGGAAAAAAGCAGGTTACCTTGGGCTCAGGGAAGAGCCTTGTAGGCTGGGTGCTCTTTCTGTCTGCCCTTCAAAAAACCTGCCCTGGACCCCCTCCTGTCTGGGGGGCAGAAGGCACAGTTACAGCTTCCTTGGGAACCTCTGTGCACAATTGGGCTACTCAGTGAAAGGACTTATCCCATTTCCGTTACAGGTGGCGCAATGGGTCAGTTCATCTGGTTATCAACCAAAAGGATGGTGGTTCAAGCCCACCCAGGGACAGCTGTGAGCAGGAGTCCTGCATTTCAGGGAGTAGGACTAGATAACCCTCAGGTCCATTCCAGTACTATGATTCTATTTCTGTCCCAGAGGTAACGTAGATCTAAGGTGGCTGAGCAGGTAGCTTCTTTCTCGGAGCAGAGACACATCTGCTAAAACTGAAGGAAAGAAGCTTTACAGAAAAAAAGAGAGATCACTATTCTAAATTTCAACACTGAGTAGTAATTTCTATAGGACCTCTCCTCCATCAAAGCACTCAAGCCAGCTTATATGCGGATCCCTCGTGGCATCTAGGCACTGACTTGACCCAAAGCCACTTAGTGTGAGGCAAGATGTCTATATTTGTGTGTTATCAGTCCATGCCCTAGGGGTAGGTTTTAAGCACCCTGGCAAATGTATTCCAGTTGAATTTTAAAGCGAAGCAGTGTTTTCTATTAGGGTACAAATACAATGGAGGTGCTGGGAGCTCAACTGCATGGAACAAGCTTTCCTTGGGCAAGCAATAATCTACCGGTATTCATCTGAAAAGGTTTATTCCAATAAATTCTGAGGAACCCTCTAAATGCACCCCTCTTATTACACAGATGGAC
Organism: Podarcis tiliguerta; assembly: GCF_965153285.1. Lineage (NCBI taxonomy): Eukaryota > Metazoa > Chordata > Lepidosauria > Squamata > Lacertidae > Podarcis > Podarcis tiliguerta. The sequence goes on along the minus strand of NC_139537.1, from coordinate 56,216,038 downwards.
CTATTAGCATCAAACTCTTAAGCATGAGTGCAAGCCTGCTTTTATGTTTTCAAATTAGGTTACCTCTTCTGACATCATTCCTTGTTCTTCCACGAGAAGACTGATTTCATGAAGTCTCTCTTTTATCAGTTCTGCTTCTATTTCACTGATCTGGCTTCGATTCATTTCACCCTCCAATCCATCAAGCTGATCTCCCCCTGGTACATGCACAGCCCAATCAGATGACAGAAGCTATTGGGTTTTAGTAAAAACAAAATGAACATGAAAAGCTATGGGTTTCTTGACAAAATAATACACTTAAGGGCTTCAATGACCCCAAAAGCACAAGATGCTGTTTGAGAAATACAGATGGAACTAGTTACACATTTCTTTGAATCCAGTCAATGTTGTTTGTGACATTAGAGATGAGCAACAGTATTCGACAATACTGAGGTATGCCAAGTACAGTGGCACTTTGGTTTTTGAACATCTCTGTTGATAAACATTTCAGTTTTCGAACACCATAAACCTGGAAGTAAATGCTTTGGTTTTCAAACATGCTTCCGCTGAGTGCAAGATCCTGAGGCCTAGCTGTCGGCTGTTGAGTTTTAGGCTTTCTAACATTTCAGAACTCGAATGGTCTTTAGGAATGGATTACGTTCGAAAACTGAGGTACCACTGTAGTTTGTGAAACTTACTGGCATTCTGTGGATTTAAAAACATTATTTGGAGGCTATACCTTCACTGCAAAAGAACACATTTAAACAATTCCCAGTGGAATCATATGCATGTCTACTCAGAAGTAAACTTCAATGGGACTTATTTCCAGATAGGTATGCATAGTAATGAACTTCTTTAAAAGAATTTTAAAAATGGTGGTTTGGCTATTCCTCTGCAGCAATGTCCCTGCCATTTACTAATTCTATTTTTAAATAATCTCTTTTTACTTAAATTCTTTTCTAAAACAAATGAACTGTTTTGAAACTATGGGAAGTTTCAGAAGCAGATTATGTGATACAGCATAAAAGTCTGCTGAACAAAGATTTTTTTTTATTCCAGTAGTCAGTGGCGTAGCGTGGGTTGTCAGCACCCGGGGCAAGGCAAGTAATTTGCGCCCCCTAACCCGTGGATTTGCGCCCCCTAACCCTAACCCCCAGATGTTGCGCCCGGTGCGGCCGGCCCCCCCTGCACCCCCCACGCTATGCCACTGCCAGTAGTGGGCCCAAAATAGATTCTGTATCCTGGCTTTTGTGTTCTCCCACATAGGTACATTATTTAACCAGTTATTATTATTTTTTAAATGCCACATAGCATAATGCCTGTTGCCTCCATGCAAGGCTATCTGCCTTGCAGAAGTTTTACCTTTCCATCTATATAACATGCAGATAAAATGTTGTACTATTGTTTTGTTTTGTTTCCCCCCCAAAAATAAACTTTTGATATGGTAATATCAAGAGTAAAACTAAATTGTATCAATGTGCCCAAAAACCTTGAATCAACAAATTATGAAACAGCCTCAGATATCCTTGATCAAGCACAAAAGCTTTGATTTAGAGTGCAAACCATCTGGATACAGACTGTTGCATTTCTATATTCAATACTGTGCCTAGCTAAAAAAAAAAAAAAAATGGGAATAGCAGCCAGCCTACAAGTTGAAAGAATGGCAACTATTACCTTTTCTATCCTTGTACGAGCCGCCTGGGCCTCTGGAATGTGTTGAAATTCAGTTAGCAAGTTCTGAACATGATTCCCAAATTCTTTCAGCCAGGAAGAAGAGACTTTCATATCTGAAGAATGCATTAATTCATTGCGGCACTTAATCACCTAGAGATAAAAACATGAAGCAAAACCAGTAGACTGAAAACTCAGTGTAGGGCAATGGTAAGCAAAAACCAACCCTCAAGTTACAGCCCTGCATTAGGAGTTGCTGACTGAGTGATCTGTTTTCACATCAGAGCCACATATTGTTGTTACTAGAATGGAAATGCCCCGTGTGGCGAACACCTTGCCAATGTTATGTTCCTCGACTGTCTCCTCAGAGGCTGCTATATGATAACCAGCCTTAAGCACTTTATTATATTGCATTTTATACTTGTAGGCATGCACAATTTAAGCTCCATCTGCACTATATGTTTAAAGCAGTCTCATAACACTTTAAACAGTTATGGCTTCCCTCAAATAATCTTAGGAACCGTAGTTCGTTAAGGGGGCTGAGAGCTGTTAGGAGGCCCCTCCTCCCCTCACACAGCTACAGTTTCCAGATTTCTTGGGAAGAGAAGAAGAAGAAGAGTTTGGATTTGATATCCCACTTTATCACTACCCCAAGGAGTCTCAAAGAGGCTAACAATCTCCTTTTCCCTTCCTCCCCTACAACAAACACTCTGTGAGGTGAGTGGGGCTGAGAGACTTCAGAGAAGTGTGACTAGCCCAAGGTCACCCAGCAGCTGCATGTGGAGGAGCGGAGACTTGAACCCGGTTCACCAGATTACGAGTCTACCGCTCTTAACCACTATACCACACTGGCTCTCTGGGGTTTATTGTTATACAACTCTGGGAACTGTAGCTCTGTGAGGCGGATAGAGGTCTCTGTAGACAGGACAGGATGCTTGCCCAAATGGAAGAGGCAGTCACTTATTGCAACCTGGTGAGGGTGTTTGTGGATAGCAGTAGTTGGATTACCTCTCTGACTTTCTTCTGATCGATGTTACTGAAGTGATCGCAGAAGTTGAAAAGGTTTAAGAGTGCAGATGCATCACATTTGTCTGGACCACAAATGTCTGCTTTCCCACGAGGCATGTAAGCCTACACAGCAAAGGAGAACGCATGCAGTTAATGTCTGATCCAGAAGCTATTAGTAACACACTATTTCTAAATGATAGTTATATCGGAACTCATGTTTATTTAATTGTAGCTTTGTCAAACACTAAAACAGTGGTTTAATTAGCATCTTGTTGCTGTCCTTTTTCTCTTTACAATCCCATTGGATACTCTCGCTGGAGTCCTGCATAGTCGTTCCGTACTGTTCCACACCATACAGGAGGACACAATTTAGAACTTTTCTGATCAGCTACTGTTAGTCAGCCTTAGGCTGCCACTCCCTCTTGAATCCAAAACAAGTTCCACTTTCCATAATGAAGCACCAAACTTGTAGATGAGACTTTTAGGGTGAGATGTATCGCCTTGCAAAGCTCCTCAACATGCTTTTCATCACATGTTGATTGTACTGATGTTGATTTCACAGCATGTCTACATCTTGGGAGCCACAACGAGGCACAGTTTCCCAGAGCACACATCTACACTGTGGGAAGCCACAGTGAAACAGATACATGTATGATGACCACACATCAGTTTTCATGGGCTTTCTGTCTTTCCTTGTGAGAATGGGAGGAAATGGAGGCACTATTTTCTCTAACAGGGCCCAGCAACACTAATACGGACATAAAATTAAACAGATTTGTTTGCCAACCACAGTCCACAGCTTCATGTGTTGAATATCTGCCTGCTGTGCTTTTGTCAAAATCACGTAACTTCTGCTGAGAAAGAGAGATGCAACTTCTATATGAAAAAATGCTATTATGAGTTTGTTTGGTCTTACTAACTGAATACAAACTTACAAATGCTGATTTGGCGAATTCTCAGACTGTTCAAATCCAGAAATAAAGAAGGAATAGAAACCTGAATAAACTCATAGAAGACAAAAGGTGGCAGTAACAAAAGAGGGTAGCAATTGGTTGCCTAGAATTCAGAGCAGCACGAGCTGCTTCTTGCTCCTGAAGCAGTTTCAAAACTAGCCATATCATACACAGATATTGCAGATATTGCTGGACAACTCCCATCACCCTGACCACTTGCCACGCTGTCTGCAGCCTATGGGAACTTGTAGTCCAACAATACCTGAAGTGCCACAGCTTCTCTATCCCCGATTTATATCCTACCCTGATGCATGCTGCAAAAGCTGGAGCAGAACATCCATTTTACATACAGGGGTGTAGGGGGTGGGTGGGTCACCCCAGGTTCCATCGTAGAGGGGGGTGACAAATTATCAAGGAACAATTACTGCCCTACTAGGGAGGTTCATAAAAAAAACTTTTTAAAAAAATTCCTGCTCCAAAGGTCTTATCTTACTACACTAGGGATTATGTAGCTATATATGAAATTTCATACATATCAGTTAATATCTTGACCCTCCTCCACAAAAATAGCTGTTTACTTAGCCGTTTTCCTATGTCGTGAAGGCTGAAATTTCAATTCAGTGGAGCACTTACTGTTCTCAACCCTAACCCTGCGGAAAGCCATCTAATTAGACTTTAATTTGATTCTGACATGTTTTTATGAGGTAATTTAATTATTGTTTAATTTTATACCAATGTTATATATCTGATGTTAGCCGCCCTGAGCCTGACTTCAGCCAGGGAGGACAGGATATAAATAAAAGTTTATTATTGTTATTTATTATTATTCCTTTGTAAGAAAATATGAAATAACGTAAAACCATTTTTGCAGGCAAAAATAATAAAATATCAATGGGGGGGTGACAAGAAATTTTCTGCACCGGGTACCACCTGACCTTCCTATGCCTCTGTTTACATAACAGAACTTCCAGGCATTACCTTTGCCAACTCCCATGCATTAGATGGCCAGAGCCAAGGCCGGCAGTTTCCCCAGTGGACTTCCCCATTCTTGTGCGTGTGATGATTCAAAATCTCTTTTTTCCATTCTTTACACAAGGAGCACGCAGGCTGAAACTACAAAGCAAAATGAACACCAATACAAGTACCGTAATTTAAATCATTGGTTTCAAATTTTTTATCCAAGGGGGTGGGACTCAATTTGGATTGTCCAAGAAATCAAACAATGTCCAGTCCCCAAAGTCAACAAATTACAATTCAGTATATAAAAAGGGATTAAAAGGAGTTAGGGATGGGACTGCTTACTGTTGGCAGGAAAGAGGCAGAGATGCTGAGGTTATACGGGTTTACATAGTCGTAGTGTCTCTCTAGTGGGCTTCCGGTTTCTAAGACCCTTTGAGAGATTCCTGCGTGTGCATGCTAAGAAAAGCCGCAAATACTCTGGAATTAAGGGAGGGGGAGAAATGCAAATAGAAAGTTTGCTTTGAATGCTCTGAAACGATTGTGAGCTTTATCCTTTCAAAATGCAAAAGAAGCTGCACAAAAAATGCCGCAGCCACCACAGCAGAATTCAGAGTGTTCTTTGCAAGCAGGGCTCGTGTGTTTTTAAATGCCACATGTCAAGCATAAACTTAACATGTGGAGATGGGTTGGGTAGAATGGCATCACCGGCTATATTTAAAGGAAATCAGAGCATAACTTAAGATTCCATTCTGTTGCAAATATAATGTCCTCTCTATCAAAACAAGTAGAAAGCAAGTTATTTTAATAAGGTGGAACCTAAGTACAGTGGTACCTCGGGTTACATACGCTTCAGGTTACAGATTCCGCTAACCCAGAAATAGTGCCTCGGGTTAAAAACTTTGCTTCAGGATGAGAACAGAAATCATGCTCCGGCAGCACGGCGGCAGCGGGAGGCCCCATTAGCTAAAGTGGTGCTTCAGGTTAAGAACAGTTTCAGGTTAAGAACGGACCTCCGGAACGAATTAAGTACTTAACCCAAGGTACCACTGTATACTATTATTTGCCATGTTATGAACTGTCTTGTAAGGGAAAATACCCTGAAAGGAAGCTTAAATCTATTAAATAAATAAAATTAAAATACATTGGGCTAAAAATATTGGGGGAGGTGTGTGTGCTGGCTCCTGTGTCTTTAAAGGATGAGGCATGCAGAAATTTAACAGGTACAGCTTCCTTTGATCATGGAGATAAAGCATCACAGAAAGATGCACCTATTGAATTTCTGACAGATATGAGGTGAAGCCCAGCATTATAATGCCAAAGTACCCGTAGAGGGTCAGAACTGAAAACATGTACCACAGGGTTCTTAAGGTTTCCTTTTCAATGTCTGGCCAAAAACATGTATCTTCCACCACCCCTTCTTTCTTCTAACTATTATCTCTCTTTTCTGTCTCTCTGGTAAATCACATACTCTGAATGCAGAGTGAAAGGTTCCTTGAAATTCTGCCGGTTACATAGCATTGCGGCTGAGAAGAGCAAGGGGCAGCTCTTACTCACAAACACTTAAGAATACCGCCATGCACGGAACGCTCATCCAGAGAACATATTGCAATTTGGGGAAAGTAGGGAGATAAATTATTGTTTCAGAGCACAGCAACAAAATGGAGCCATTAACCCTGCCCGTTTGTTTTTTAAAAATCAATCTATTCCTATCTAGGCCCACTGCTCTTTCCTTGAGCATGGAGAGTACTGTTTGTAATCAGAGCGATGTGTGGAATGTTTGATATTTCATGTGTCCTTGAGGCTGTGTGGGAAGAGGTGGCAGAGGCAAGCTTCCCAGAACATCACACATTCTCACTGAGTCCTTCATTTTCAAAACCCAAATCGACCTCTGGGCAATTCCACTTCTTCCCAACCCACAAGGAAGCAATTCCGTGAATTTTACTCATGATTGAGACATGATGAGAACCTGGGATTGTCAGCCTTGTTGTCAATGTTTTGTTCAGTATGGTCCTGTACTGCAGAGTCAGGCCTAAGTATCACAAGCTGTTCCAAAAAGTACCACAAGAGTGGTCAATGAATCATTTTATATCCCGTAACTTTTTTCCTGTGAGGCAAGATATCTGAAGCATCACAGAAGCTGGGCTGCACTCTCTGCAGCTGTTATTGTGGCCAGGACTGTAGCTAGGGTGTGGTGAGGTGGGCCCCCGCCAGGGGCATAGGCGATGAGGGGTGCACAAAATCGGCTAAAAATATGTCCATAAATATAAATATTGATTACTGTATTGCCTCATAAGAAATGGTTTTAAATAGAGGGTGAATTGAAAGGTGGAAGGGGTTGGGGTTGGAGGAGGGGCAGAAAGAAGAGCTAGGGGACATAGGTGGCGCTGTGGGTTAAACCACAGAGCCTAGGACTTGCCGATCAGAAGGTCGGTGGTTCGAATCCCCATGATGGGGTGAACTCCCGTTGCTCGGTCCCTGCTCCTGCCAACCTAGCAGTTCGAAAGCACGCCAGTGCAAGTAGATAAATAGGTACCACTCTGGCGGGAAGGTAAACAGTGTTTCTGTACACTGCTCTGGTTTGCCAGAAGCGGCTTAGTCATTCTGGCCACATGACCCGGAAGCTGTACGCCAGCTCCCTCGGCCAATAAAGCGAGATGAGCGCCAGAACCCCAGAGTTGGCCACGACTAGACCTAATGGTCAGGGGTCCTTTTACCTTTACCTTAGGGGACACAATCTGGGCAGTTCTTCCAGGGGCGCAAAATCACCTAGCTATGGCTCTGATTGTGGCTGAGTCATGCCTGCAAGCAGCTCCATGTGTGGGTACATGAAGCCCACATACACAGAGACAGCTCCATGAGGCAAGGCATTTGCATAAAGTGGCTGTTCCTATGTAGTTCCAGCAATTTCAACCCATGCCAGAAAATTCCCCAAAATTCAAAAAGGGGAAGCCTTCACCAGCATAGAGATTCTGTGACGGTAAAAGTTGTGCAGATTGAATTCTTCCAGTCATGTTAGTCATGCAGCAAAGCAAAAAGCCACAAACTTCCATCTATCCAGAGCATTTCTGGTGCTTTCTTTATAATTCAAATACGAATGGTGCCATTTTGGCATCACTGACAAATTTTACACAAATTGTCAAACAAACTGCCATGATGATGCACAGCATAAGATTATATAGTCCAGTTTCGGAACTTCAGTTATTTAACTGTGAAGTGCTGCCTGCCCATTTTTTAAATATAATTTTTGTGCTATAACATTTTGTGAAATAATAATTTGAGTGGTGACATCCTGGCACCCTTGAGCAATTTGAAATCATTGAGATGGCTGCCAAATTAGTTTGGCAGCTTTGCAAAAGAATTGGAAAATGCCGCCCACCAAGTATATTTTGAGATCTGGGCGACTTGTGTGTCTCTTAGTGGAAGACCCGCCTCCCAAATTCTCTTCCCACTCAAGTCTCAAAGATATAGGAAAACAAGCACTCCACACACGTCATTTACAGGGTAAGAGCAGTGAAAGTATGTAGGAATCAACATAAAAAATAAATAAAACAGGCAGGATTAGAGACTCCCTTTTGTTGCAGTGCTTTGAAATAATCATTTTCTGGTGACAAGCATAATCATTTCCCGAAATATTTCAAAGCAGCGAGTCACGCTGTCTTCAACTACATCTTTATAAAGCGTCAGATGGGCTTCATTCTTGGCAGGACTCCATACCTTTGGCTTCTATGCAATTTTCTTTGCAACCTTCATAATGGTACCTGGTCATTATCTTAATCTGGTGCTAAGTAAAGCACACCAGCAGCAGTTTTTCAAAACATGAAATTAACTATCCATAGATGTTAAAGTAAGAAGTTCTGATTCAAATAATTCTGTGCAAGTACTCTGAGAGGGCAGGGTCTCTTCATTACGATGTTTTGAAAATCCTGGCCTGTTTCCATTAGTGAAACTGTTTCTCTTTGAAGCCTTGATTGCAGAACAAAGTTCACTGCTATGTATGCGATCAGTGCAATATGTTGTAACAGCTGCTGCACACTGACTTCTCTAATCATTCTCACTTATCTTGCCTGCACGCAACATCATGGTAAGCCTTCAAAACCTCTAAGATTGTTCCTTGTAAGGATTTCATTTGGGGTCTGTAATTAGCAGTTCTACACATAATATTCCCCGATCAACTATGATGTTTAGGACTGCAACTGAAGGTGCACATTTTGCCCCAAAATATATGGCGAGCCAAAAGCTAAAACCTGGATGTCTAGTTTGATGTGGAATTTAGTTTGATGTACCATTCCAAAGCTTGGCTGCCATCATGCTACTAATGGCAGCAAATACACATTTTAAACCTCCAAATGAGAAAATCCAATGAGAGATTACATAATCTAGACAGAAAAGCAACCCTCTGCCCATCTCCCCTCTGCTGCAAAGCAAAAGTGAAACTGGCACCATGAAACAACTGTGCATTTTTATTAACGATTGTAGGTGCATCATAGTGGCACTCTAAAAATAAAATTTCTCAGCATCCTTCATGTTTGTAACTAGCATCCCTAATGTTTTTTTAAAATCTAAGAATTAATGGCATTTCTTGGATTTCTTCCTTCACATCAAAACTAATTTGGCAACCATCTTGAACATTTCAAATTTCTCAAGAGTGCCAGGTGCCATCACTGCAGCTATTGCTTCACTATAATAGAAGAAAACATTTCAGTATTTCACAATGAAATAACGGAAGTTCTGCAACCACATTAAAATAAAGAAGCGAGAGAACTGGCCGTGTTGCGCTGCCCCTGAGCTTATATATAAACAAATGAAATTATAATACATTAAAAGGATAGGAAAACGCGCAGTATGCTGTACAGTACTGTATTCTAAAGCAGGGAATCTCTCGGCTTGCAGAAGGGGGCACTGTTCGAAAGAAACAGTTTTACAGAAAGCGCTCGAGATCCGAGACAAGCCGGAGTTCTTTGTTCTGGCCGAAACTTGCCACGAGCGCGGCGCGTATCTTTCCGCGCGAGAAAAGAGAGATGCGCGACCCCTTGTCCTATTTTCCTGTTCAAAATCGTTCCCTCCTCTTTCATTGAGCAAAAGTAGTGTGTCCCCCCCCCCGGCATTGAAGGGACCTCTGGGGCGCGCCACGTGCACTTCGGATAGGGTCGGGTGAACGACGCGCGAGTGTTTGTTTCTCGAGCGCGCTTTTGGCGGGAGAGGGGCGACCAGGCAAAGCGAGGCAGGAGCCCCCTCCGACCTCCGCTTCCCAGGGCGGAGCCTCACCTGCTTGCCTCGAGGGGTGCAGCGCCCGCGGCAGCGGAGGCCCGGCGGGCTGAGGCGCGCGGAGGAGCGCGCGACGAGCTGGCGGTGAAAGGCCTGCACTTGCTCCCCGGCAAAGCGCTGCAGGGCGGCACGCAAGAGCAGCAGGCTGTGCCCGGCCTTCACCCAGTTCTTGTACTCGGCGCAGTTGAGGCGAGAGGCCAGTTCCGCCAGCGCCATGGCATGCCCGACTCTGCCGCCTTGCGCGCCAGCCTCCAGGGGGCCGGGCTAGAGGCGGCGGAGCCGGCTGGCCTCTGTCGTTCGTTGCCTCAGGGGAGCGCAGGCAGGAGCTGCCGCCCATCCCGAGGTCATCCTGTCAGCTATAGGTTCACACTTGCAGACCCTTTCCTAAGCAACCGTGCAAGAGGTAGGTATCGATTTCCTTGAAACCACACTTTGACTCTTTAAAACGAGGAAAAATCTTGACCCCTCCCTACCAAAAGGGCACAAATATTTTTCTCAGCAGTGTTAGCTTCATAAATAAAATAGTGTACACTTATGTTAATTTCCAGATGATAGCCTTTTTAGTCCTTTGCAATATATATACATATATATATATGCTTTCGTAGATTTTCACGGGTACAGGAATGCAGGTTTTGGTGTCCTCGGGTGTCTTCCCGTGTAAAAGTTGGGGTGTCTAGGCGACGTTTGGGGTGTCTAGGCGACGTTCCAGACATCTGGAAATTAGCCCTCCCCACAAAATCTGACACCAGATCCAGAGGCACACAGAACGCCATCACCAATCAACCACACCAGACCCAAACCCAGACCCTCTCCACAGATAAATTACAGACACCATCCAGTAGCCAAACCAGGGTGGCACCTCCGGATGCTGCACCCCCCTGCAATCCCTACACAGATCTGGCTGGCACAGGCCACAAAACCACAGCTCGCCCCTATACACGAAGCCAAGCCAGAGCACAACCAAGTGCAGTACAGCCATCTTCTCAGAAAAACTCTTCACAAAGTTCAAGAGTTCAAGACACGAAGGCTTTAGCAACTAATCCACACCTAATGACCCACCTAAGTGGGATTCAGGAAATCACTCAAGAAATCACTCAAGATATCCCTCAAGTAATTAAGGAACAAAAGAAGAAAAGGCACACTAGCCTGGGAACCTCCTCTCTGCCCAGAACATTGGAGGCTATACACCACACCTCCTCAACAGTATTTATAGGAACTCAAACACTGAGATCCTGCTCTGTTCCAGTAACAAGAAGCCGAAAGCACCAGCCTGAAGATGACGAGTGAGACCTCGTCGAAACGTCGCCTAGACACCCCAACTTTTACACGGGAAGACACCCGAGGACACCAAAACCTGCATATATATATATATATATATAGTCACATTAAAGGCTAGCAAATTTATTATGGCATAAGATTTTGTGGAGTACAGTCCACGCCACCAGTTGCGTGAAATTTGAGAGAAATGTAAAAGGCGAGGTCCGTGGGAAATGAAATTCAGAAAAGCAAACAGTGGTATTACTTACTTTTTTAGTGGTAATTCGACCTAAAACAGTTCTTGATTCCTCAGAAAAGTCCATGGCACCCTATATATATATATATATATATATATATGATCTATATTCTCAGGATATGTTCTTAGGTATTTGTCAGACCATTTGCCACTAGGGCAGCAAGATAAAAGTTGATAAAGTATTCCTGGTTCGGATAAATGTAATGGAAGAACTATAACTCATGAGTTACCCTCAGAATTGACTGGCCAACCACATAAATGGAAGTACTAATTAACTCATGGAATTCACTGCCACAAGATGTGGTGATGGGCATTATCTTAAAGAAATCAGAGCTAACCTATATTTTGCCTATTAATGGCTATAATGTAACCTCCAAATACAGTTATTACTGATATTGAACAAGGTTCAATTTTCTTTAGCTTCCATATACACGCTTTATAAAAGTTGTCATGTTTCCTTCAGTGTTCTAGTGTTTTGTGTCCTAGATCATCTATATTTACTGATATGGAAGCTGTCAAATTTCCCCCACTTACTAGCTGCACCACATGGGAATCTTTTAACATGCATTAACTTACCACTTGGGATTGTCATGTGGAATCACCATGCTAGCACCAGTTGTCTCTGTGGCAGTTACTGGTGAACAGGGGAAGACTATGTAATGTTGCCATTCCATGTGGCAAGCTACTCTACAAGGTACAACTGCCAAGTGGGAGATTTTCCCCAGAGGCTGTGCCAAGCTGCTTCCATGCAACACTTTCAATGTGAAGAATAGTCAGAATTCAGAGAACAACCTTAGCTACTGCTTTAGTTGGGTACACTTACTGGGTCTTTCCCATTTTCCCTCTCCATATGCATGAAAGTAAGTCCCTACATTAAAAACTGCTTCTGCTGCATCCCTGAGTTTCAAAGTCAATTGCTGTGCAGCACAGAATGCCGCCCTTGCTCTCAAAAGGCCTTCTGAACTTGTTTCAGGGTGCGTCAGGAACTTGCCTTAAATCAGGTATGACGATCTGCAAAATCATACCACTTACTGCTTGCTCAATCCAACTTTTAGAGATAATAAACCACTGTACTTGAAAAGGAACTGGCAATTTCCTACTTCTAAATTTGGTGCACTATGTTGAGCTTTTAAGGCAGTGACGAACTACCCAGAAACAGCCCCATAAGCAAGCAATCTGGCATTATTTTTTTCACATATAAAAATGAAACATTTTTAAAGCAAACACAGAAACATTTTTTTAAATCTAGTTTATTAAATATTGCTTTTGGGGGGACATGTTTACAACAAGCCCAGATTTAAATGTAAGGATTCAAAGCAGTCATATTAAAATACAGTTTCAATATAAAGTTTGTCACAGTTTTACAGTATTCAAAAAATGACAGACCTGCCTTTAAAAAAAGACTATTACACCAAGACATAAGAAAAAACATTTAAATAAACAAATTTTGGCATTTTCATAATCTTTGTAGTATAAAACAGAATATTAACTCTATTTACTGGCAAGCGGATACATAAATCTATTACGACTTTGAAATGTCTCCGTAAAACATCATACAGAGTGCTGTACAAAAAGTCTGATGAAAGTGCATCCCTGAAAGTGGGCCAATCCATTGTATTAGCTCTTTTTAAAATGTGACACGTGAAAATGTCTCTTCCATTTTATATAAGTGAAGGCTTATTTCAGAGAAATGTTTTTGCCTCTTCATCTCATTTTTACCCTTTGCTTAAAAATAGCCTATGGACGCCCACCAGGGGGCAGTGTAAGGTTAGCCATTAAATCACGAACAGCTGCAAAGATTGTACATTCACCTAGAACAAGGGAAAGAAACACAAGTTAGCTGGAGAAAAAACAAGCTGGGTTATGGCAAGTGATAAACTTAATCAAATGCATTTCAATTTTTGTCACAAGGCACGCCACAACTCAAACTTTTGTAAATAGGCAATTACAACCAGGTGCAACAGTAATCAAAGAACTTCAACGTTAAGCAAGTTTGCTTTATTCTAACCTATTGGAAATAGCGTAGCCAGCTTGGGTGGAAAATATAAATCAACATGTTGATAAGGTGCAGTTTGCCCACTCAACCACAACTGGACCATTAGGAGTCTCCAAATGCAGCAAAAAACCCAAGAGTGGTGCAAAATGTTGGTCTTGGGCCAAGGAGACCTGGATTCCAAACCCTGCCTCATATGGCATTGGGTGAGTGCCTATTTCTCAGCCCAGCAGAGTTCATACAACACCCCCCAACATGTGCTACCCTCAGCTCCTTGGAGGAAAGGAGGGATGCAAAGCTGACTGATAACCAAACTTCCTTGTCAATAAAGACTCGGAGACAAAGATAATTGTCCAGTTCAAAAGTAACAGCTCAGCCAGTATCTCCTGATAGGCAAATACAATCACAGCAAGCTAAGCTATACTGCTGGTGTTGGAGCTGGTTTGTTGGTGCTGCTGTGGACACTTCTAAGGATTAGGAATCTTGATGAGGATTTGATTTTACAGGAATGCTCTAATAGACAATAGGTTACTTACATGTGCATTGTGCTTCCACTTACAATTTCAGAATGACAAAGCAGTGAAAAGTAGCCATGAAGTCTTCTCTAAACTTCAGTTTAGATGGCATACATTTTATTATTTTTATGCCATTATATTTTAGGGTAATGGAACAAAACTGCAAATGCCAATTCCAATAACTCCCCCCTCCCTTTCAATAAAGCCCCATGGCCCTGTGTAGTAAAGCCTGATGACAAAATGCCTCACTGGCAAAGATGACGCTTGTTTAGTTATGTATAGAAGCTATACCTGCATTTCCCTCCCACAATAGTCAGTGCCAAGGTAGCTGAAAGTTGCTCTTTGGAGCATGCATGAATTATGGGTGGCATGCACGATATTCCAACTGCTAGTGACACGCAGCATGGATGTTGAATAACTCACCTTGAACCTTACTGCCCAGGTAGAAACACAAGGCTAACCCCTCCCAACATCGCAGTTACCTCAGTGACGATCAGGGGTTCAGGATGGAGTGTTGCCAAAAGTAAAGGCAAGCATTTGAAGAGGCACACACACATACCACATCAATCCTATAAGCTGCTTCAATGTAGTCAAATGGTATGCGTATCCACACAGTGCAGTCTCAGAATCACGTGTTCATGTCTATGCTATAACACTACACTAAGAATACGCTGGCACTTTTTTAAAAAAACAACCCTAAACTAATATAATGATTTTTTTATTGTTAAACCAAGAACAAGTAAGCAACAAAGGTATCCTTTGAGGGGAGAAAATCTTCCATTGAAGAAGTTAGTGTCTTGGGTAAAAATATCATACCCAAGAATAAAACTGTTAAAAAAATCACTTTTCAAAAGTTTCTAACACTTTTATTAAAGGAAAAGTGAAACTGAATACAAAAGTTTCTCACAGAAACAAAGCAGGCAGCATAAATAAGAGAGAAGATACAGTCAAGGCAAGATGTTAGTCATGAGATACAGAAAGTATAAGCCAGAGCTGTAAGGTGATACTTTATGGAATAATTTATAAGTAGTTCCATCTTCCTGGACCCCAGGCTTTCCTCAGAGGAGTACAATTGAGAACAAGACAGGTAGTAAAACCTTGTAACAGTAAAATTACAAGAAATGGGAAGACATTCCTACAGTGCAAGATGACTTAACAAGCACTAGTTTTCACAGAAATATATACACAGTGCTCACATGACAAAAGTTAAAATCGTGTCGCTGTGACTACAGTAGTATGAGCCAAGTCATTAAGTGCATTACACTTCCTTGGTCAGTGTCATAAAGTCCATGTTGTGTCAATAATACAACCCTTCTGGCACCACAGAGAGGTATATATTCAACAATTTATCACTAACATGCAGTAATCCGAAGCCAGGTCTTATGAGGTCAGTTTTCAGGAAACCAAAAAAAAAAAAAAAAGGCAAAGCAACACTGGTGGTAAAGTGAAATTTAAAAACTTTAAAAGGTTGGACTCTGTCCATTCAAGCATGCAGAAGTTTTGACCTACTGGACATGTACAGTACCTGGTCGTGGCGAATTCAGTTCTGCAAACCTCTTTAGAATATTGCTAACCATCAAGGGAGCAGCAACTGAAGAGTTCTGCTGTCTGGGGATGTCTGCCTGTTGTGTCGTACCTGAAGCCATATCATAAATGATGGGGACTATTATGCTCATGGCTTCCTGTGAAACTGTAGTCTTCTGTGTTAGCTGAAGCTGTGAACAGAATAGAATATGCAAAAAGTAATCACAGCAATCTTGCAATATACCTTTGATGTAGATATGGCAACATCACATGAGTTAAGGCATGGTCTTTATTACTGTGCCAGTTTGAATGCATTCCTTAGCTCAAGAGGAAAAATGAAAGCCAATATACGACCGACGCAAATTAGTTATCCAAACTGAAATCAGAACCGTTTCAAACTGACAACTAAACCAAAGTGCACCAAAAGTCCTAGTGCAGCTTGAAATGCCCTAATTTCCCTACTGGGCATTCAGGAGTAATATATGAACACAATTTTTTACAATTCAAATTGCTTTGTAGTACAAAAGGGAAACTGGGAGATTTAGAAATAAGCACTATGTACTGTCCAATTTTTCTTTAAAGAAATTTGGAATGGTGATATTCCAAAAAGTAAGATTATCTTCACCATTCATCCTATTTCAATGTCAGCTGGGTTTTTTAAATCCAAAGTGTTCACTTTAAACACACTGGCAATTACATAAACTGCTTATCAAAATGGGTCTACATAACCATTTCCACACATGCAAACTTTCAAAGCTACGTATTATGGAAAAAGTAGGTGCCTTTTACATGGCATATGTGAAAAGAAATACTAGCACAAATCAAATATAGTGCCCTGTTTGTAAAGAAATTGACTATGGGTCTAATTGCATAGAGTCATGTGTTAGTCACGGCCTCTTACAGCAGAAGCAGCAACTTCAGCATTTAGTCATCCTTAACTCCAATTGACGTGGGACGCGGGTGGCGCTGTGGGTTAAAGCCTCAGCACCTAGGACTTGCCGATCGAAAGGTCAGCGGTTCGAATCCCCGCGGCGGGGTGCGCTCCCATCGTTCGGTCCCAGCGCCTGCCAACCTAGCAGTTCGAAAGCACCCCCGGGTGCAAGTAGATAAATAGGGACCGCTTACTAGCGGGAAGGTAAACGGCATTCCGTGTGCTGCGCTGGCTCGCCAGATGCAGCTTGTCATGCTGGCCACGTGACCCGGAAGTCTCTTCGGACAGCGCTGGCTCCCGGCCTCTAGAGTGAGATGAGCGCACAACCCTAGAGTCTGGCAAGACTGGCCCGTACGGGCAGGGGTACCTTTACCTTTAACTCCAATTGAAGCAATGGAACATGTTGAAATTTTATATTTTGGTTTCATATATTGTTACTGGCATCCATATGTCTTGAGAGATAATGGAGTGCACCTCCGGGGTCCACTGTGTTAGTAGTACCCTGGGGCACAAGCCTGGGCAGTGTGTGTGTGTGTGTGTGTAGGTCCTGGGCTGCCCAGACGACAAGATCCCTCCTCCTGGCATACTGATGTGGTCCAAAGGGAAGCAGAGCAATATGTTTAGAACCAGCTTGGCTGCAGGAGTTGCCAGAAGGAAGGCATACAAGATGTCATCCAACTGTCTTATGGACTCCACTCCAGATTTGTGTAGGTTTTACTCCTTAGCCTGTCCTTCTGAGGATATCCCACAAGGCAGCAGAGGTTTAGGAATAGAGTTTTTCTTCTCCTTCATGGGCTACATTCCTAGGTTGATGACCCCATCTGCCCCTCACTTTCATGTATAACCAGAACAATTCAGTTCCTAGACTTCAAGGGGATGAGAGTAGGACAATATATTCTGTAATTAGGTATCTCATTTGCTACTTACACAATGGCTGACGGAAGTCATATTTAGACTACTCCTTACAACTGGACACTGTCAAAGACTGCACCAAACATGGAACTGACTTAGTTGCTCTACTTACAAAGAACAACATTTTGGATTTCAGCACAACGGCCGGTGTTCCTGGAGGAGCAATTGGTGGAGCACTTGGAGGAATTGTCAAACAAAACTGTACATTCCATTTCAGCTGGCTGGCCTGATCGGGAAACTGTTTCAATAAAACATGCCACAGAAAAAGACAGATGAACAATCCAGTCTGGTTTATGAGAAAAAATACAGAATGTTGCGAAGACGTTAAAACTAACTTACCAGCTCTAGTTTCATAATGTGTACACAGTCCCGGAGAATGTGTGGAGGTGCCCCTAACAGCTTTGTAAAGGCTATTAGAGTATTGGATTTGAAGGGTGGTCCTGCAACCTACAGTGAATGCAATGTGTTATTAGAATTTCTTTAGGCAGCTCAATGATTCTTCAATCCTGCTCTTAATCCATATCACAAATCCTACTAAAATCAAAATAACAGCACAAGGATGCAAAATTCCCATTATGGCAATCTCACAAATTGAAATTCTCTACAATAAATGCTGGAAAGTTAGGTAAAAACCGTAAGAATATGAAGTGGCCCAGTTCATGATCAACACAAGCATCAGAACAGGAACATACAAAGGAGAAAAATCACATGGAACATCAATGTCAGCCTGGCAGCTTTTAGGGAGGTGCTGAACTGGCATGAGTATGTTCTGCATAAGCTCACTGGACATTAATCACATATGTGTGATGTATTATGAACTTATTTTATGAATGGGGTTTTCAAAAATCTTATCAAACATCAAATTACGAATAAAGTAAGATGGGGTACATACTCTGGTTTCAAAGAATTTCTCCAAAACCTGCAGTTCTTCTTGTTTCCACTGCCCTGCAGTTTCAGGTGCTACTTTTAGCTGCAAGGTCTGGTTAGTTTTAGGGTTGAGGGCAACTCTACATTTCAGGGCATCTGTCTTGAACATGATTACACCTGGTTCATTGGAGTTCATAAGCTGTAGCTGTTTAAAAGCCAAGACAGTTGATTAGAATGCAAGAAATAAGCTGCTGCCCACACTTCATTATACTCTAAGCAGCAGGAGCAAAAAATTCACAAACCCTAAGCATTTTAAGGTTGGCTGCATGTAGCTTGTCAGGTACATCTCCACCTGCCTTCCCCAATCTTGGGTTCCCAGTTGTTGCAGTACTACAATTCCCATTATTCCTGACCATTAACCAAGCAGGCTTGGGAAAATGAGATGCTCTCTATTGTCTCAGCAAGGTGCATTGTCTTATGAACCCCTTATTTGCCTTATTTGCTAAGAGGAAAGTGCTGCTTCTGCTTTTTAAAAAACAACAACCAGTTCTTATATTGTTATTATTCAACTTCTTCCCTCTGGCTTTCCCCTACAAGCCCTGAGATTTGTCAATACAAATTCCTGTTTCACTAATCCTAGCAAATACTGGATGGTCCTACGCAAATAATAAGAGTTTACAGCTTAGCCAGAGTTTGGACCATGTTTTTCCAAACAGAAGCGCTAAATAAGCAGTTTTCCACTTGCATTGCTAGGAATCCAGGAGCTACCTGCTGAAGAAACTGGTAATGGCGGAAAAGCTGTCTGAAAGCCTACTTGAGCACCATTCCAAATGATTCAAGGATGCAGTCTTAGTTTGCATGGGGGGGCGGAGCTAGCCCCACTACCACTTACACAAACTGAGTGTGCACCCCAGAATTTTCTGCTCAGGACTCCACAGTCAACATGTAAGAGTTCTTTGGCAGACTTGTAGAAAGTATTCCCTATGGGCAGAAAAAATAAAAACCACCATCCTCAACTTCAGCAATGCAGTATACCAACTCAATGTGGTTAAAACATCACAAATCACATCCCATTTCACACCTCTTAAAATGCAGAATGGTTAACATCTATTAGGCTATATCCAACGAAGTCATAGTAGAGCTAATAAAAGTAATGGCGGTGACTCATACAAGTTCATTAATTTCAATGGGCAAAACCCAACATAGCAGTTCCGTTAGCACAAGGCCTTGTGGCTGCACAACAAAAATTTACTTCTCTTATTGCACAGAAGCTAGGAGAAGTCTAAATTTAAAGTGATTGTGTAAACATGTTGAGTCCTTACGTACCGGCTCCTGCTGGATAATCCTTTGGAGATGTCTTCTCATGATAACTGATCCAAGGAAACGTTCAAGTGGAGAGCAGAGATAGCTTCCGGCCAGCCCCGGCATAAGCCCAGGGGTGGGAGAGGGCAGAAGAAGAATGTTCAAGGCACTGTGAGTGAGAATTGTGGGTATGGATGCAGCCCAAGAGCGATGAGGTAGTTTACGAGGTGGCGGCATATTTGTTGGCATTACTTGGGAACCTAGTAGAAATAAGAAAAAGCACACCTCACTCTTCCTGTCTAGGGATGCATGGCTATTTACATACATTTAAAATGCTAGGCAGTTCCCTGTAAGACTTGGCATAATGAAACCTTCCCAAACTCAGCACCCCAACAATTCCAAAGACTAAGAAACAGTTAATGGCTGTGTCCAATTCCCTCTATTTCCCTCATGCAAACGGAGAGGATTAACTACTCAGATCACTATTCCAGAGTTAAGGTGATTGCATAGTCACCTTAGCTTCAAATCACAATAATGTTTGATTAATGTACTTTGTTTAATTTGTATTAACAATTAACTCAGCCATAGAATCACAGAACTCTACAGTTGGAAGGAACCATGAGGGTAATCTAGTCCAATCCCCTGCAATGCAGAATTTTTTTGCTCAAACCTACAACCCTGAGATTAAGTGTCTCATGCTCTACCAATTAAGCTATCCCTGCCTGTCTGCCTGCCTGCCTTTGTCTAACTGGGTTGCCATAACCATGTCAACAGCATTTTGTAGTGAAATACTAAAGTTTGAACATCCCCTCTATTGGCTATGCAACCTCTTGTTGATATTACTTACTTGTTCCCGCTCTTGGGGAATGGGAAGCATCTGGTACTGGAGAATGTAAAGAAGGGTTCGCTGGTGACATTCCAGGCATGCGTGCTCCTGGAGAGGGACCAGAGACCTGGGGCGAGCCTGGCCAATTCCCTGGACGCTGGCTTGGAGACATCATTGTGTACGGTGAAGTAGGATCTATAGGACCTATGGAAATTGCAAGAAAATTGTAGGCAGCTTTCTCTGGGTGTACTATCTGTACACCAGGATCCATAGCCTTCCTTCCTAGACCCTGCCTATCTAAAGCCTAACACATCAAACATGCCTTGATTACGTACATTGTTTAAGTGGTGAATCTTAAAAAATGAATGCTTTATTGCTCAGTCTATTCATTGATAGGGGGCTTGCTTGCTCTGCTTACCACAGAAGGCTGCAGGACAATGTCTGTTGACTCAAGAGATTTTAGAAACCATTTGCTCCAATTTTTCCTCCCTGCTATGTTGGGGCTGATAAAGTCGGCGATTTGTCAGCAGCAGCGGTAACTAGGAGCAACAGTTCAGGTGTGTGAAGAAACAGTTGCTGTCATTTCAGAGCCTGCATCCCAACAGGGAATGGAGCAGTGCACTTTCCCAAAGTCAGGAAAAGGGGTTGTTTGTTTTACGGTATCTGAAGTGTCAGTTTTCTATCAGTATCCAGCTGTACAAGTCATGGGCTTACCATGTGGGCTAGCATAGTTCGTATTTTGTCCCATTGTGATTCCAAGAGATGAAGGAGAAGGAGTTGGACCAAATGATGCTGGTGACGGTGCTCTTAATGCACCGCTCGGAGAGTTTGCAGGATGTAGCGTTCCTAAAGGGGACATTCAGGACAGCAACTACGTTACGTACTGCCCAACTATTCCTCTCCAAGTTTAAAGAGAACTCTCTTTTTAGTAAGTTGTCAAGGTTATTTGAAGGTACAGTGATTTATAAAAACACAGGGCGCATCACAATTCATTTATGAAACACCTTAGGAACACTAAATGCCATGAACTGCTACTGGCGATGCATAAAAGGCAGCCGTCTTACCTGGGGACTGCGTGTGCATCATGGAAGGTGACGGGGTGACTGTACTGTGATAAGATGTAGGGGGTGATGTCAATGGGTAAGCCCCTGGTGCTCCTGTCTGTTTTGAAGACTGTTGAAATAAGACCTTCATTAGATATAGTTTAAATATGTTGTTGTTGTTTAGTCGTTCAGTCGTGTCCGACTCTTCGTGACCCCATGGACCAGAGCACGCCAGGCTCTGGTCTAAATATAGTTTAAATATAGATCCCAACAATTCTACATGCTTAAATATCTAATACTTAGAAGTTCTGTCCTCAGGCATTGGACTTCATTAAAGCTGAATTTCTAGAGTAGCATTTCACTTCTTTACACTACCTTTCCACAAACTACCAACATAAGCCATTGATTCCAAGAGCCATTTTCCCTTTCTATTATATCTCCAAGTCTATTATGTGGTCTGTGCTTTACTGCTTCTAGCCAACAGCTTACACACTAGACATCAACATCCACTCTAACTTACACACGTTGATGTATTAGGCACGTATCTTACACAAATTCAGACCATTACTTCATCCAGTTCAGTGTCTACACTGACTGACAGTGGTTCACGGGGGATTCTGACAGAATACTTAGAACCTCTGGCATTCCATGAATATGCTCTAGCAATGTCTAAGGCCTGGGGAGAGGTCAGTTGCCATACTCATTCTGCCCCCTCCCAAGGTCTTCATAAATCACCACTACATTTTAAAATATGTTGTTATGTATATGTTTTCACTTACTGTTGGCCAGGAAGAGCTATAAATATTGCTACGCAAGTACAATAAGGAGGATATGACCTCACTTGCTGTTGTTATCTCTTTGGACATACACATTTGTCAAAAATGATCACCATAATCATAGGGGCTTAGCCTTATACTGCACACATACAACCTGCGGCTGTGGCTGAAGCTGTGATATCAATGAATCCATCATGTCCCCTCCAATAGGAGATGGTGGGTTATCATCTTCATTGACAGATCGTCTTCGTGCATCCTGATTGCTGTCAACAAACATGTTCAGGAATGTCTGTGGATATAGAGTATTCAGATTTATGAGTCAACATGTCTTCCTATTGTATCTACCAGACATCTAGATCAATCTTAACAGCAATATTCAAGGATTTTATAATTATTTCAGCTAGTCAGTGTCTGTAGCAGCTGAATTCTGTTCCATGAAAGGGATCATAAATCACAAATAATTGTATTATTTATACCCTGTCCATCTGGCTGTGTTTCCCCAGCCATTCTGGGCAGCTTACAGCATATATAAAACATAGTAAAACATCAAACATTAAAAACTTCCCTATTCAGGGCTGCCTTCAGATGTCTTCTAAAAGTACTCCTTTTAAATATTTTTCTGTACCATTAAAAAATGGCAACCAGGACAGAAGCTGAAAGTTACTTCGATAAGATCAGCTGCACTACACTTGAAAAAGCACAACTCATAGAAAACTCAAGTTTTTTAAAACGCCATAAAATGATGGATATGACATATTACATCACAGAATGGTCCATTCAGCCCAGCAGTGAGCACTCTGAATGGCAGCAGCTCTCCAAGATGTCAGGCAGGAGTCTATTCCATCTTGCTACCTGAATTTGGCTTTCAGTAGCCAAAAAGTATTGAGTAGCAATTGTGAAAACACCCAAAAGTGATCTGAAGGATGTTACTGTCCAAACCCCATGCCCAACACTGTCATTATATCCTAAAAAAGTGCAGAGCAAGCTATTTAATCCCCTTAGCACTGGACAACCTAGAGTCCTAAAAATAAAATTTATCTGGAGGAGCTACAGTTGCCAGCCCCTTACAAAGGGCATTTCCTCTTAAGCAAAACTTTCTGAAATATTAATGGGAACCCAGCCTTATTTAATTACACTGTAAAATAAAGATAAAAAGACCTTTAGTCCTGGTGCAGGGTAAAAGCCTTCCACAATTTTACTGTTGTCAAAAAGGCTGTATGCTCCATCGCGAATTGCCACCACCCCACGGCTTTGACAGTAAATGTCAATGCAGTACATGTTCCGAAAGGCCAGCCTGATGTGTGTGGGTGACTGAGGCAGAATTGAAAAACATTGGTAGGCAGTGTTGGTGCGTTGCGTCAGTCCCAGCATTGGCACAGTTGGGAGCTTATTGATAGCATTTAATGGAGCCTGAGTATCATACAAAACCTGCAAGTAAAAACAAAACTTGTTAAGTTTCACAATAGCCAACCAAATATACTTAGCCTTTAGAAACAATCAACATAAATGCAGCTTTAAAGTTGTTTTTACCAGGGGTAAGAACCTGCTGGCTTATTTATTGTGTATTAAATGTTCATATCAACCTTTCCCCCCCCCACACTCTTTTTTTAATCAAAAGCAAACTCTTAACAGCAGGTTAAATATGTAATGAATGAGCTTATTCTCCCCTGCAGCCCTACACACAAGTCATTATTGGCCTCTTGTGCTAAATGATACTCCTGAGAACTGGGAACAGAATTTGTCCTTTGGTGCTTTTTGCATTTTGAATCAAACATTTCTCTTCCAAGGGCAGGTTGGGGAGAAGGGTTAGTTACCTGTAAAAGTTGGACTACATTTGGTGATTTATTGAACATCTCTTGGAGCTGATGCAGGATCGTATTATGACAGTTACTGCAACCTGAGTTTGGTCCAACTGTTCCTAATGATATGTGGAATTTCTGGTGTGCAGAGTTCCACTGAATGCTGATCTATAAAAAACAAGTAAGAGCTTTAATGGAAAATAAACATCTAAGCAAGCAACTGTTTCACAACTCAGCAGGAGGGTGTGCATGTAATCACTAAACTATGGTTTAGCACAGCTAGGAAGAGTAACAGACCCAAATTCACTTTCATTTTCACTTATTCCTATCTTGTTCTTCCCTGTGAACCAGAAAATCGTACTTTAAGAGTCAACTGGTTTGTTAAAACAAGCCAGCTTCATTATCCATGGTTAGAAGTTGGATTATTTAGAAAATGACCAGCATTAATTTTAAACCTGGTTGGTACATAAAGACAAGCTAGAAATCAGGCAAAGTGAAACTAAATCCTGGTTTATCCCTTCTCCAAAAAAATTACTTACTGAACTTCCTTTAGTAGTTCCATAACAAAGAATTAGCTTCCGATAATTGTAGATTCGGACCTCCGAGAAAACTTTTAGATGGCTGGGTATTTCTTCATAAGGTGAAAGAAAGTGGATGGGGAAAGATACAAAAATAGATATATGAATTGTTTCGGTAGACCTCATACAGCAACATAAGAACAAAGAAGAATGTATTTATGTACCTGGTAAGGATCTGAAATATTCCAACACACATTCATATAAGCGAGCAATGCTATTCCAGTCATTGAGGAACATCTCAACTACTTTTCGTCCACCAACAGGTTCAGACAATTGACTTTCATATGTCAGGTACACATGACGGGTAGGTCCTACAAAGTGAAATAAATGGTCCAATATGGTCAAATCACATTGGCACACAGAAAACATAAGCAGAAAGTAGGCAAGTGCAAGACAGAACAAGTATAAGTTGGAACACTAACCTTGCTCCCTGGAGGAAGTGCTATTACTAAGTGGGCAATTTGCAAACACCAGTTCAGCAACCCATGTGCGGTTATTTCTACCTTGCAGTCGAAAAGTGCAATCGAGAAGGGAACGGTCTAGAGCCTTCTGGGTTTCTTCACTTGTACCCTTACATGGAGGAATTCTGTTGAAAAGGATAAAGGTAAGACCATGTACTTATTTTAGTCTCACAGCCAAACAATTCAACGTAAGCTGCTCAATGTTTTCTGGAGGATATAATTTGTACAATAAAATGTGTCCCTGCAAGGAAACTCTGAAGTTACTAGAAAATGTAAAATAGTAACAGCATACTGAGGTATCATCTTTCAGCAATTTATGCAATTTTTAATCAATAAAAAAAAAAGGAGAAAAAAGAAAATTCACATAATTCATAGCAACGAGGAAGTAGTGAAATTTTGTTGTTTGGTTTTGATACTTCTCCAGGATGCTGCTACATAAAATAAAGCTAAAAAAAATTAAGGATAAGTAAGGGGCGGCAGGAAATAAAATTATTGTGCCAAAATTAGTGTCAAGCTGCTGTTCACTTTTCTGCACTATGTATGCCTTAAAAAAGTGTCTGAAGATGGGTGGGTGTTTTTTTTACTCTACAACTATTGTTGTAAAACTTTCAGTTTTATAAATGAATAAATGTATAATATAATACAAGATGAGTTTTAATTCTACAACATGTTGTATATTAAATACTTTCCTCCCCTTCCATCACTCATGGAATATTGTACACATTAATGAAAGTGTGGCATAATCTCTTTACTTTAATAAACGAATAGCATGACTGAAGCCATCTCCTTCAACCTGGACTCCTTGATGTGGGATCTCCATATTGGATAGCTGAAACAAAACAAATCACATTTTTTATATTTTCATAGCAAGAAAGTCCAGGCTAAAGAGCATCCCCCCTGCCACCACAACTGGCCCATTCAGCCAAGTGAAACTTCCAACATTTCCCGTCCTAATACAGGGTATTAAGTGGCCTTCCTGATCCTTAGCATCTACAATATGAGCTATATATCACACAGGTAGTGATTCAGATGGTACCAGAGGCAATGACAGGCTGAGACGCCCTTCACAAGGGTTTAAGAAAATGGAGAAAGTTGAACTTCCTTGTACCTGGCAGGGTATCGGTATCTTCTGCAGCATTAAGTGAAGGATCTATGCTCCTACCTCATTGCAGATTATTGCTGAGAACTCTACTTCAATCTACTTTCCAAACCCTTAACCCATTAGATTATTAGAAATGGCACTCCCAACAATGGCTACACCTCCTCCTTTCCAGTTTATATATAGTGTTGGGGAACCTGTGGCCCTCCAGTCTTAACCAGCATGGTCAATAGTAACAATGGAAGTTGTAAACCAGCACCATCTGAACAGCCACAGGTTCCTCACCATTGACATAATACATCCAACTTCTTCTACGTAACAGTTTCCCCAAATTATCACACAAATAATTTATTTGCAAGTCCCAAGGTTCGCTACGCAAATCATCCCTAAAACCGATTAAACCCAACACACCAATGGATATTTATGGTAGTTAGCAAAATGTTTTACCAAGCTGAGCACAATGCTTTCTGGTCTATGACTAAATTATTCACATTCTGGCAAACACTGAGCTTTGTGCCTAAGCCAGCAGTTAGCATAGCTGAACAGGAAAGTCAAAGCAAGAGTCTCTTTCATCCCCAATGGCTTTACAGTCTAATTGTTCCTCCCTACTATTGAAGCTGAGGTCTAGGCTCTTTCCCATACAAAGAAAAGTCCCTGTTTAAAAAGACTTGTCAACATGACCGTCTCTTGCACAACGGAAATTATGTTACTTACCTCCATACGAAGTCCTATAAATGGCATATTTGTATCGCACATTGCTACAATGTGAGCTAGAACTTTATTGAAGGCACACATTTCTCCAGACCGCTTTGGTTTCTTGGGTTCAGTAGGACACGGATCACCAGACAACTAGAGAATAGCAGGAAACCTCTTTTAGCCAGGTGCAGTTAAAAGCTGGGTTCAAAGTTCTAATTATAGGCATACGGGTCACAGCACTGAATTTGTCTTTTTCATGTAAAGCAACAGCAGGCATGCCTCTGACAATGTGGGGCAGCTGCAGAAGAACTATCTGGAGCCTTCCATTGTGCTTGGCAAGAGGGGCTTGTGTTCAGTGTCTTTTATATTTCTGGCTCCAAATGCAAGCCTCAATAGGATGGGTCCCACTCAGGATTCTCAAGTGGAACCCATCCCTGCCAAACGCAGGTTGCCAATGGCTGAAAACTCTGCTTTCTTTGTCAAACGGTCAGATTTCAAATCACGTGGGCAAATAAAGCAGAAAGAGAAATGCTTCCTTTGCCTGCACAGTTTGAAACTCTGTAGGCAAAGGAACATTTGTACTTTGCAGACCAGCTTGAATTTAAGATGGCGTGAAAATACTTCACACAACACCATGGCCATGTCAGCTGGTCAGCCCTGCCCTCTATCATAGGGGCCCACAACTACTTTTCCGCAGACAGGGCTTACTGAGACATATACATGCTTCTATAAACATATTTCCACTTCAAAACTATAGTTTTATTCCCATGAAATCTTGCAGTTTAAAAGCTAAAGGACTAATTGATTCATATTTTCTGAATCAGTTCTACAGTCCTAAAAGTTGCTACTCAAGAAAACTCATATACTAGTAAATGACAGTGCATCTATCCTCATGATTTAATGTTTCCATGTTAGGTAAGGAAACTAAATACTCAGGTTCCTAGGTGGCTGTGCCATACGACAGCAAGCTCCTATAATGTACTTTTAGAAATTGCCTCTAAAGATGTAAGCAAACATTACTTACATAAACACTGTGAAAATTTCTTTAAAACTATATGCAAGTTACTGAACCATAGAGGACTAGGTCATTAAATACTTACGGTAATTTGAGTATCATTATTTAAAAATGGAGAATGATGGCTAGAATGGCAGAATACTGGAATGCTCCTCAAACCCAATTTCTTCCATTTCTGCCTTGTAACCAAAGAAATCTAGTTGCACTTATTCTTGACCATGATTCACTCAGCCAGAAGCCAAGATGTACCTCAATAATTCTCTGCTTACCTTCAACTAGGATAATTTGAGTGTTCATGCTGGTGTTGTGCAGGGGATAGATTGCATATGTGGCAAATGATTTTTGTAGATTAACATATCTGGTGTGGTGGTGATGTTTTTCAATTGAGAGGTTTGCTGAAAATTGCAATACATTGTATTTTGGCATTCCACTTCCAAGACTTTTTATGTAGGAAACAAACTAAATAAACAACAACTGGTCGTGTAGCACGTTAAAGATTAACAATTTTACAATGGCATGAAGCTTATGCCATAATAAAGTTGGCTATTTATTTTGCCTTAATAAAATTGTTAGCCTTTAACGTGTCACTAGACTCTCTGCTGTTAACAGACTGGTACTTCTCTGGAAATGCAATTTTAAAAAACTGCCTGCTCTCAAAGCCATACCTTGCGCTTTGTGCCACCTTTTGCTTGCTTCCCACTTTTTGTGTCCAAAACCAGCTCTTCAATATTTGGTTTAAATTGCTGCAGCAGAACTGCAGTGGCAGGGCTGTCATCTCCTTCAGCATAGCTCACAGAAAGAAAGTAGTATTTGTATTCCAGTTGTGTGGGGTTGTTGGGAACGTCAAACATCTCTACTACCTAAATCGTTAAAAAAAATATTACATTGGGAGCTTGAGAATGTTCAGAGATTTAAGAACTCTGTCATTGCAGAAAGCAAAAAAGCAAGTTTGCAACAAGAAATCCTGAACTCTCATAATGAGCACACTGTTCACATGTTTAAACATTCTAGCGAACACAATTTGGGTATATGCATGAACACGGCCAAGATCAAACTACAGTTTATAGAAAGGTTTGTAAGCGACTCAGCAATGACTTTTAGAAAAAAAATCCAATCAAATGGGGGTGGGGTGGGGAATTGAAGCAGACCTTATGGTAAATGAATGACTTGGGTAAATTATACGCAACTAGGTCTGCATACCAAACAGGAGTTAAGAATTGCATTTCCTGAACTACCCACCACAAATACTTCATAATGAAGTGCTTTTGAAATGGAGGTACATTTCAAAAGCTAATTGTGATATGAGGGGAGCTGAAAGATTTGTTGCTCATAAATAAATACAAACAGAAAAAACCTACTTCGAATATACAAGCACTCGTATGACCAAAAAAAGCCCTCTATGTATTGCCACCAATTACAACTTTTTAAATTTGCCTAGCTTCCCACCTCTTTGATCCACTCCTGATCCAGCCCCAAAGCAGCCTCCTCACTAGTCACTCTACCAAATTTTAATCAATACATGCCTGTAGGTTTACTCAACATTTTTGTTAGTTGTAAGAAATAGATTCTAAACTTTCACCTTTTTTATTTCGCATGAAGCATTTTTATAAAAGAAAGTTTCATTTTAAAATTTGTGTACTTCCTTACTACATTGCTGGACTCAACAATATGTGCAATACGTAATTTTGTCAAAAACAGTGGCCCCCAATTAGAATATAGAAGTTTGCCATTGCCAGTGTTAAATTAAATTCCCAACTGCTAGTTTGCAATGTTCTGGCAATTCAAAGTGGTAAAAATCAAAGCAGTAGTCACAGCTTAGCCTATTACATTTTGCTTCCTTCATTCTAAGGGTCCAGTTCATAAGAAGATTCCACATTCACTTACAATGTAGTACTGCGGAAGTCGTGTGAGCTTGATGAAGAGTTTGTGATTGGAGAGATTTCCCACAGGGTGCATAGCGTAATTAGCTAGCTGCAGTGTTTCGCTGCTGACTGTAGGCAAATGTTTTATTGATTGTTTGCAACGCTGCTGTCCAAGCCAAAACCTTAATTGAAAAAAAAGAACATACAAAAACATTGGCACTTCTGCATTAGATAGAGTGTAGCATTGCTAATTTGCCTTCTAGACTGCTTTTGACCTCTTTGCAATCATGCAGAACAGAACAGGACTGGCATTAAAAAAAATGTTCTCACAGGGCTACTATACAAATTCTGGGTTTTTTGGGTGCACATCTAAAATACTTTACATGTGTACAGTGGTGCCCCACAAGACGAATGCCTCGCAAGATGAAAAACTCGCTAGACGAAAGAGTTTTCCGTTTTTTGAGTCGTTCCGCAAGACGAATTTCCCTATGGGCTTGCTTCGCAAGACGAAATGTCTTGCAAGTTCTTGCGAGTTTGTTTCCTTTTTCTTAAAGCCACTAAGCCGTTAATAGCCGCTAAGCCACTAATAGCTGTGCTTCGCAAGACGAAAAAACCGCAAGACGAAGAGACTCGCGGAACGGATTAATTTCGTCTTGCGAGGCACCACTGTACTTCAAAAGGAAGATGTGAAGATGGCAGACATGTTTATGTACCTTATACACACACACTTGACATTTGCATAAGATCAGTTGCAGCTGCCTGGTAACTGTACATATGGTAGAAAACCCATGTTTACTGACTCATAACTATAGGAATGGAGGCTTTTACATGTGTATTCACAACACAAACCCAACATTAGCAAGTCTTATGAGATTTTGCTTGTATATAGGACTGTCACATTTGGGGACTTGCAAGTTACACAAATACAATTCTTATTTGGGATAATTTATATGGTACTTAATATATAGTAGGGATAAGTTAGTGCCTACCAAAAGTAGCTTGCAATCTGCTTTTGTTTTTGCTTTTAAATGTCCAATTGCTTCTCTCCTTGGTATAAAATATCACATAGTAATTGAGTTATTTATCAACTGTGGGCACCAGTCGGTAATAAAATTATTAACTAATATGTTCACAAACAAACCTAAAGATTTTAAACAAGGGATTCTAGCATGAACACTGTTCTTTCGCTCTGTTGCATCTGTAAATAAAGTTACTGGAAGTAAATAAGGACATTTTTAGAGAGCCTTCCACTTTCAAAGCCACATTGCTGCAATATTTTAAATTTTAACAGCTTTGCCAAAATGGCAACTAGGTTCATATGTCTGTAAGAACCTTACTGGACCAGATCTAAAGTTTTATCTAACGAAGCTTCCTGTTTCCCAACCAATGGCTAACCAGATGCCTCTGTGAAGGCCACAAGCAGAACTTGAGAACTGCTGTTCCCCAGCGACTGATATTCAGAGGCATCCCTGGAGGAAGTATATACCCATCATGACTAATAACCATTGACAGCCTTAACCTCTACGAATTTACCTATTTCTCTTTCAAAGCCCAAGTTGGTGGCTCATTGCCACATTCTGTGGTAGCAAATACAAATTAGTCTTTTGCTTTAGTGCGTGCATCACTTCACAGTAAATCATATTTGACCTTTTTTACCCACCCCCACCCCCATTTTGGTGATGTTAATGTTATCTTGACCATCTCATCCAACACTTACGAACAAGTTAAAAAGCCAAAGTCCCAATACAGAACTTTGGAGTGCCCCATATCTTACACCCCTCTACCACAAAAACTGTCCATTTATTCTTACTCGCTGCTTCCTGATAAGAGGACCAGTCCTATTATCTCATGATTAAATTCTCTCAGGAGCCTCTTGTGAGGGACTTTCTTTATTTAGATTTTCAAAAAGCTTTTGATAATGTCTGCTAGATTACCCCTTCACCACACATTTGTTGGCACTCTTGAAAAATTCTAAAGAGCTTAGTGATACACAGCTTACAAAGTGATTTTATTTGCCCCCTTGACCAAACTTTTTAATGGGAAGTTTTTAATGACTGGTGTTTAAATGTATTTTTAATCTTTTGTTGGAAGCTGCCCAGTGGCTGGGGAAACTCAACCAGATGGGTGGGGTATAAATAAATAATAACTTTTATTATTATTATTATTAGCTACAAACTAGCTACTAATCAGTCTGCCTTCTTGCTACTCAGAGCAAGAAGGCAGACTGATTTGAGGGGAAGGGAGATGGGAAGGGAGATAAAGTTGCAGTAAAGGCAAGTGAAGTCAGTAGAGTCAGTGGAGTCGAGGGGACTATAATTAGAGTATAATCACATTGAATGGTTTACCAGTTTCTTGTAAGATCAGCAAGTTTGCAACAATGTCTTTTGCAATTAACAATAAAAAGAAGGGAAACTGGCATAGAGTTTGAAGGACAACAACCTTCTACATAAATATCTTACCCTGAGTAAGGGAAGGGAAGAAGTTTAGCTTTCAAAAATAGTTTCTGGAAGTGAGTGTTATTTTCACAGTTCTGGAGTCAAAGAATAGGCATAGCACCAACAGGAATAGCTACATATTACTCACTTGAGCTGCTGGAGCCACGTAATGATGCGTTTCATGTCATCATTGACCGATTTCTCTATGTCATCCAGCGTTTGCTGGTCTGCAGGGAAACAGGATTAGTTACTACTCAAATGTGGCATTTTCTGCATTTATCCAGAAAAATGAAATCCAGAGTTGTAAGTCAAAGCACACGCATAAGTTTATGGTGCTTTCAAAATCAAACCACCCTCTGCAAGAAGTGCCATAAAAGACAGTTCAACATGCAATTTCAGCGCACACACACACACACACACAGGCCCCATTCAGGCAGTTGTGTCTCACCTTACTAAGCCAAGATACAAATAACTTTTTCGTTAATGCACATAGTCCCTTTGCAGTCCTCTATAAGCCAGGACATTCCTAGTGAACCACAGTTTCCCATTTTGTCCTAACCAGGAAAACATGATTAAAAGCTTCAGAGCAAGCCAGGATCTTGTCCCAAAGCTTGTAACCAAGTAAGTTTTGTTTTGCACCTGAAGCAGTAAACTACAGTTAATTAGGGACTTTGTGGCTTATCAAACTGTGCGATGAAGGAAGGAGCAAAAGGCTTATGAATTTCTCAGCTCATTGAAATCAGGTCACTTGCAAAATACATTCTACAAATTCACCATACTCTTTTCAGCTTCAGTTAAGCTGCTAGCCATAACTACTTCCTTTGTTTGGCAGCTTAAAACATCACACTGCACTGTGCTTTAAGTAAGCTGCATGTTAATTCACTGAATACAATGCTAATCTATATTCACCTCTACTCCTGCATCCTTACCAACCAGCCAGCCAACCAGAAGATTCAATTTTCATTGTTTGCATCAAGGCCAAAAATAGAGTGTTGAATTCTACTAAGGAAGGTATTAGAAGGAAGCACCTGAAAGTTTTATTTACATACCAATCCCATAAAGCATTAGTTGAAACATTCCAGAATGAAGGTCTACAAAAATGTGTAGACATTCGGATCGACCACATGGCTCCAGAATAGGGATGACAAGTGTGGGGAGAGCCGTTTCTATAAAAGCTAAAATTAAAGAATCAAGAATTCATAAATCAAGGTACAAAGTTTTACTTGATTAAGCAATGTGGAGACTCCACAGTAATAAAACGGAACTAAAAAAGCCTTCACAGCCCCATCCTAAATAAAGTACTTTTGAATCAAAGCTATTTTATTCAATTAAGATTATGGTGAGCACAAAAAAATGACCATTTGTTTAAAGGTATGCTATTCTTGCTAACTTTGCCCTTTTCCTTGGCAGCTTGTTTGGATATATAATACCCTTGTTCACTAACTTGAATGTACACTAATTAATAAATTTCAAAGATAACAATCTGCATACTAAAGCCAGCTGCTTTTTCCCATATAAGGCACCATACACCCATTCCCACCAACCCCAAAATCACAATTATGCAGCTCTCATTTTGAGATTTCAGGACCTGAGTGAGGGATTGGAAGGAGAGAGTTTGCTATATCAAAGTATGAAGGGGAATCCCCCCCCCATGTGTCTCCTATGACCTGCAATCTAAAAAAGAATTCATGGAAGACAGTTGGTTGAAAAAGACTTTCTCACCCTCTCTTACCTATACCTACCCAAGCCCCCTGAAAAACCTTTCATGAAGGTTGGGAACCCTTCTGAACAGGGCAGACAATGAAACAGGAAGAGTTTTTCAATATCAGGCACAGGCAAGTTGTGTTTAAGAAGCTAAAATGCAAGTCAAATGAAATATGAAGATTTCCAAACCCCATCTTCACTGATCATTTAAGTAGAGCTTAAAAAGCGCCAAAATCAGTTCCAAAGGAAAGCACTAGTTATACATATCATTATAGTTGCCTCACAGAAATAAGAAAATGTTTGCCATTCAGTTCTTTCTCAAGTTTTGTCACTCTCCTAGGGGATGCTCAAGGCAATGAAGGACCAAAGGAAGCATTCAGTTCAAAGTGCATTAAACGACTTTGGTTAGGTTAGGCAGAGGCAGGCTAGGAGAGGAATTTCTGGTTTTGAAGAAAGTTAATAAAGGGCACATAAAAATGTAGAACAACATCCCCTCCCTCCCCCACCCAATTCAATGTAGTTCAGATACCATCACTTACAATTGTCATTGACATTATAATTCTTAAGAATGGCTTTCAATTCCTGGAGTTTCTGATGAGCTCTTGCGTGGACACTGTCTATCAGAAGCTTCTCTACTGATAGGTGGTCTATCTATAAAAAAAAGAAAGAAAAAGCAGTTATTCTGTATTTTATATGTACTCTAAAAAGGTTCACAGTTAAAAACTATGTGTTTTGAGCTGCTCAGGCAAACTTCCCATACAGGCCTTGTTTCACAAAAATCAGCAGCATGTTGGATTTAAGAAGAACTTTCTAAAGGGTTAGACTTTAGAAAGTTCTTCTTAAATCCAGCATGTTGATTTCGATACAAGACCACAGGAAGGAAGTATCTCTGCAGCCTGGTTAGTGAAGCGACAATGCCTTTCCATCACAGACAACTAGAGTCCTTTTCCGAAACTCCAAACAGGAAATGAACTTTGTGATTTGGAACCCTAGCCTGCCATCCCCCAGTTTCCAACACGACAAAGATCAAAGTAATAAGGCTCTTCAAAACTGATCAGCTATTTATAATTTACTTAACTACCCACAGGCTTACCAAACGACTGTAATCTTTACTGCAATCAGGTTTTGAAAAAAATGGGCTGAGATGGGGAAAGTGCAAAGTTGATTCATGTGCCAGCCAAGTGGCAATTTGCATGCAAACCCCTCCTCCTGCTTCTCTCTGTGATCCCCCCAGAGAGTCCACAGTCTTCGCTGCTCACAGCAATGGCCCAAAGCTCATCTAACTTGCGGTAGGTGGGGGTTTTTTTGTTTTTTTTAAAGAAGGAAGGTACTCTGGCCTTTGTCTCAAGTTAGCCTTCCTGGATTCAGACAATTGATTTGTAACATATGCCTCCCACCCAACATACCTTTTGGGTTTCAGTCACTTAGGAGGTGGCGGCAAGATTGTAAAAGGAAGGTTTAAGCACTGTTTGGACTCCATGGGATGGACCCAAGTCAGAAATGGGGCGGGGGGGGGGCAATTTTTGACAGGTGGATGACCCACCCACCTGTCAATCACATATCATTATGACATCAAATGACTGGGATATAACCCAATCACAATACATTGCTTAAGAGAGATTAATTTTAAAAACAATGATCGATTAAAATTATACACCAACTTCACCTGGCAATATTTACCTTCATAGCCCTTTCAATTAGTTTGGAATCACAGGCTGGAAGGGGAGGTTCATGGGAAATTTGCAAAGGTTTTGATACATCATTCTCATCTATCTTAATGGTGACCTTATGAAGAGATGCAGTCCCTGTTTTTCTCCCAACCACCTGTTGGCTTAATACAGAAATGTTGTGTTAGCTGATAAAGAAGCCAAAAGACTCCCTCTGTAGAATACTGAAACACATGAATAATATTTACAGTTTCATACCATGAAACAATACCATACAATTGTGTTGTGCCAAGAAGTTTAGCGCCCTATTCCTGTATCAAGTCTCTAAACAACCACTATCAAACTCCTCTCACAGATACACAACCATCACCTATAGCAGCCTATGAATCACTACAATTTGCTGCTTCAAATTCTTGAAAGCTTTGTTTTTCATGTGGGATCCAATATAAAGCCTAACTTAAGATGCCATCTCAATCTAGACAATCACCATTGTCTACTTCTATCTTCTGCTGCACCTGAAAATGTTCTTTGGGGAGGCTCAGCTGATGCCAACTCTGACTTCCAGCACAACCCCTTATTATTTTCCCATGCCTCTTAACTTTTGTTGAGACTACGTTAATGCTATGTTTTATCTGTGTTTCATCCTTGTGCAATTCTTTTTTATTTAATTTGGAATACATCCTGGGAATATTTACTGTTTTGACTATGTGTTTCAGATGGATAGTGCTTGAAATACTGTGATAGCTTTCTCTATAAAGCAAAACTTGACTGAGTGAGCATGCAAAAAACAGCCTAAACGCGTTGTTTTAAGGTACCATTAAATATAAACAAAACGTTAATCTTAACTGCAAATATTTTGGCTGCAACATATGTTATGATAATTAATAACATTATTGGACCAATAGCCTTATCAAAGGCCAGAAATGATCATCATAAATGTCTATATTCCAAAAACCAATTATGCATTATTTGTCTTACACTAATATAACCCCTCTAAACCCAAAAGATCAGCAATTCCTATGCTTCAGTAAAAGGCAATTAATATAATATGGCATCTAAATATGCTAGTACTGTATAGAAGTTTCCAAGCTTTACTTGAGATTTAATATTTCAATCGAACATTTACAGATCTCATGAATTTTTTCACTTACTTCCAGACAGAAAGAGAGAGACATTTGCCTGCATGGTATCTCTCCACTTGCACAAGATCACCCCAGCGCTCTCGAACCAGCATTAAAGTCTGTGAATGTAAAACTTCCAACTGCAGTGACAAGCAGAAGGAGTCTAAAGAATTCAGGTTAAGTAAATGCAGTAGAATATTGGAGGAACTTTTGATAGTTCTCAACTTACACTAAACCAAAGACTTGCTGGCCTTTGTACACACTCATATACATGGTAAGTCAACACTGGTCTTGTTAAGCAGATTTTAAAGCAATTCTTGACAGTCACACCAGGGAACGGTTTCTTGTGTGGAATCTCTCTCCCTCCAAGCCCCCCCCCCCCATATAATCAAACAGGATCTACTGTAGAATATCCAAGGGTTTAGGTCTGTAGGCCACCAGCATGCTAAAGCTAAGCAGCTCTGGTTAGTGCCTGGATAGTGATTACTTGGGAACTATATGTATGGTGTCTTGGGTTCAATGACAAAATGCTGTCATTCTGTAATATGTATGTTCCATCCACACCAAGCAACTTACATATTAAGATGAGATGCTATACTTAGAATAAATGTGTTCAATCTAGGCCTTCTTTTCCAAATTACTTACTTTACCTCCCAAACATATCTAAAAAGTATTAACACATTATTCATGTGAGTTATATGTATGCTTTCCCAACTGTGTTTGGCACATGTGGTTTCCATAAGTTAAAGATTTCTCCCTAGCCTAGCCTTTTATGTTGTTAATAAGCGCAGGTGGCACTGTGGGTTAAACCACAGAGCCTAGGGCTTGCCGATCAGAAGGTCGGCAGTTTGAATTCCCATGATGGGGTGAGCTCCTGTTGCTCAGTCCCTGCTCCTGCCAACCTAGCAGTTCGAAAGCACATCAAAGTGCAAGTAGATAAATAGGTACCGCTCCGGTGGGAAGGTAAACGGCGTTTCTGTGCTGCTCTGGTTCGCCAGAAGCGACTTAGGTATGCTGGCCACATGACCTGGAAGCTGTCTGCGGACAAGCGCCAGCTCCCTCGACCTATAGAGTGAGATGAGCGCCGCAACCCCAGAGTCATCCACGACTGGACCTAATGGTCAGGGGTCCCTTTACCTTTAAGCTTACAGTGATCATTACACCATACTGAGGACACCAATGCCAACCTCCCTACCCCAGCTCAATAGCTACTCAGGTTACCAGGAACACCCAAGTAATAATCTCTTGTATTTAGTACAGAATACAACCAAAATCTCAAAGTTCGAGCAGGGAGAAAGGTTAGTGCTCACTCTTCCCTCCCACCCTACTTCCCCTCTTCCCCAGGACTAAGGAAAGAAACGGACTAATGTTTGCTTCCCTTTCCCACTATCAAGTCAAAAGGCACCATCAGTGTTCTCAACATTGGCAGATAGAAGGATTCTAGCACCCAGGTGAAGAAAAAGCATTTTGATTGGGTTTAGATCCAAAAAACACAGAATCTGCTACATAGAAAAGGACACCAAGCAGCAAAACCAGGCAGCACAAATTGGTATGATTCCAAAGGCACTTCAAACAATTCTTCCCAATAAAGTGGAAGAAATCATATTCCTTAATAAAAACTGCTTGGGAGGAAAAATCATGCAAAGTCATCTTCATCAAAAGAAAAGGGTTTTTAAAAACCCTTTACTAAAGAATACTTTGAAATGCAATAGGAATACTACCAACATGTGCAGCTGTCATTGTGTTTTGTAACTCATTTATGGCCCTGCTCTAACTGAAGGTGTTCCAGATCCTTCTGTGTGAGGAAAAAGAGGGAGAAAGAGACTAACAAGCAGTAGCAGATCAGGGCCTAAGGAACAGCTGCAGCTTCATGTTAGCAATTTCACTCCTCCGATGCTGCAGAGGAGATTGTTGTAAATCACATGCCTGTCTTGGATGAGTCTGGGAAAGGAAAACAAGCCTTATCTCTTCCCCTGCGGGTACTATTACACTGTACTTTCGCTTTCATTTTTTTTCTAATTTGTTCTCTCGGAGCTGGAGAGAACAGACACCATTATGCTTTTGTCTGTACATAGTGTGTAAATGAATAGTAGATTAGCTCTACTATATCTAACGCTTCTTGCTGTGTTATGCCAGAAGCTTAGTGTGCATATATCATTATGATGTATGTTGCTAGAAGCGCACTGGAAGAGAAGGGAGATGCCTTTTTGAGAGCTGCGCATAACGGAGGATGTTCAGAGTTCCGGGGGCTTGCAGGCACCCCCAGGGTGTTTTTCCAACACATAAGTATATCTACAATCTACCCAACTACCCAACTACCCAAACAATCCTTACCATCTAAAAATATACTTCCCCTGCATTTCACATCTCAGATTGGGAGCTAGTTCTATGGGTTCACAAAAAGTCATTGAAAAGGATACGTAGGCAGTTGTACATGTCCTGCAGAGGTTTCTCATCAGCAAAGAGCCGGGACTGGACCAACTGATGGATGAAGCTGATCTGCATACTGTGAACTAAAGCTCGACCATCTTCCATTAAAAGAAAAGAAAATGAATCTTTTGTGTTTTTTATGAATCTTTAAGATGATGTAACACTACTTAAAAGGTTTATTAAAAGCCTCAAACAATAGTGGAAAGTATAAAGTATTAATGCTTGGAGAGTGGCTTCTGATGCAATGTTCCCTTTGAGAACACGCAGCTGGGGATACAGAGGAACATGCTGAAGAGCAGACACCATCAACATTTAAGATGGCATGGTTGAAAACAGCTCAATTTACTTTAATAGAAGAGGTTAATGGAGTGTATCAGTTTAGGTGAGTGCCCCAAGTCATAAGCATTAGATCTATCATAATGTCTATGGGCATTACCTCCAGTCTCTTTATCTTCAACCAGAATTTCCAGTTTGAGAAGACGCCATGGGACATCAGGATCATCTCCCATCACTGTCAAAGTAGCCTCAAATTCACCCTCAACACGAAACTTCACACGACCATTAGCTAGAAACAGAAACCATACATAGTGCGAAACAAAGCATAAGCAAAATAAAACTCCAGTTTGTTTGTTTTAAAAAACAACAATGGGGGGGGGGATATGGAAAAGATTCCCTTTCCTCTAGCAATAATGACTCCTCTTTCTGGTAGTTTTGAGTTTCAGACATTCCTTTTAACTTACTCTCAATAAATCTTTATTACACATTTTAATTAGCTGAGAGTAATCCATCTGTCATGGATGCTTTAGCTGAGATTCCTGCATTGTAGGGGGTTGGACTAGATGACCATTGGGTCCCTTCCAACTCTAAAATTCTATGATTCGATGAACTAAAGGAGTGAAGGGATCAGTGCAAGGGCTTACCAACTGTAAGATTTGCCAGCTGTGGAGGAAGATCTGTTGTCACCAGTCGGTGGCGAAGAATCTGGTTTAACTGATGGAGCGTTGTTTGTTTCTCAACTTTTGTTATTGGATCAGGAGGAATTATTTTGTCCTGTAAAGTTACAAATGTGCATTTTTACATACTAATTTAAGTTATCCCGAATTCATTTAACCATTTTGTAAACATGAATAAACTGCAAGGACAAACCTCATCATCCATGTTATAGATCCACAACGGCCTGGGCTCATGCAAAGGACTTACTACGGTTTCATGGATATTTTTTTTACTTTTTTCTTTTAAAAGTTGAGTCTCACAAAATATCAACCGCTTTTATAAGTGAAGGTACAAATTTTGTGGCCTTCACAGTGCAACACACAAGATAGTTTGGCCTTTACTATGTTAAAATAAACAATAGTGGAAATGACTTGAGCCTTTGACAGAAAAGGACTAGATAGAGGGGGAAAGAAGGCTCTCATAATGGGTGTAGGGTTCTCATAATGGGTAAGTTAACACCGCAAATCAAAACCCAGAAAAGGAAACATGAAATAAGCCACATCATGGAAACCTGGTGGCCCTTACTTACTTGGAACCAAGCCCTGTTTACAGGGATAAGCCAAACAAACAATGTCTTAAATATATCTATCTGTACCAAAGAAACCTGCTAATTTTAGCCTTTAAACAGTTTGCAGTAGGGCAAGGGCCATATTTTTTAATCATGACTCTAAAAAGTTCAAAATAAAAAGTTTTTTTTTTAAATACACCAGTGATTAAAAGAATCTTATTTGGTGATGATTCAGCCAACTAAGGTGTCTTAGGCCAATGAGAAGTATTTGGCATCAGTTATCTCAGACATAAGCCTTTTATCCAATGCAACGAGGCTGTGAGGAAAAAGCTCCTGCTGAAAGCAAACTGGGACAGAGGTCTAAGTCTTTTGTTGTTTTTACATTATACAGCAATTTACCCGTATACATGTTGGCAGCCGTGGAT
This sequence comes from Podarcis tiliguerta, assembly GCF_965153285.1. Taxonomy (NCBI): domain Eukaryota; kingdom Metazoa; phylum Chordata; class Lepidosauria; order Squamata; family Lacertidae; genus Podarcis; species Podarcis tiliguerta. Next base: position 56,175,207 of record NC_139537.1, on the reverse strand, counting down.
ATGACCCAGTTGTCAGTACATCAATAGCATATGGAATAGCAAAGCTGGGCAGACGAGCATGGACCAAAGCATCTCTGGCTAGTGATGCTAAACGATCAGCAGTGTCCACGAACAGAATAGCTTGTTGATCAAGAAAGCTTGATATCATCTGTAATATATATAATATAATATAAATATAAATTAATTTAAAATTATTTACCCACATCTAAACTCCTCCATAAAAGCCAACTATATACCTCCTGTTCGAAATGTCAAAGTCTTTGGTGGAATAAACATTGCAGCTGATTTGTGAAATAAATTGTGATGTGAACTGCCCTGTGATCTTCAGGTGAAGGGCAGTAAACAAATATAATAAATAAATAATAAAAGGTAAAGTAAACTTCTCAAAAATATATTATCATACTATAGATCCTTTCAAAGACCTAAAGCTGCCAGGAGGACAAGAGCATACCTTTAAGAGGCAATTTGGAAATTATAGCTCTGGAAGCAGCCCTAAAAGAAAACCAAGGGAAGAGAAGACCAAAAAGAAAAAACGAACACATACCAATAAATGAGCGTGTGTGTGGTGCTCTTGTTATATGGCCTAAAGAACACCCTTATACATACACAGTGGTACCTGTGGATACGCACACCTCTGGTGCGTATCCTTCAGGATGTGAACGTGCCAAAGCCGGAAGTATTTTTTAGAGTTTCGTTGCAGGCGCACACACAAAAGCATTCTACGCGCCAAGCGCAGAAGTGCTCTACCACACTGCACGTATGCGCAGAAGCGGCACCTCCAGTTGCAAATTCCTCGGGATCCAACCAGAGCTCCAGAACGGATCCTATGTGCAATCGTAGGTACCACTGTAGACTGATTTATCCAAGAAATACATACAGCAGTGTCATACAGTGGAAAAGATAACAAGCCCACTGTTCAAGACAGTCAGAATGACAAGAAATGTAACACTGGGACCACCCTGACCTGTGTCCAAAGGAAACAGACTAACTACTGGCAAAAATTCAGTTTACCTACATGAAGTGCTTTCTGATTATTAAGAGCCAGTGACAGCTCAGCTGGGCATGTTGTTGGGAGAAGAAGTAGGGGTGGGGGCAGAGTATGAAACCAGGCAGAAGGCTAGAGAGAAGCTGAGGTCAGGAAGAAAAGCCTGACCAGGCCAAAATCTTTGCAGAATATATAAACTGCTAACCTAAAACTAGAAAAGCCTAAGAAATCATGGCAAAGCTCTGAACGTCACTTAGGAGCATGCATTCACTTTAAATGACTTATTTCTCTTTATTGTTACAGTAACACCTTAAAGGTACATAAAATTAAGCAAGGATCTTAGACAGGAACAATTTCTGCAAATATGATGCCACTAGTATTACATGCACCATATTGAAGCATTTCTCAATAATGGGGGCATGTCAACATTTAATATAAATCTACATCATGATACAGAATTTTGTTTAGCTGTCATTTGTTATTCTACATTAGTTTGTAACTAACTGCAGAACTACATTCTGAAAACAGAAGATTTTGCTATATCAAAGATCAGGAATAAAACCACGAACAGGCTAATTTTTCAGATGTTTCTAGTCCACCCAGCTGTAGGCAAGTTTTCCAAGAGACAATCATTCACTGCATCTTTAAAAAAATGAAATCATAACTTTTTTACTAAAAATAATTTTGAAATTTATGACCACTATATTTGAACATGTGGAATGTCAGTAACTATTCTCTCAATGCTTTATGGATGGTTCCTCCTCCGCTTTTATGATCTTATTGTCTAAATTATGCCAATAAAGGCTGAATGAATGACCCATTTTCTCAGCTGGGTGAAGTACAGAAGCCATCCCTTGCCTCTGTAAATTTCAGCTGAGAGCTAATGAATAGTATCAAACTTACCGCACATTTTTCCACCTTTCCGGCGTTATTTGCCCACTTTACCAAGGCTAACAATCGGACAAACAGCTGCCGTGTGCGACTTGCAAACTGCACTATTTCTATTTTTCTGTAAAGAAGCAAATTGCATTAGAAAATCTGTAGTTCAATTATTTTGAAAAACTCAGCACATGAAAGGGGGAATCAGATATGCCAATAATTATTTCAGATGCAGAATGAGATACTAGACTAACATTGCAATCGGACACATTAGATAACTCTTTTTGGCCAAAAGTCTGCATTCACTCTCGGTGAACCCTCTAGGGGCTGCCTGAACACTCTTATACACACTCTCACATGAACACAACCCCTTTACTTTAATTACCGCTTCCAATTTTTTAATTGATTGATTTATTGTACTTCTGTGCTGGTGCTCTACAATTTTCTTCCTTTCCTTTCCTTTTTTGGGGGTGAGGAGCTTTACTTCCCCCTGCTCCCACCTCACAATGCAGCACCCTACACCTCATTATGCCAATGCTGGCATAGCTAGGGCTCCATTTTATTTAGGGGGGAAAGGGGGTTTCAAGGGAACAAGGGCATTTATGATTCTACTGCCCCCAACATGCCCTGTTTCCCTTGCTCACTGCTGGTAGTATACATGAAACTTGACCGTCTCGTGTATATATGCTCAACTTTGTTGAAGGAACTCTCATAGATTGTCAAACTAGTTCCAAAGCAATTATCTGTTTTGCATGCAATCCAACTGGGTATTACACGCCCAGTAATAAAGCCATCATATGGGGCTAGTTATTGGCACTAGCCCCATAGTTAGTTGCGTACAGATGCTACATATTACTAGTATATATTTTTTAGTTTTAGCCCACTTATTGTTCAATATAAATGCACAACATGACACTGCAAGTTTTAAATATTAATAGTCTGCTTTCTAGGTTTTATGTCTTGTATGTGGAAAACATGACATTTAAACTGCTGGCTTTCTGCTGACTTTGATTTGTAGAGTTTCAGGAAAGGTCATTATTTATTATGCCCAAAAAAAAAATGGAGGTTTTGGCTGCAAGAAGCATGTCAATCTCATGATTAAACTTGCGAACATAAGAGCCCTGTTGAGACCAATGGCCTATCAGATTCAGCCTGCCATTCACAGCGACCAACCAGAGGCCTATGGGAAGCCCCCAAGCAGGATTACTATATAGCCATAATGACTAACAGTTATTGCTGGCCTGATCCTCCAAGAGAAACACTTGCTTTGTCTGCCCCTCTGGACAGTGTCCTATGCAACAACCACTATTCTTGCTCCTTCTCATGCATGGGGCTTACAGCAAGGCTCTTGAACCAGCTTCTTAAGAGGTCTCCCAGACCACTTCAATATTGGTATTTTAGTAGAAAATAAATTATTTTCCCCTCTTTTCTATTGTCCTTTAAGTAGTTTAGTTGTGTGCAGTTGCCTTCCATTTTGTTGACACTGCTTTTGTAATGTCTGATCTATCTAATTTTATTGATTATAGATTGCCAAGCTTTAAAAACAACAACAACAACAACAACTGGAGGCCAATTAACTAATTTTCTCAAATAAAATAGTACATGCAGGAGATTTATGGACTCACTTGCTAGTCAGTTTTACCAGAGCACTGCTGCAAGCATTCATTTTCAATGAAGGACAGCACGCTAGTTAATTAAAACATTCCCTAAAGCAGCCGCACTAAAAAAAGCAGGAAAAACTCTTCAGAGCTGAGTTACAGTCATTGACAAGTATCAGCAGTGACAGCCTGGAGATTCTGGAGGGACGACTTTGTGTCCTGCCCCAATTTAACCCTTTACACCTTCAGGCAAAGGCCAGAACACAGCTACAGGGTTTAACTGCGTGATAAATATCTATGCATTACAAAGCTCACAGTTTTAGAAGAAATCCTCAAAGAATACAAGTGAACATGGGCACAGAGAGCTGCACCTAAACTTAACTATGGTTAACATGTCAGATGTACAAGAGATTATGGTTTAGTTTGGCAAAGTTAGTTCTGCCCTCAGCTGATGTGTATAGTGGGACACCAGCAATACCTATTTCTTATCTTATAAGGAGAGGCTGGAGAGGTGGATTAATTTTCCTAACCATACTCTGTGCAGATATATCATTGATATACAGTTAATAAAAACCATGGTTTGCAACCCCACGGTTTCACATCATGACCAACATTTAGTATTCAGAAATTATTCTGAAGCAGGATTTGCATGAGGCCATAATTCTACCCATATTCAAACAAGTCGAATATCTCCTATCAATTGCTAACTCTATCTGAAGTGGATAAAACTTATGGGTTCTCTATTTGAAAACCTGACTCCTAATTTGCATTAGAAAACTTTACAGTGCAAACTATCCTAATGTTACATAGGATATTTTTTTTTTTTGAAAACCCACATTACACAAATGTTAATCCTTTATTGGTATAGACTTTTCCTCTGCAATAGTGTGAAGTCTAATACAACATTTCATAAGCCAGTAATCCTGATCTAGAGGAAAGCACAAACCATGGTTTTCTGATTTGAATGCAGTTTAGATCTGTACTACAGAGGAAATTCATCCAGCTAGAGTGCTGGGCAGGGGGTGGGAAATAAAACCACAAGGCTCATTCTTCTGGCATCAAATCATGGTTGCCATTACATGTAAACCATCCCAAAATGTTTTGAATTTCAAACTAGGCACTTAATAAAACTGAAACACTATATTATTATTTTTTAACTCAGGTAAAGTTAAAGAAAGGAAATATTTGACCCAGTGATTCAATACCTAAATTTCATTAAAGTTTATTACAAATCCTCCTCAATTGTCATTACTCACCTTTCCATATCTGTTTTTCTTGGTAATCTGTTGGGAAGGGGAGTTGGAGTGGTGAAAAAAAAAGATCAAATTATTATGTTTTGACAAATACTACAAAAACATTAAACAGGAAGCATGAGTTAATTTCAGCTCTCTGACAATAGTTCTTGTACAATTCTCAAGTTTTTAAACAATCTTGTAACTCATTCACATTTTACATTTTGGGGTGTACATTTAAATCTTAGGCAGATACCTACAGTGTGTGACTGCAAACTTCTTCACATAGATAATAAACAAATGTCTATCATGTGTCCAAATAACTGAAAACAGATGATGATTTCCCCAAAAGTCTTTCCAACACCAGTGCAAATACAAGTGACTGATGTCATAAAGAGTGAACTTGCAGTCATTCAATTTCAGATCTCCATGTCCTGTGCCTTTACTATAACTAACAGAACTGTATTATTGTGATGCTTAAACAAGCTGAGTTACAACACTGACTTTTTTTTTAATTCTGGGACCATTTATCCACACCACCTTAAGGTAAATAAAAGGCTCTGTTATATTTCCACAAAAGCATTAACAGAAAAAGATAACAATATCACACTTAAAGTAGATTGAAATATATTTTTGTAGAGGGCCCTATATTGCTAGTGCTATGAATCACAAACGAGTTAAGGTGGAGTAAACATATTTTGAACCCATTTAGCCCCATTGAAAGTAATGCAGCTTAACCAAAATGCAAATAAGTTTGAAAAGATTTGCAGATATGACTATAGATCTGATTTATATGGGGATGCATATGTAAAAAAAGGAATTGGTTTATCCTGATTTTCACAGCCAAGAACCTAATTGAGCATATTCCTGAAAGAGACTAAATAAGTAATTGATGTGAATATATTAAAGCTATTAATTTCAATAAGGCTATTTATTATTTAAAAATCTCATCCAACCAACCTTCTATTCATTACCTGGGCTGTTACTTACAAGAAATACTCCAGAGACCACACAGAGGGTCTGCTGCTTTGTCCATCATTTACAATATTTGAGATTCCAGCATTGCAGGGAGTTGGACTAGAAGACCCTTGGGGTCCCTTCCAACTCTACAATTCTATGGTTCCATGAATAGCTTGTTGCAAAGATGTAGCCACAACGGGAAGTGATTTTAAAAGGCCACAATAAAGCAACCACATAAGTTCCAGCTATGTGACAGGAGATTGTAGAAACTTCATGAAAAGTATAAATACAATTTCTTTTTAAAAACCTGTTTAATACAAAGACAGCAAAGGCCTTGCTGCAATCTAGACACATAGGATGCTTCCAACGGTATCTGTCCCTCAATAGGCTACACACAAACAGCTTTCACTGGACCAAAATGGTCTGTACCATCCAGATGACTTACAGTGAAAGGAGGCTACCCTTCAAACTAAAATCCAAAATCCAACTGGGAGCACAGCACCCTTGTCACCTACACCCTAGTGTGCATGCACATGAAAGTTCATACCAATAACAAACTTAGTTGGTCTCTAAGGTGCTACTGGAAGGAATTTTTTTATTCGGTATTTCCAATCAAGCAAACACAAGTTTTAGTTTAAGACTTAGCCCTTATCTTCTTGATGCCCTTATTAGGTTTGCCAGCAAACATAAACTCAACCAGGAATCAATTCCAGCTCTTTAACAAATGCACTTGTATGTATGACACTCAAGTTTTTGAACAATTGTTTAACTCTATTCACCCTTTACATTTTGGGGTGTACATATGACTTTTAGGCAAGTCACCTAAGAGTCACAGCGTGCGAAGAGAGTCTGAAGATTCTAACTGAACCAGAAGATCAGGCTTCCCCAAACCACCACCACCCTCCTTCTCCATCACGTAGAACAAGCCACAAAGGAGGAGGACCTCCTGGGCGAATGGGGAAGAGGCGTTCCATAAGCCAAGGTCGCCTAACACGGGTCCGTCGGAGAGTGAACTGTCTCGCGGGGGGAGGCAAGTGGGCAAGGCAGGCAGGTGGGCAAGCCCCCCCCCCCCCAGGCACTCACAGGTCGGCCAGGACGGTGAGCTCCGCGTAAGTGCGATGCAGCAGGAAATCGATGAGGGTGCTGAGTCGGAAGCCGGCGCTGGCCGCCGCCGCCGCCGTTCCCGGAGGCTGTGGAGCTGGGGCCGAGGTGGGCCCTCCACCCGCCGGGACCAGCTGGTGGCTTTCCAGTTGCACCGGCGCCATCGTTGCCGCGGCAGGAACCGAAACAAGCCGGCCGGCCGATGAGAGCGGGTCTTCGGCGTCCTTTCCTCGCCCGGCTGGGCTCTCCCTCGCGGGCAATCAGAAGCAGCCGCGATCACAACGCGCCTCTTCGGCCGCCGAGCGCCGCCGCTGCTGGGGCTGCCGCCACCATTGCTGGGGGCGGACACCGCACCGGAAGCAATCCCAGGACAGCGACGGACCGGAAAGAAACCTCTTCCGGTAGCCTGCACGGGATCATAGACTTCCCCCCATCTCTGCAAGAAGCTTTTTTAGTCACCCATTATTAGACTGACAAAAGGTTCCAAGTTTCCGGGTTCGCTCTGAGCTCGATTTTAGCCTCCCAGGGAGGAAGTCAGAAAGAACCGCTCACAGGAAGCGCTGGCGGAAGCCCAAGTTTTAATGTAGCTGCGTTTGAGCAGCGGTTTGTCCATTAAGAAGCCAACGGTAGTAGCATTCATTTCAGTGAAAAGCGGCGTAGAAATAAATACATTTCATCTTTCTAACATAGCATGACTACGAAGCCCAAGTGGGAGGTGCCTGCTGTGCCCGAAAGTTGCTTAGCAATAGCCCTGTAAGCGCAGATCTTTATTGCAGGCTGAAGATAGACTGAGGTCGTTTTACGCTTTCCATTCAGAAATGGTATCCATCCCATGCAAAACACCCTCGAGTTACAGTGTTCAATTGAATTGATTTAAATCGTCGCCCGTTTAAACAAATAGTTAAACGTGCAATTTTATTTTTATGTTGCGTCATACTGAGTTATTTTAATGTAGGCGTCTTTCGCTATTATCCTAATAGGAAAAGCGAGTTATAAACATTAACTAAACCGATCTATCACCCAGCACTGCTGCACAAGGAAGCCTTGACTTGCATTGTGCATTTAGCTGCAATTCCTTATCCACTAAATTGGGATGAAGTCCCATTGAATTCTATGGAGCTTCTGAGTAATAATGAAAATAATGACACTGGTACTGTATATGCTTAAAACTATGGCTTCTACGACTTCATTTCCTACCCGAAATCAAACTTGAATAGCAAGAACATAAGCTCCCGTTTTTGCTATTCTTCTTATTACTGTTACTATTACTATTACTACTTTAGGAGACGGAAGAAACTCTAATTTTCTTTTGGCAACTTTCATTTCCTCCCCAGGGAGAAAACAGCGCCAACAGGAACCGGAGCTTCCTTCTTCAGGCATCTGAATCACGACTTTACTCTTGAATCTCGATAGTATAGACTCTATGGAAAGTAATGGGGGCGGCCTGGCTTTACCGGCCTTCATCTGTCTGAAGCGCTCGCCAGAGAGGGAGGCGCCACAGAGTCACAGAGGCCTAAAGCGGGCTGTGCTGCGCGAATTCCTGGCTCAAGAAGAGGTTGCGGCTCCTCCTTTTTTCTCCTGACAGTTCTTGTACCTTCAACAGCTTTCAGAACAGGCTGAAATTCTTCATGCTGACAGGAAGAGAAGCTGCTCCTGCAAATCGTGCAACAGTTAAAGACGCTTTGTCAGGAAAAAGAACCATATATACTGGTACTGTTTAGGATGCCAGGCTCCAGCTGATCACTTCCATTTTACTCCTGAGTATTTCTATCAGTTTAATGGGCTTGTTCCAGCATAAAACAAGCCATGTCATCTTGCAGTAACAACTAAAAAGGTAAAGGGACCCCTGACCATTAGGTCCAGTTGTGACCGACTCTGGGGTTGCGGCGCTCATCTCGCTTTATTGGCCGAGGGAGCTGGCGTACAGCTTCCGGTTCATGTGGCCAGCATGACTAAGCCACTTCTGGCGAACCAGAGCAGCACATGGAAACGCCGTTTACCTTCCTGCCGGAGCAGTACCTATTTATCTACTTGCACTTTAACGTGCTTTCGAACTGCTAGGTTGGCAGGAGTAGGGACCGAGCAACGGGAGCTCGCGGGGATTCAAACCGCCAACCTTCTGATCAGCAAGCCCTAGACTCTGTGGTTTAACCCACAGCGCCACCCGTGTCCCTGCAGTAACAACTAGACCCCTTCAAAAGCAGGAAGATTTTTATAAATTAACACTTTCCATAGTATTTTTTTTTATTGTGGAATGTGATTTAGAATTGCTTGTAGTGAGTTGGTGTGGTGTAAAAGCAAGTGTGAAATGGAAATCTCTCATCAGCCGTGGAGTTCAGAAGTTGCCTTAGGCAGCTCATTATCCAGCCTCATCAAACTTGGTACCAAGGCAGTGGGCCAGCATAAAGCATTCCACACTGAGGCAATAACACTGAGTAGCTGCTTTCTCCTGCCACCTCAGCTCAGGTGGCAGGGGGTACACAGAAAAGGGCTTCTGAAAGTAACAATCAGGCAGGTTCATTTGGGAACTGGTAATCCTTCAAAAACTGGATCCAAGTACATGTTTTAAATCTTACTTTTTTCATCTGCATCATTATTATATGTATTAGATTTCTTATCCGCCGTTCACTATAGGATCCCAGGATGTGTTACAATGGCAAAAGCAATACAGTTTAAAACAAAAACAACCACTATTAAATATTTATCATCATCATATTAATTGACAGTTTCAGATAAGTCACAAAACAACAGCCCTATTTCAGATCGGTGACACAAACTTCACTAACAGAGAAAGGTCCCTGAGACACCTCAACAGGTGGTCACACTATGTTTAGGGTATCCAGTGACATAGGTGGGCTGTTCTTCTGACAATCCACTTGTTCTTTCCCTTGGATCCAGAGCTCTATGTCCTAAGCCCTAGGACCCTAAGTTCAGACTCCTCCTGGGGTCCTAGATTCCTATCCCCTGCCCACTAGAACCTTCTTACAGGCTGACCTCCTCCAGCTCTCTGATCTCCCACTTTTCCTCAACATTCAACCCCACTCTCTATACTGTCTCTATGAGACTCTTGGCTTCAGCTCCCATCAGACCTAGCCAACATGACCAATGATCAGGAAAGAGGGAATCTAACAATATCTGGTGGACCACAGGTTCCCCAACCCTGTACTAATTCCTGTAGTTGCTTTTTAAAAGTAAGTAAAATAATATAAACAGAAAATATTCAACATTAATATACAAGATTGGCTAAGGGTTTTAAGCCAAGAAGGGAACTTACTACTTAGAAACCTCAATACCACCTTCATTTGTAAAATTATATTAAAGGTTTAATATAAATTTGTAGATGCAAGAAGTCAGAAAAAATTCTAGCAATTCTAAGTTTTAGTTCAACATACCATTATATCTATCTATAGAGAGAGATAACCTTATGCTTCCCACTGTAACAATCATTTATTACCAAAAGTGTCTCCCTACATAGTTTGTGCAGTGCAATTTAGAATTATTTATAAACATTTTAATATCAAATAAATGTAGTATAACATGTCACACATTTGGACCCATTAGTGACTGTATTATTCCTAGTATATTCAGTTTTCTGTCACAAACTATTGGTTTGTCGATTGTTAAGTGATTGTTGTATGTACAATAGAGCATTCTTTACATTAGCAGTAAATTAGTTACCTATTGGTGCCTGTTGAAAATACTGAGAAATTCAGATGCAATTATATTTGAAATGGCAGTTTGAAAAAGAAAATGACCCCCTCAGAATAACATTATCATTTGCTGGCAGCTGCTGGTGCTATATAAACAGTATAATACTTCTTATCCAATCATTTCAAAGGCTCCCTCCACCAGATTCTAGAAAGAGTGGTGCACATTCTGACTCAAGGATAACATTACAATAGGCAGTCTACATATAATGGAACGGGGCAGTGGTGGCAGGAGCAGTTAACCATGCTGCAAGGTGGTTTTTGACCAGAGAATATGGGAGTAAAATACAGGCAATAATATATTTCTTCTTCCATTTTTAACTAGCATAAACTTCAGGTCTCCATCTTTACAGACAAAACCAGTTGTCAGCTCCTGCCTGGGCTGATAGAGGTGACTCATGTTCCAGCATTACTTTTTAATGGCCCAACCAACAATTGCTACCAAGCTTATGAAGACCTGCAGAGGAGGACAGAATAGTTAAAAACATAATATTGTAGTCTGAGTGCTGAGATAATGCCATAGCCCCCAAACAAAAATGTTTCATTCAAGGAGAAAGACCTAGTTCCTAAGAAACAACTACACCTTTATTGTGCTATAAACATGGTGGGGGTATACTTCCTGCCTCTGACTAACACATATTGACACATATTGTTAATATCAGAAACGACTTATAAAACCTTGTTTTCTGGATTAAGGAAGAGCTCGGCTTTGTGAGGAGTAGATTGCGGAACAGAATCTCCTTTTTTACACAGAAAGTCAATAAAACTTCTTACCAAAAAGGACAATAATATCCTGTTTTTCTTAGTTCATTCCGGAAGAGACCACATTGCCAAACTTGGGGCCACTTCTAAATGGTGATGCTGTAATAAACAAAAATGATTCTCATGTAGAAACTCCTAAGAATGCAGGACATTTTTGTGCTTGCAGGAGCATCTGGTGCAGGTGCTAATATGACCTCCACCTGTCTGGGTCCTACAGAGGTTAGTAGGAATAAAACTCGCAAAGATCTGAATTAAACAAACGTTCTTCAACTGAAACCACATTCACACCAAACAATATACTACAGCAATTGCCCACATAGAACTAAATTTATACGTAATCTATTTAATACAATAACAATGGAACAAATAGTTCCTCTCTCCACAGAACGAGAAAAAATACTGCATGGAAAACCAACCTGTCCAACCATTTAATCTAGTTCACCAAGGTGCTGAACACTTCGAAACTTACTCCATGCATACAGCTTTTGTCCCAAAGTGACAGGACAACAATAGAAAATGGCAATGTTTAAAACACCAAATCTTGAAGGACGCATACCTTATACAAGGTGATAAGAGACCAGAAATATTATTGAACTTCCAGCAGAACAAACTGACTCTGATTGTGTACACATTACCATTTATTCCCGCTCCAGTGCACTCTCATCACTGATGTTTGAAGCCAAGTAGACGTGACATTAGCCACAATCCATAAACATAATGCAGTTTCTTGAGAAATATTTCTGATAGATGTGCTTCCCCTCAAATCAATTTCTATCTTATTTGAAAAGCTATGGCCATTTGTAAGCCATGGTTAAGCTGAAGTATGTACATTTCCTATACTGTATCTGTTGCTCATGCACAGATGACAAATTCCCTGAATAAAAGTTCAGGGGGTTCACAAGACTTGAAAGACAGCTTGGAGAAGCAACCTTACTGCACTGTAAGCCTCTCCATCTTCACCTATACTGGCCTAAATCAGCCCATTAACTAGTATGGAAGCAATCCACTCCATCAGGAGTTCCCATGTGATAAGCAGTTCTACACATTATAGCAGTATAAGGAAGTCTGCACAATACCACTGAATTTTCACTTTAAATTGTATAAGTCCCTACACACAGTAAGTTTGATTTAACTTCCTATCTCGAACATGTTTCTAATTAACCACATAAGAAGGTACTATAATAGTTGTTATAAACTAGGTACCGGTATTTTGGAAGTAATGTCTGTGTCCTAGGAGGAGTGCCTGTATTTGCGTGAAATATTTAATGGTTCGTCTTGGGTAAGTGCAATGATTGTGTGTTATTTATGACATTGTGAGTTGCAAAGGTGGTCTGGGGGTTAGGCTATATGCTAGAGTCCATTCTGTATGCATTGGGGGAAACACCAGGGAGAGGAGAGTAATTCTGATATAGCCAGTAGCAGGAGACAGATTGTGCTGTAAATACTCTGTCTTGTGACCTTGGCCAAGTTAGAAAGGAAACTGATAAGATTTAACTGCTGCTGACCAAATTCACCCCCTTAGACCAGCCCATAGTCTAGAGAAGCTGATGCACTTGGATTTAAATTGTTTGGCACCTAAGTCCTAATAGCATTTACTTGGTACTAAGATGCATTGATTTCAGTAGAACATATTGCCAAATAAGCATGCTTATCTGTGAATAATGAAGGCAGTTGATGATGATGATATCTATACTGCCCTTTATCTGAGCATTACAGGGCGGTTTTCAGATTCTGCTATGTTAGTCATAAATGAATTACATTGGCTTAACTGGGTTATAGAGAGGAGATGTGAATATGGAGATCTTGTAATAGAAAGAGCTTCGGCTGTTGATGCCTGCCAGTCAGGCGGCTGTTAAAGCAGTGATGTTCTTGGACTAGAACCCCCATGCTGATTGGGGCTGGTGATAGAGTCTAACAAAATATAGAAGACACAAATTCCCTATGAAGCCTTTGCCTATTAAAAAATAAAATGTGCAACTTTCTAATGTGGGGAAAGTGCTGGTGCTGGAGGCAACTGTTTTATACACTTATTTACAGCATTTATCTAATTCAAAACTGCTGAAAGTGAAGCATAAACTAAAAGCATTGTAATTAAAATACAGGCAACCCCCCAATTTGTGTGGAGGTTGCTTTCCGTGTCATTGCACAAGTCAGGAGAGCACACTTAAGCCTTCCCTTCCCCACCCCCATTAGGGGCTTCTCCTGGATCGTGTGCACAGTTGTGAGTTCAAAGGACATGTGCAAAATGGCCGTCCCCTGTCTTGATAACAATATTATACCATGGTTGCAGTTGGAGACCCAGATCTGTAGAGATGCCCCTTCCTTTCATAAGGATGATCGCAGGCTGGTAATCAGGCATGTATGTGGTCGGGTTCAAAACTTAGCAACATTAAGAGCTGCTTTTAATCACTTACATTTTTTCAGTGATTTTTTTCTAAAAAAAATGTTTAGGGGTACTCTCATTTTCCTACTCATATTGAAATACTGCCCCTCAGTGAAGCCAAACCAAATGCGTCCCCACAGGAAAAAAAGCACTATTTTTTGCATAAATTTCTAGAAGCAACTGAAAATGCTACCTTTGGGTGCTAAATCATACAAGGCTCTGAATAAGGTAGACAACAAATGGAGCCAACAATCGCATTCTGCTGCAGTATATTTTCTGCAACAGATGAAGGAATAGAGATCTAAACTGTGATTTGCCACCTGATCAGCTTTTTATCAACCATTTTTAGTTGCTCAGGTTTCACAGAGCTAGTGATTTTCTTGTGACTCATTCATCTCACACACTCAACGCTCTCTTCCACTCTTTTCCTGTGGGCACAAATAATTCAAGTGTCTGAAAGATACCTGCAGTAATTCTATTGTGGACATCTAGGCACCTCCATTTGCAGCACTTATACACCTTTATCCCAACAAAATAGAATAGAATTGCAGCTTCTGTACTGAAATGGCTGCAACACAATAGCAAAATGTCCCGCATTTGCTCTGAACTCCAGAGTGAGCTTGTCAGCTATGGACACTTTTACAAACCTTTTGTAATCATTTTTGTAAAAGTCACTGCTTTTAAAAAAAAATATGTTTAGGGGGTACTCTCATTTTCCTACTTATATTGAAATACTGCCCCTCAATGAGGCGAAACTTAGATTCACAAAATGTTTAGGGGTATGTGTACCCCTGCATCCCCCCAGAAAAAAAAGCACTGGTAAAAGTTCTTTTTTTTTTTGTAAATACTGCAGATTTCCTCCTACTGTTTCCTTCCCTTCATGATCCGTCATTTGGTGTAAATACAGAACTGTTTCATTTTATTTTAAAAACATTATAATTCACACACTTTAAGTAATAAGAGTTCTTAAAAATTAATAAATGTTTGAATTGAAAGTGTGTTCATTTCAAGCACAGGCCAATCCTTTCTGCAAGCATCTATGTATACATTTTAGACACAAAATTAAAATTAGGAGAGCATGGAAAAATTGTTATTTTACATGCTGATGCATGAAAAGATATTTAGACAATTTCTTTTGTTCTTATTTGCATCAAACATCTATACAGCCACAATGGGAAAATATTGTAATTTATTTATTGTTTAAAAAGGAAATTTGTGTTAAAGCAAATAGGTAAAATATAATTTATTTGATAGAAGGTGGCACTGAGATATGAACTGCTTCTTTCAGAACTGAAAAAACCTGAGGTTGGAAGAACCCATCACATTCACCACTAAATGACTAGTGCATAATATCTTGCCACAAAGCAAATTTACCTCTAAGAGATATTTGTATAATTCATATTACTATGGTAACCAAATGCCTTCCAAAGCATACATATTATATACCAAAGGGATTTGCTATTCTCCTTTTTTCCTTTCATACCTGAGGGTAGCAATTTTATGTATATTGTTAGGAATTTGACTTTTGCTGTTAATGCATCTATCACTTTGGTTTTTCATAAAGTGTTCCTTAAAAGGGGCCAAAGATTTAATAAAAGAATATTAAGATTTTTTTGAGAGTGGAGCTTTGAAATGCAACAGTCATCAAAGTTTGGGAAGGCGACACTCGTTCAACAGAAACAGTCTGGATCCAGTTTGCAGGTTGAATTAACGGGGGTGGGGTGGAGAGAGAGAGAGAAAGAGGAGAGAATTGTGATTTGGGGGGGACAAAGTACCCTTGGGTGCAATAGCTCTCACTGGAAATCTGATGCAGAATAAGTGGGATTGCTGCCTGTTATAGGAGTGTTCTCTCCAAAGGAAACTAAAGCTCCCCTTGAACTGTTCACCCCTTGAGGAAGTGGAGAACATGTCACAGTTGTGGGATGGATTGACTCATTCATTGGGTTATTCAAATTATTTGTTTAGTTGCATATAACCTAGAAACCCCTCTCTCTCTCTCTCTCTCTCTCTCTCACACACACACACACACACACACACACCCATATGCGCTGGCTCCAGGGGGCTGAGGCACTGTGTCACCCCCATGCTTGGGGGGGGGGGCATTGTTAGAACTGGGCACAGAACGATGTCAAGATGTTGTGTCGGGCCACCCCAATGTGTTTCAGAAGATGGCACCTCTGATCCACACTCATTGGCCTTGCTGTTGCATCCTCTACCAGTCCATTCTCCTGCCCTCCACCTGCTCAAGCTTCAAGTCTCCTCTAGGCATGTAGGTTCTTTGTGAGATGGAGAAATGTGATTGTGCAGGTTTCTAAATTGCGTGGGAAGTCCAGTTGCACAGAGCAGGCTCCTCACTTCAGGACAGCAGCCCCAGTGCATGGAGGGCACAGGAATTGGCTGGTAGGGGATGCAACGGGGGCAGCCAGGTTGATCCTATTTCCCCCATCATGTGATGGTAATAATGTGAGTGGCAAATGAGTGAGCAGCCTACATCTGTCCCTCAAAATAAGTTATATGAAATATACCCTAAATCAGGGCTTTTTTTCAGCAGGAACTCACCAGAACTCAGTTTCAGCGCCTCTCAGGTAGGCACCGTTGCCATTCTAACAGAATGAGGAAGGCAGTCGTGGTGAGTTCCGGTACCTCTTTTTCTATAAAAATAGCAGTGGCCTAAATGCCTAAGGTATTGATGATATATATGCTTTTAATTGCCACCATCCCTTAATTTATTGGAAATTTCTGGCAAGTTGATTTTTGAACAGTTGCCAAGGCAACTATTTTGTGTATCTGAGGGCTAAACCAGATGTGACAGTGAGGGGCAAGTGTTTTCCTCTTACATGGCTTCCCATTCCACATATACTTCACACCCACCCTATACATTTAAAGCATGATTAGAACACATGACTCCCCCTCCCATGGAATCCTGGGAACCATAGTTTATTAAGGGCGCTGGGAATTATAGCTCCATGAGGTGAAAACTACAGTTCCTAGGATTGTTTGGAGAGAGCCATGTGATTTGAAGGTGGATGTTGTGGTTTTACTTCAAACAGAAAAGGACAGCCTGTGGTGAGGGGTGCTGAACACTGAGCTCTCCCGTGCCTTTCCTCTCTTCAGACTTTTATCTGTGCCTGATTCACTTCTGGCATTAGAGCTAGAAGGAGAGAACATTGGCCCTAGAGCAAATGGGTCGGAAGTGAGTGAGGCAGACCTTTTGTATGTGCTCATTTTACCGTTCAAGAGACCCAGCTCCATTCCCCACATTCTGAGGGTGGTAGTGGTTTTCATCAAATCTAATTTCACTCTGAGAGTGAATAACTTGCCCAGGGCCTCCCAAGTATGCAGACAAGGCCTCACAAGTATGTAGAGCGTGGCCAGCTCTGCAGAGCAAAATCATTTTCCACACTGTATAAGTTATTTCTCAGGGTTCCAAGTACAATAAGCTTTTGGACTGTCACGGAGCTGCAAGCATGTAACTCTGTGGAGAGCTGTCTTGCTCCAGCTGTATTTTCCCTGTGAGCTAAGCATTCAGAAACATGAGTCACTACAGAGCAGTGAAACGAAATGGGAGCTACTGAATAGGAGCAGTCTTCAGGATCATTATATGGATCCTTTGCTTGAGACTCCCACAATCCCTTCATTAACATCTGTGATTGAGAAAAACATCCAGCAAGATTCCTGAGGCAATGTACTGTGACCAGTTTTTGCAGTCTTAATCTAAAAAGAAGCTTTGTTTCCAAGAATGGAGGGAACATTACGAGGCATTTTCTCAATAAAGATGGTTCGCAGCACAGCCTGATTTTTGGATGGGAGCCTTCCAAATGTTGCTATTAGAACAAAAACAAAACCCACAAAACCATTTCAATTGCTATGTGCATTTCTGGATTTCCACCAAAAAGGGGGAGGGTTCCTCTCGGCAGTAGAAAACAATTTATCCCTAAATAGTACAGCTTAAAGCATGAGTGGGACTAATATTTTAAAATATGTGCAACGTGCAATTAAAATGAAAATACTCATGATGTGTGCATTATTGTAGGTAGTTTATTTTCTTCTCACCCTCAAGTCAGATACTCATCAAGCAAATACAGTACAAATGTGTGTTTGGCTTGCCTATGGAAGGGGAATTACAGTGGTACCTCGGGTTACATACGCTTCAGGTTACAGACTCCGCTAACTGAGAAATAGTACCATGGGGTAAGAAATTTGCTTCAGGATGAGAACAGAAATTGCGCGGTGGCGGTGCGGCAGCAGCGGGAGGCCTCATTAGCTGAAGTGGTGCTTCAGGTTAAGAACAATTTCAGGTTAAGAACGGACCTCCAGAACAAATTCAGTACGTAACCAGAGGTACCACTGTAGTCTTCAGAACATCCCTCTTGTGACATTTATTGACTGCATAACTCCATAACTTGACTTCCATAACTCTTTCCTCTCATGCATTTAATGCTCACACCAACTCTATTTATCAGATTTATCAGACACTCTGTAGGCTCTTCAGTGGAGTACTAAAGGATCACATCACACCCTCTATCCAAGTTTCTTTCTTGTACTAGGAAAGTTCCGTTATGCTATGTTCATCTCTTCTTCTGCTTACAGTTACAGTACATGCCTTTGTGTGAGAAAAATGAGAGCCAACTCCCAATGTTTTAGAACATAAGCAATATATTCATGTACAAACAGCTGAATATTTTGTAACTGGTTTTTATTGGTATTCATCCTCCTATCTCTATAAAGGTACTTGAAAGGAAGTTTAGGGTACATACACTGTTGTGTCTCTTTAAGCAGGCAGCAACTCTACTCATTCCTCAGGCCGGAGGGGGGGGTTTATAAGCAACAAGGGACCTAACCAGCTTTGATCAATGGTTTTTGAACTCTGATGGAGCAGGTAAAGGCAGGATATCCTCTTTTTATAAGATGTTATTGGGAATTGATAGATTTGAAGCTCAAGCAATGAGATTGGGAAATTAAATTGTAGATTTAGGTAGACAAAGAGGACCAGCTGATGGGTTGTGGACTCTTTAAGTCAATATTGACACAAACCAGAGAACTGTCTTTAAAGCTTTTGTATGGCTGGTATCTAACACACCTACCATCGTATCTGGTGGGACTGCATGGAGATTCAAATGTTCCGGTATCTGTGTGTGTGAGTTTTTGAAGAAATCTCTAGGATTACAAAGCGAAATGTCCCAGCATCTTCAACATTGGCCTTATTATGTTTGTTTGTTTGATGGATGGAAAGCTGCACTGTATAAGAGAAACACCTTGCTGTTGTGTGCTTCAAATGTAGCCTACTTATAAAGGTAAGAACTATCTTCAATGCCTCTGGTTCCAGTCACCACTGGCATGTGGCCCCCAGAAGGCTCTTAATTTGGGAATGTGGGCCCTACCCCTGCCATAGATAGACAGCAATGGAAAGGTGGGCCTGGAATACAAGTTTCTCAGAGGCCAGGTCTACCCCAGCCTCACCACTTCTCCGTCACCAGTTCTACCAGCTGTGATAGATCTACTCGCTGAAGCTAACTACGTTTTACCGTATTTTGTTTGCCTACCTACCCTGTAAAAATTAATGTAGATGCTCCTGACCACGGGCCCCTGAACCCTGCTCTATAAACTGGGTGGTTCCTTTTCTTTTTTTAGAAGGTGTGAGCATTGTGAAGCATATTTTAATCATTTTTGAACCATCTTGCTAGGTTTTGGACCTCAACACATATTGCTATGGGTTTGCCACTGTGTTGTTGTTTTCCCCTGATGCATCTATTGTATCCTTCAAAACGTGTACATGGTAAACTAACAGATAAAGGTGGCAACCCTACTAAAATTTAATCAATAGGGTAGGTGTCTTTTTTATAAAACTGCTTATGTTTAGCAACCATTTCATGTTAAATATTGTTACAGGCCACCCCAATCGCCCCCAAGTGGTAGCAGAGAATCCCGGGGTCTGTGCACTTAATCAGGATTTGTGTTTCCTTGGGGAAAATAAGGCACAGCAGAGACCAGTGTATTTGAGAAATACGGTTTATTTTACACATATTTACAACCTAGGTTTTGTTGGAGAAATAATTCATAGGATTTACAGCCCAAGAGGGGCTTGTCCTTCTCAGCAGTGCACCATTGCATGCTGAGGCATCTTAAGTGCCATCCCCATGTCTCTCTGTAGTGTAGTCTGCTATAGCCAGCCAGCATTTCTGCTGCCCTTCAGTCCCCGCATGGAGTTCTGCCCACTTCTTGCTCCTTTTCCCAGAAACCCCTGCTCCCAAACCTCTGTTTTAAACTTCTGTAGTGACATCATGCCCCCTGCTACCCTGAAAACCTCCCCCTTCACTTCTTCTGTTCTGTCCAGTTCTCAGCCAGGGAAAGGACAGTATCTGCATGGTCAAATTGGTCTTAATAGCCCAGAGCTTAGTTCTCCTTGTGCGATCTCCTGAGCAGGAGAACAGGTTCAGTCTCTGTTTTTCCCTGGCCTGAAATCTTCCCTTAATACTCCCAAAATCAGCTAAATTCTACCTCTTTAATACATCTAGGATTATGGGGAGTCTGCAGCCACCCACAAATTTGTAACAATATGTTTAAAACACAAACTCATCTGATAGCTCTTCATACTTCATTTATATTGCAAAGTGGAAAGTTTTGTTTAGGTTTGGCACTTCCTTTGGGAGAAGTGAGGACCGAGGGTGACTTTGCAGACATCTGTTTATTTACAGTATATAAACAGAGGAAGACATTATAAGAATGCAACAGGAGGAAACAAGCAGGCACTGCTAATTCCACAACAATATTTAGTGTAGGCTAAGTATCAGCAAGAGGGATCAAGATGGATTAAAAGGTGCTTTATGCACCTGAAACAAAAAAATGATGATTGACAAAAGCAAATTTATTCAGGTGTCTTGCAATCATGAGCTGAAGGTGTCATGCGATGGTAAATTCACAAACTTCCCTGGACAGTCTGTTTTAGCAGTTAATCATCTCCATCACTGAAACAAAGTGTCTTTGTGTTTTAAATTTGTTCAGCATTACCCACAGTATGGATACTATCATTTAATGTGCACAGTCTTGTACCTTCATTAATTTTCCATTATTATCAATCTGATGATCTCCACCAAATAACCCCCTTCCCACACTTTCCCCCTCCTCAGTCCGGATATTCTCATTTCCTCTCCTTTTTGCAGTATCCCTCATATGAGAAAATCCTGACTGTGGGAGAGGATAGTGTGGGAAGATGGTGGTTTGGAAGAGAACATCATATGGACAACAGAGAATTAGTGGAGGTACAGGAAGCTTATTATCCACATTAAACGACAATGTGGATGAGCACAGAATGTCAGCCTCTGCAGGAGTTCCTTGCTTGATCTTTGTCAACTCGTGTGTATTTGCTCTTTCTGAATTTGGGTCAGAAGCAGCAAACATCTGGTCAGCATTCCATACTTTTTGCCTCCGACATCACGTCATATTATTAAGGAGACTATGAGTTTGTCAGACACTAATATAAAATATTTGTTCCAAGGTCCTCTAGATTCCACAGCTAGACTAGTTACTGAGTGGCAAATTACATGACGATTTGGTACTAGGGATCTGCCAGCACACATGGTGTGCCTCCTATGCACAATTATTGTAACAGGGGAAAAATGCATTTCAGATTAGAACGAGATGCATTGTATTTACTCTGGATCATACTGGACAGCAGGCAGCATTGTATAATCATCATGAAAGAAGCTATTGTAAATCATATTCTTCAGGGACAAAAAATTGCTGCTAGCTGAATATGAGGCCTCAACCATTATCTTGCATCGGCAATTTTTACTTACATTTGGTTTGGCTTTGCTCTTTACGTAAAGTAAAAATATAAAAAGTCAAAATGCGAAATATGTTGGTATGACTAAAAAATGAAGCTTGGACCAAACAGGTAAGAAGTGTCAGGCAGGCGGTTAAAAAAAGCATTTTGCTAAGCTCTACCCATGATTCAAAACAATAAAAAATAACCAAATGCAAACACGGAGCTACTACATTCCTTGGATTTGTGTTTTTAACTATAGTTGGAACATGCTCGTTGAGTGTACTGGGTGGAAGGTTTGAGGCCTGTTAAGTATTCTCATGAAAGTGTTTAGTGAAAAGTGTTTTGCCCTGGAGTGTGGCATTTAACCTCTTAAACCTATTCAAGTAAATTACAGCAGGATCATAACAAATTACTTCCACTGGACAAGGAGAGGGTTGTTTATAAATCTCCTTTTGCTGGCAAAAGAAAGTGTTAATCTGGCACAGTCATTTTACACAGGGTGTAGCAATGCTTCTGTACTAGCAGTATGCTACATCTGGAGATCTCCCCCCTCAGCCACATAAGAAGATAGGATTCTGACTAACTTTGGCCAATCCTAACAAGGGTATAGAAGGCCCAGCAAGGGAACATAGCTCATGGGACAAGACCACATAGCATGAGGCTACATTATTCTGTATCTGTACTTATCAAGTTAAGAACCTACAAGTTGGAACTTTGGTAAAAGGACCGCAATGCACAGAAACCCCATAAGGAACATCTTCTGTGCTTGCAACTGTGTAGTTAAGAGTCTCTTTTTCTGGAAGGAAGCCAGGTTCTATTCCTATTGCTTCTGCTTTTTCCCATGTGATTGCCAGCAAGTCACTCAAAAGATACATTTGGCCTTGTGGAGATCACATTTACATTTTTCATGAGTTTGAATCAAACCATCCTCTTGCAATTGCATCTTCTCACAGAGTTACTAGCAAGTATTGTCTACTGTAAGCTTGCTACTGTAGTGCATTCTTCCTTGTTTATGTGTTTCAACTGAAATGTCTGGGAAAATCCAGACATGTGACAACCCAACTTTTGTGTCCGGATTTTCACTTTTTGAAATATGGCAACCCTACTTTACAGACACCAACACATATACATTGAGTGCAGAATCATCTTCACTGCTGTGGGGTCTGAGCCCTTTAGGAGAAGGCCTGTTGCCTACAGGTTCAATGTGTTGTCCTTCTGTCCTCTGGACTATAGGAATCGTTGCTGCTATTTCTTATTAATTAATTAATTACTAATACTACCACTACTACGAGAATGGCACCCATTGCCCTGACTTTTCCCATCAAATGGGATACTTGAAGGCTGCTACTGACTTTTTTGATGGGATTCAAGCCCCTAAGTAAAAAACTGGAGCTTGTGGCTGTGTTAACAGCTGTCCTCCAAACAATGAGCCATGGAGGCTCCTGAATGAGCAATTCTTCTCAGTGTGTTAATCCATCATGCACTGGAGGAGATGCAGAATGGATGCTGTAACACATCATCATGGCATCCCTGTGTTTGGTGTATTCCGTGCATAGATACTATTTGGTGGTCATCAGTGATGGCGGACTTGGGGAGGCTGTGGGAATGCCTGTTAATGTTGCTACTTTATCTCATTTATTTTGGTATTGTTTTTCTTTCTACTTTGCTGCTGAGAGTGTAGGGTTGTGACTATTTTATGACATAATTACACCAGCCTAGCTACTGGTGCTGTGGCTGCTGGCAGTGGCATTGTGTTCATTTTTTGCCGTCCAGGGTCAACAGAACCCACTGCACCAGTCCAGCCCTCACCAGGTATTAAAACTCATGAATATGGGGAAATAAAGCAACAAAGATGTTTCACATAGGATGCTATAAAAATCACAAAGGCCATGGCCTAACACAATTCAGAATGCTTTTGCTCACTAATTTCAATGAAATTAAATATGCTTGAATTATTGCTGCATTGTGACCAATTAAAAAATGATTATACAGTATATAGCAAAATCCTTAATTAGAGCCAGTGTGGAACCTGTAGGCTTCCCATCAGCCCTAGCTATCATGGCCAACAGTTAGGGGTGTAAGTTGGGAGTCCAATGACATCTGGAGGGCTACAGGTTCTCCAGGCCTGTCCTCATCTGTCTTGCTCTAAGTCATGAACCTTCTACTGCCAATCTTTTGTTGCAAAACAAATCCTTAAGTGGGAGGAAAAGGAAGACATCTAAATGAGATTTTGAGCTATTTATATATATATATATATATATATGTATATGATCAATATTATATATATATATATATATATATATAATCAAATGGTGTAAATGTTTCCATTTGCAGGTGTCCTCTAGATTTAGAATCCAGTTTCTCTAGCAGAAAACTAGAACTATGAAAATGTTGTAAGGGTCTGTGGGGAGGTAGTTTAGATTTTATGGTATAGTGGTATCTAGGCTGTATTGCACCATAATCTTATGTTTCTATTCAGTTCATGCCAAAAACTATCTTTTTTTCTGCAACCAGGTGCCAGAGGTATAAGAGAGAGCAGCTACCTAATTGTTTCAAAAACTATGAAGAAAGCATGCAAATTAATGACAGAAATGAGGGTAGCCCTCAGGGTGCATGTGTAGAACAGTTCAGTGAGCAGTTGAAAAACACAGGACACTTGATCACCATATTGAACAGACAGGGAAACACTGCTGGTAGGACTCTACCCTCCAGCAGACACTGGTGAGTATGGACTCCCAAGTGCAATTCTTAGCAGACACTTCTTGCTTGCAGTTATTGATTCACATCTTACTATGGTTTAGGTATAAGTTTGAAAAAGTTATTCCAGCTTCTGTTTACTTGAATATTAAATAAAATCACTGAATGGAATCCCTGCATGTGCATTCCAACTAGCAAGATGTTTTTAATTCCAACTCATGTCCAGGAAGATAACAAAATAA
Source organism: Podarcis tiliguerta (assembly GCF_965153285.1). Classification (NCBI taxonomy): domain Eukaryota; kingdom Metazoa; phylum Chordata; class Lepidosauria; order Squamata; family Lacertidae; genus Podarcis; species Podarcis tiliguerta. The sequence continues at coordinate 56,150,896 of NC_139537.1, read as the reverse complement.
CATCATAAGCTACAGAATAAAAAGATGACAGAAAGCGCAATGGGTGTGAGGTAAAGCCAAAACAGTAAGGTTAGCAATGAAACGTGAGCCACTATATGTAACATATTTTTGCCAGGTCTAAGAACGTAAGGAGTCTGTGAAATTTAAAAGTGTTGAGTACAAAAGTAGTCAGGAGACATTTATGCATCTTGCCAAGATGAGGCAGACGTCCCACTGCTTATTCTTATTTTAAAATAATAGTAACAAAGAGGGACGAGTCCTCTCAATCTGGCAGAACACAGAAACAGCACTCCTCTCGGCTCTTTTACACCCAGCACTACTTCTGCTCTCTTCAGAGCTGCTTCCGGTGGTTTTGTCCAGACGACGGAGATGTGCAGAATAATTTCCTCTGGCGGTGATGATGATGATGCGCAACGCCTGTCTCTCCAGCCCGCGCAGTGAGAGGACGCTCCAGCCGATAACGCCCCGAGGCCTTGAAAGGGCTCTTGCTCAGTTTCCCCAGGTTTGCAGCCGCTGTAACTGAATCCCATTTCCCCCCTCTTCGGCAGCCCGGCCGGAGCTTCTCTTCCCTTTCTTTCTCCCTCTTTCTCTTGCCGCCCCACCCACGCGTCAGCCTTTGGCTGGCCCCTGGGACGGAGGGGAAGGGGAGGGGAGAGGAAGGGGAGGGTCAATTCTGTTTCTCCCCCCCCCAGCACGAAAAGGTGACGTCATTATCCGGGCTCTCCGCGGCGGCGCTCTTCGCACCGCGGGTCACAATGGAGCCAAAACCGAGCCCAACCGAAATGAAACGGCCGTGCTAGTTGCCCCCGCCTCAGTGAGCGCGGCCTGGCCCAGCTTAAAGCCAGGCCCCGCTCGGCCGCCGTCATCGCCCGTCCCTCACCGACGCGGGCGCCGCTCCGCCCCCTCCCCCCCCACCAGGGAGAAAGCTCCCCCCCCCACACACATCGCCCCCTCAGCAGCAGCGACCCCCGTCCCCACTGCTCTCCGCCCATACAAGGCAAGGCGTACACTGGTGTCTGCTCAGCCTCGGGAACACGGAAGGGGGGCAAGTGGGAGTGACGGACTGCCTGACACGCAGGAAAGGGAGGGGGGTCACGCTCGCCGCCGCGGACGCTGTTTGGGTGGCGGGGCCGGCGCCGCTGCGTTGAGTCGGAGTCTGCGCCGCCGCCGCTGCTGCTGCTGCTGCTGGCCGAACCCTGCTAGAGCCGCCATATTGCCCGGGACACAGACACACCGTCTCCGCCGCGCCTGTGCCTCGCGTCGCCGCTGCTCTCCGTCCCCTCCTCTTCCGCAGCCGGGCTCTCCTCCGTTGCCTCGCCGAAGAGAGGAGCCCCGTCTCGTCGCCCCCTCCCCGCTCCTCCTGCTCCCCTGCCCTCCTCCGAGGCACTAGGCGCATATCGGCTCCTCCGGTCTGGGAGCGACGGAGCCCCGCAGGCCCAGCCCAGCCGGAGCTTCCTGGCCGAGGCAGAGCGCAGCGGGCTCGGGCCTTGCCTCTGGGCGCCCAGCACTGCGGCCGTCGCCGGGAAGCGGTGGCCCCACCGAACAGCTGGTGACGCAAAACTAAAAGGGAAGGGAAAGGAGACTCGGCCCAGTTCGCGGCGTGTCGGGCGGCTCCCTGGGAGCGTAGTAACGGCAGCGACTCGACTCCTGCTCGGCATGAGACACAGCCCCGCTGGTTGCTGCGGCTGCAGCCGCCTGGGATGAGAAACTCTTCAGCCACACCCGCTGCAGCCTCCTCCTCCTCCTCTCATCGCCAGCAGAGCCAGCGGCGGCGGCGGCGCCCGGGAGCGGAGCGGGCCTCGGCACTAGCGCGAGGAGCAGCAGCGGAAACAGGGGACGCTGTGTGGGGGTGAGCGAGCTGGGGAAGGCGCTGGGGCTGCCATGGCCGGTGGCGGCGGCGGGGTGGGGGGCTGGGAGGAAGGGGGGCCACGCTGTGGGGAAAACAAGGGGGCTGAACCTCCGGGGTGGGGGCGCCTCGCCGTGTGTGTCAGCGTGTCTTGGGGGGGTTGGGAAATGCCTGCCCGTGCGTGTGTCGGTGTGTTTTGGAGTGAGAAGGGAAAATGGCTGACGACTCCTCATTCTCTCTGCCCGGCCTGTCCTGGGCCTTGCGGGAGAATGGGGCGCGCACGCCCGGTATCCGCAGTCCCTGGGAGGGGGAAACACGGCCCCGCAGAGCTGGCCGGCTTCTCGCCTGACCCCCTTTCTCAAGTAGCCGGGGGAACGGGGCGAAGGAGGGACGGCGGAGGGAAGGGGCTCCCGGCACAGCTTCGCCCGGCGTTTAGTTCCTTTTGAGTCTCGTTTCACTTCACGCCAAACGCCATTACTGAGGTGGAGTGATTGGAATCGTGTAGGCCTGGGCTACGCCAGGAAATAAGGCCCTGCTCAAGCTCTTTCTTTCTAAATCCGGTCTCAAACCGCCAGGCCCAGCGCATTCGCATTCCTTGTAAACATTATTGTCATGGGCGCAGGTGGGCTGTGTCATGGCTGCACTCCTGGTTTCCAGTAAGGCCGTCGTGTTGCCGGATAAGCCCTCAGAATTCAACACCCTTTCTCCGTTAGGTTCCAGAAGATTATATTCTGGTTCTTTGTGTAGTCCTGGTGGTTTATAACCCCTTACATTTTAGTTATTGTGCAAAATATGCGTTATAATTCACATTATCTTGTTTGTCTTTTTTTGAAAGACCCTTTTTCCAAACTCGGGAACATATCTCCTAGATGTGTTGTATGAATAATCGACATAGTGCCTTTTTGAACACAGGCTTGCTTTGTGAGATGCTTAAGCATTTTTAGGCTGCAATTTTACCTTGATATAATTAGCGTCTGGGCTCCCATTGATTTTAATGGAGAGGTGTGCAGTCACAGCAAATTTACTTGATGAATTTAGTTTTAATGTTATTGGGGTAGTTATTTTCAGACCATGTACAAAATGTGTCCTAATGTACATAGATAAGGGACTGGAGAGTTACAAATCTATATACAATTGTGACTTAAGCCCCATTGAATTCAGTGGGACTTCTGAATAAGCATGCAGAGGATTGGGTGACATATACAGTAAAGAATCCAAGGGGTCATGAAGAGTCGGACATGACTAAACAACAACAAAGGATTTTCAAGACACCTCAAACTTGACTCGCACAACAGTCCTATGCATCCTTCCTTAGAAGCAAGCCTTACTGAGTTCAGTGGCACCTACTCCCAGGTAACTGCTTAGGATTGCAGTCTTAAAAGACATTCAGTAGTGTGCTGTTCTTTCAGCATCCTAATTTTGCACCGTATGTTTAACATATGATATTGATACAAATAATATTTGAATGGACTTCAACACAGAGTTAAAAGTGGGGGTGTGGTTCAATACAGTTGTCACTATCTACTGTGTGAAGACATGGCCCCAATATCATTTAAATTAATCAAGGTTTTGTATGAATTGTGCTGCAACTTATGCTTGCAAATGTCTTCTAATTATGTTGTATTTAGCTTTTATAATTTATAGCTAAGAAGAAATGTTTGGAAGAATGGGTTTTAAGTGAATTCTGGACTTAGAGTTTTAATAATATGTACATCACTTCAGGAAATTGTGGATAAAACTTAGAAAATGCAGATTTTATTTGGTTGATTTGCACAAAGGCACAGGGTGGTTTACAAGAAAGGAGATAGATAAAAAACACAAAATCCATAAACATTACACAATCCTTTAAAAACATAAGGAATCACTGAATATCAATTACTAACAGCAGCAATCAGCTTTAATAATTTCTGAAGTTAATAATAATTTATGAAATGCTTTCTCATTCTGCTCTTTGAAATCTCCTAAAGTGGTTAAGAACATTATTTTGAAAATTAGGTTCAGCTAGGTATTAGAATATGAAAAAATATTTTCCATCACATCTGGAGCTAAATGTGACATATAACTGAAATTTATGAATTGTTTTGAACAAAATTATATTACTATAATGTGGAATAAGTTGCAAGATAATTTTTTCATGTGTTGATTGAAAAAATTACTCACACTTACCCTAATCATTTTTACTTGGAAGCAAATACCATTGATTTTGAATTGAGACTTTCTTCCAACTTAAAGTGCTACACATACTTCTTTGGATGTATATCCATTTAAAATCAATTGATGTTTCTTCCAAATAATGTTTTGGCTGTACTATAAAAGCATACTTAAAAGATTGCAGTAAGTTCCTTCATCTTTTAAACTTACTTGGTTCCCCCCCCCCCCTATGCTTTTCATAAATAGGTTTTAAGGCAGAAACATACAAATATTTTCTGTGTTACTCTTTGTCTTTGCTTCACTTGCAGCCTGTTCAATGTCTCTCTGAATTTACCCTTCTAATAATGTTTTCCTGTTACAGAAGGCCAGCATCTTAGAGGACCAGTCATGGGAAAGCAACTAAATTCTTTGCTTGTTAGAACATAATCATAAACATTATGATATATTCACATTACAATGTCACCTTTATCTGCTTTGAGTACTTCATTGTGAAATGGAAAGATGGGATACATTTCCTTGGGGAAATAAGAGAATCCTATATTATCATGACTCATAGTTGTTTCAAAATGCTGGAATTGTTACAAGATCAATATTATAAATGCTAGTATCTGGAGTAAGATATAGCTATCTGTGACAATAGTCAAGAATATGCACTCTTTTGTTGGATGGTAGTAGGTTTCATAACAGTTTCTGAAGAGTAACAGGTCGTTTATTGACTAGGTAGGACAAAAGTCATTTAAGACATCTGGTAACACTTTAGGCAAAAGGTTTTCTAAAGTGACATTTTAAAAGCTATTATTGAAGTGGCTGTTTCAAGTATCATGTCTTGAATATTTGTTCTCTTATATTGACTTTCAAAGAAGTTGAAAACCTTGGTATTTTTGTTGTAAACCTAGTATATACAACTTTTACAGGGAATACTTGCGGTTTTGTTCTCATTTGTATTTTTATGTCATTAGAACTCTTGTTTGTCAAGCTGGTAAATTGTTATGTTTCAGCAGGAAGTATGTGTCTATGAAATTTCAGTGTATTTTTAAATTTTCTTCTTTTTATTAAGAAAAGCATACCTGAGAGAGAACTTACATACAAGTTTAACTATTCAAATATTTTGTCTTTTATTATTTTCAATGTATGTTCAGCTTGCATGCTTACAGTTCCAAGTCCAGTTGAGGTCAGTGGGACTCTGCTTGCCTAATTAACACGTGGATCCAAAATATACTTGGAAGCAAGTCCTTAAATTTAATGAAGCTTACTTTCAAGTATATGAATTTAATACTGCAGTTTAAGCAGGATGTCAGTATGTGCATTAGATAGGTCTTGGGGCAAGAGAACAGAAAATAACATGGTTCCCCCGCCAAGTAGGTTCAGTTGCTTTGTCATGAGATTGGGATAAAAAAGTGTCTCCTTAGAAATAGGGTCACTTACCATTTTGTAAAAATGCTGAAAATTGTGAAGTGTAGAAGTTAAAACGTTTAACTACAATAATACTGCTACCATAGTCCAACACTTGGGTCCCCACGTCAAGTTGTTTACATCCTGTGGCTTATGCTGCTTTTTCTGTATTCTTTTTTTTTAACCAACCCAGTTCTATAGCTTTTCTGCAAAAGTATTCGTGTTGATGCAAACTGATTGCTGTCCTGTGCCCTTCTGCAGTCTGATGTTTACTCTATTTGTCTTTTGTCCAGTATGCAGTCTGCTTGTAGTTCTTTATCTACTTTTACATTGTGATTTGTAGTTATAGGAGTGTCAGTAAATGGTATCATATTGTTATTTTGTGTGCCTATGTTCTATTGGAGCTGTAACATTTATGGGCCTTGGCAGTTGGTTTTAATATTTATTTCCATTACAGCTGTGATTGTGTCTTTATATCACTGAAAGAGGGGGAAATTAAGGTTTTCGTGCACATATGGTAATGCTAATTACCCTTACTTTCATGATCTTCTGCCATCACCCCACTCTGCCAGCCTTTCTGCAGGGCCTTTCATGACTGAATTACAGTGGTGTCATTACACAAGAAGTTACTGCACCTGTGCAATGGGCACTTTTCTGCACTGGTAACAAGACTTCTGCCAATTCAGAAATGATATGTATGAACTTATTTTTCTTAACTTAAAACATTTTTGTATGTGCATACATTCTGTAGCAGTTCATCTAAAATCCAGAATACATTCATTTCTTGGAAAGAACTTGTGCAAGAACTGTGCATTTTAAATACCAGCTATTTCCCTTAAAATCTTAGTTGTGATGAAATTTCTCCCCAATTTCTTCGTTTGCAATATTGCATGCTTTTGTTTGGATTTCTAGCCTTTCGTGTCCTGCAGTCATAGCAGGCAAGTTACCTGGTGCAAACAATGCTAAGATTTATTTCCCCTTTGTGGGGGCTTGATGAAAAGGTCTTGTTACATTTGCCGCTCTGGCTGAATGGCTAACAGTGCAGGCCTTTTTACAATTCTTTGTAGCATCACTTGCCTTCTTGAGTGATAGTAAATTGATGAAGTAAAGTACTAAGTGCTCCATTCTTTGGATGAATTAATGTATTGAGAATGTCTTGCCTCAACATAAAAAATGACGCTACTATAACTTAAATGTACTTTCTAAGCCTACAAATGCATGTTTCTGTGGTTCCAGTTCTTGCCTGGTCCTGAGTTCTAGATATTTGATAAAACTTCATGAAATATTAACAAACTAATCCTATCCACTTGTGGGTTTAACTTGGTTGCTGCAACAAGTACTTTAAATATTTTGCTAGCTAGATTCTCAGAAGCCCTTGTAAATATGTCCTATCCACTGTACTGTGGATGGTATACTGGCAGCCCCCCCATTCAATATGTGTGTGACAGTGTATACGGCTATACGCTCATCTGCCGAACCTGGAAGTGACCTGGAAACTTCAAAAAGATGTCACTAAAAGCCCCGAATGAGTGTTTGCAGGCTTTTAAAATAGGTTTCAATTATACACAATTTCACTGATATGCGCAGTGCCTCGGAATGTTACTGCCATGTAAATGGGAGTCTGCCTGTATCTAAAGTCAGACTGGTTGTGGGATGATCAAACAGTATACTGCTCTGACTCTTCTCCCTTCCCTTAGTGCTCTGCCAAAGTGTAGAGGACTTGAGACAGGGAAAAGTTTGGTGGTTAGTTCAAATAATGGCTGGATCCTAATCCAGAGTTTGTGAACTGTTACCATACAGGCCCCCGGAATTACTTTTCCTTTTGTAAAGGAATATCTGATGGGTCAGAAGTCATTCAACACTGGTTTGGGCCAATAGCTGCAGCTCTGCAAATGATTTGCTTGGAAAATAGCGCTGCTGAGGCCAAAAGTAAAGTATAAAAGAGTTGTAGACTGCTTTGAATGGCAAACACAGCTTTCCATTTTGTGCTTGGAAAGTCACTGCTGGCTCAGAACTACTAGCTCACATACTACTTGTTGCTTGGGTTGTGTTGCTTCTGAAACAAGTTAACTATTGTTTGAACTTAGAACTGCAATCTAACATTTTATATTTTTCAGTATGGAACTTGTTGCCCCACTCTAATCAATCAATCTATTATCCTTTTACCAAGGGGCTTGCAGTGACATGGAGGAAAGAGGGAACAGAGATGGATAAGCAAGGGTAAAAACATGTGAATTATTCAGTTACAGGTATCACCCCCACTTACATGGGGTGTAGGAAAATGGTTGCTAATGGGGTTTATGTTCCAGGCCCCCATGCTCATAACAGAAAATGGGGACCACCCTCTAAACACCCTCTAAATGCCCTCTCTGCTGCTCTCTCTTCAATCCATATCAAAAATACTGTATCTAAAAATATCCACAACTAGAATTGAAGCTTGGGGGCCGGCTGGAGGCCGGAGGACTTGCAGAAAAGTGGCTGCTGTTACTGCACACACCAGCTGTTAGACTGAGAGGCTGAGCATCCTAAGTAAAGCCCCACTGTGCCTGTAGTCTTTTTGGGGCTTCCTCACTTTACATCCTCTTTGGGATCTGGGGAGGGTTTCTTCTCCAGCTCTCTCCTGCCATTTCCAGGTTTATTTATTTCCTAGTGCTTTGTGTATACATGGTAGTGGGTGAGTCGATCATTTGTAAATAGGGTGATTCCTGTATGTGTACTTTGGCTTCATTATAATAGGGACTAGGTTGGTTATTTTTGTTACCTATGGTTTCTAGCTATTGGGTATGAAGCTACTAGAAGTGTACATGGCATTCAGTATATGGTTTCTTGTATGACTCATGAGGGAAATGAACAGTGCCAGATATATGTTCAAAGCAGTTCAAGAAAGTGTACCAGAAACATTACATGAAGCAGGCTTAGTGTCCATGGCTAAGAATCATTGGTTGTAAACCAGAATGAGGAAGGGAGGAGGGTAGCAGTTGTCTGGCTTGAGGGCTAATCAGATTCTAGAAAGAGAAGGACCAACAGGTCATCTGAAACAGCAGTAGTGTGTTTAATAGATGTTGTGGACAGAGGAATAAGTTCTGCCAGGAGGGCAGTTGCATGCAATGAAATAGACATATGGCTCTTCCATTTTGGAAGTTTGCGATTATGTTGGTTAATTATTGATCCCTAATATTTACCTGTTTGAGGTAAATACTGTAAGTTGAGCTTGTGCCACAATTCAGTAACCCGAAGGTAAGCATGAAGTGAAGCATTAAAGGTACAGTCAACAACCATTTCTCGTGGGGGTTCCATTCCCAGCCCCTATGTGCCTCAGCAGTGTGTATAAGCGCATCCTACCCCACCCTTTTAGTGACTTGTGGGGTAGGATGTCATGCATCTTTTGGACATGCGCTAATTAATCAGTGCCAGTACAGAAGAAACTGAGGCAATGTCTAGTAATGAGGGAGTCAGTTATACTTGACTTGATCTTAACCAATAGGGAAGAGTTGGTTAATGAAAAGTGACCTTGTAATGTAGAATTTCATGAAATTATTTAAAGCCAAAAGTGAGCATCCTCGGGTATCTTTGGATTATAGGAAAACGAATTTCAATAAGTTGAAGAAAATGCTAGGTAGGATCAGTGTTCGAAATTCCCCAGGTGCGTTTCACTACTAGTGCTGGTCCAGTTGTGACTACCTGGAGATTTCTGGGTGCCAGGTTGGTGACCACAGTTTAAAAACCTCTGGCTTAGTCTATAGTTAATTCTTTTTCCACGGTGTCTTTCTCCTTATTGCATACTAGGACAAGTAAGAGCAAGCTACCGTCAAGTAGTATAGTTGAGATCATAGAATGGTAGCATTGGAAGGGACCCCAAGGGTCATCTAGTCAAACCCCCAACAAATAGACATTCTGTTGTGGCAACCATAGCCTAGGTTTAAGGTGCCATTTGGTGCCTAGATTATATATCTGAGTTTCTAACACTGGGTAGGATTCCATGGCTGGATATGCCAATGGGGAAAGCAGACTAATGTGGGTGAAAATTCCTGAAGATGGGGTCACTAACGGCACAATTGCAGACAATTCCGGGGGGAGGGGGGAGAGAAGAGAAATGAGAGAGATGTTAAGAAACTAGTGTAGGTGGAAGAAAGGGTTAGGAAGGAGCTGAAGATAAAAGGGACATATACAAAGAAGTGGAAGGAAGGGTAAGCAAGGGTGAGTACAACTAAGTGGCCCAATGTTGTAGGGGTGGTGTCAAGAAAACTAAAGCTTGAAATAAGCTGGTGCTTTTGGGGAATGCTAAAAGAACAAAAACAACTTTTAAAGGTATATTCAAAGGAAGAGGAGAGAAATTATAGAACAACAGCTCAGTAAGGAAGATGAATGGGTGACAAGGAAAATGTGAATCTGCTGAACTCTCCCCCCCCCCCCCAGTCTTCTTCCAAAAGGGGAACTGTGAGCAACTTGTTTTGAGTGGGGTGTTTGAGGGCTCTGGAGCAATAGTAAACATCTCAGAAGACGGGGGCAGTGGAGGATCAAAATGACCTTTATAGCATGAAAAACTGGGCCAAACCTAAGAAAAATGAAATTCAACAGAAACAAATGCAAAGTTATGAATGTAGGCCAATCCCCCCCCCCCCGCAACGCACAGGTACAGCAATAAAGTGTTTTATGGGTTAGCAATTGGGCATGTGAAAATGTAGTTGGTTTCTGACTGAAATTTAGTCAATATCATGATGCAGCTGCAAGAAAGGTTGATGTAGTTTGGGGCATTTATAGAATCATAGTCAACAGAAAGTTTCCATGTCAACAGAAATACTAGTTTCCATTTTATTCTGCACTAGTCAGCCTTCATCTGGTACATTGTGACCAACCCTGGGTGCCTTATTTAAGAATGATCTAGGCAAATTTAAATGGTTTCAAAAGAGAGCAATGAAAGATAGTGGTAGGGAGAACAGTCCTTATAAGAAAGGTTTAAGGAAGTGGATATTTTCAGTCTGGAGGAGAGAATATTGAGAAGAGGAAATGATAGTATGCTTTAACTTTCTGAAGGCTGTCTGATAGAAAAGGGTGAATACGTACAGTACTTGTTTTCTGGTGCCCCAGAAGGCAGGACTCTATAACTAATGGGCATAAATCCCGGGAGAGTTGATACTGATTGAGTACTAGGAAAGATTACATGGTAGTTCAACAGCAATGCCCCTAAATCCATACTACAATGTTCATAAATGCTTATTGTGGGAAGGCTAATCTCAAGTTTGGGGATAGCAGAGTATCCACACTACTTCTGCTGCTCTAAAGTTTAGAGAAAGAACTTCCGCTTCCTTTTCTCCTTGAGAGAGGGAGGGCTTATGTTGTAAGTTTTATATTAAAAACTTCTTTTACAATATTTGTATACGTTTCAACCAAAATGGTTCTAAAAGTTCACAATAATATCTAGGCTTATTTGCGTTGAAGATTGCCATCACAATGATGTTTGTGGTATAGCGTTGGAGAATATACTTTATGAAATTCAGCAGGATAACATTAAAAAGCCCTTACGTTTGTTCTCAATATTCAGGAAGAAATTGGGGCAGTAATTTGTGTGCTAATAGGCATCTTTGCAAGAGAACCAGGTGGCTTGGGTATTTGTAGAAAAATACTCTGAGTGACTTCTCCTATGCTGAGATGGGTGCTCTTGGTTCAAAGGCAGCAAGGAAGTTTCTTACATTTGCTAACTGGAAGAGTGGGGGAGACTAGAGAAAATAATGAGTTTGAGAGGTGTCACATGTGGTCCTAACTTTGAAAAATAAGTGTTTGTCCAGTTTCAGTCAAATTCTTGGTAGCTTACAATAGAATCATTGATAATACGGTCACAAATATAATAAAAGCAATACTTTCAGCCATTCTTAACATTTCTGGCGACACAACCTGAGAGTCTTTAATCATTAGGCCAATAAAAATCTTAAATATAATAAATTATCTGTGCTTTTTAAAAAAACAAATGGTTGGGGAGTTCCAAATGTGTCCGGGTCACTATGAATAATGTGCAGAACTTGTTAAGTAGGAGCTTGCCCCTGACATCTTGTAAGGTGGAGAGGGAGTAAACTTGCTAATGATCTATGGTAGTAATAAACATTGCACATGAACAGATTAATAACTTTATGAGAATTCACATATTAAGCCAGTGTTAGAAACAGAGATATGAAAGCTAGGGGCTAAACGGCACCTTAAGCATAGGTTATGGGTGCAACAATGGAATGTCTAGGTGTGATTATTTATAACAAGAATACAAAGCTGAAAATGAATGAACTGCAGCTAAAATATTATGTTCATTTTTCACATGGTCTAGTCCTTCCCCTGTCCACCCCCCTAATATTCTTAAGAGGGTCTCTTCTCCAGTCTTCAGAGAAGAGCTGGAGGTGGGGAGGCAGAAAAGGGTCCTCTTTTCCTTCCACTATGCAGTTTTAATCTGGAATCTTAGGCGTAGTACTGCGCCCAGAGCTCAGAAACTGTTCTCACTAATGAAATTCCCTGTCGCAAAATGCGCCTAGAACAATGGGAGTTTCGAACACTGCATTCAGCATGTGTTTTATTTATGTTTGCATTCAAATAAAATCTTTTGTTTGCATGGCAATGGAAAACTTTAAATAATCTAGAGCTTTTGTTAATGTGTAGTGTTAATGTGGTAACTTGTACTTCCTAGCAGTGTAATTTTTGCAGTGTTAAAGGTTTTTATGAATTAATGAACAAATCTGTGATATTAAAGGAAGCAAAATTTTTATAGAGTTATTTGCCTTTCAAAATTTTGTATTTCTGTCCTTTCTGCTTTATGGTAGGGCAGAGGTAGCTAATGTACCTGGACCCTTTTGTTTTACTAAGCTACTCTGATACATAACCAAAATGCACTGAGGGAGTTATAGCCTGCAGCTGCGTTTGAAACTCCCATTGCTCTAGATGCGTTTTGGGACAAGGAATTTCATTTGCGATATGATTTCATGTTAAAACTGCAGAGGGGTGGGCAGGGGAAGCATGGCTTTGTTTTTTGCAGTCTTCAGATGAGGACTAAATCATGTGAAAAATGAATATAAGATTTTATCTTCATTCATTAAAAGTGCACCTAAACATTCTGTTGTTGTGCCCATAACCTAAGTTTAAGATGCCATTTAGCTCTTAGCTTTCATATCTCAGTTGCTAACACTGGCCTGCATTAGTGTGGGGCAGCAAGACTTGTGTCCTAATATTCAGAAGTCTTCAGAATGGTGCAAAGTACCCTGAGTTGTGACCTGCACAGGGATATGGTGAATTGATACCTCTCAGTGTTCAGTAAGTAGCTAGACAAGAATTGAAGGATTATTTCCATTATATGTAATGTGTCATTTCTTCTATGAAAGAGTAAACTTTCTACATCTTGGCAAAATATTAACTCACAGTAAGTAGAAATAGTGGTTTTAAAGTAACTTGCTAACAGTGATGCAAAAGCCATGCAACATGTCAGAACACAATGAATGATCTATTCTTAGTGACCCCGATTTGTCTTCTTGCTGTAGAAATTTCCATAACATGGAAGCTGTGTTACCTGTTTTTAGGATTTACGATTAATATTTAATTTCTTTACTTTTAGTGTGCAAACACTAAAATAGTGCAATATGTTACCATTAGAAATGCCTGAAATTCAGCCTCACGCTTTGGAAAATTAAAATCACATATTCCATTACATTCTGCTATCTTTCTTGAAATTTTCAATAAAGTAGCTCTCAGGGCACTTTGCTTGAATGATTGTTTGCTCAAACAATTGGTTGATTACCAAATGTTAATGTAAAGAGTGCAAAAGAGTTAGATTAAATTTAAAGAGTTAAATTAGGTTTTAATATTGCACATATGGAGATTTTCCTTGTGAATGCCTTCTGTATTCATTGTCATTGTGTCAGCTTTAACGATACAGACAACAGTTTGATTTTTCAGAAACTGTATAATTTGTACTTTCATAAATTTTTGTTTTGATAGAAAATGAATATATGCTGTCTGATAGCCCAGACATGTTCGTATTGAGAGTATATGTTTTTGGAGAGCTGACATTCTGAAAGAACATCTGTTTCTTGTTTCTATACATGAGAAAGTTTGGACAACTTTACATAAATCTATTTGCTGCTTTATGCAGAGAGTTAGTGATTAGTACCTATAAATTACAGTGCTGCAACCCTGCTGATATGTACCGTATTTTTCACCCTATAGGACACACTTTTTCCCCTCCAAAAATGATGGGGAAATGTGTGTGCGTCCTATGGGACGAATGCAGGCTTTCGCTGAAGCCTGGAGAGCGAGAGGGGTCGGTGCGCACCGACCCCTCTTGCTCTCCAGGCTTCAGGAAGCTCTGCGCAGCCTTCTGGAGCCCGGCGCTAAGTAGTGCCGGGCTCTCGACTGCTGCGCGGAGCTGCCTGCAGCCACCCGGAGCCCGGCGCGAAGTCGCGCTGGGCTCCCAACTGCTGCGCGGAGCTGCCTGCAGCCCCGGGCTTTGCCCAGCTCCGCACAGCCATCCGGAGCCCTGCGCGAAGTCGCGCTGGGCTCCCGACGGCTGCGCGGAACTGCCTGCATTCCGAAGCCTGGGACGCGCTGAAGAGCGCGCCCGGGCTTCGCGCACCTCCGCAAGCCTGCGGAGACCAGCGCGACTTCGCGGATAGCAGGCTGTTCTGGGGTCGGGGGAAGCTCGGGCTTCCCCCCCGCCAGCCCTGCGCCGGGGGGGGGGAAATAATTTTTTTTCCTTTTATTTCCCCCCCAAAAAACCTAGGTGCGTCCTATGGGGCGGTGCGCCCTATGGGGCGAAAAATACGGTATTTGTCAAGGAATAAATACAGTGGGTTGTATCCAACATTATGGGAATGGAAGTCTTACTGTACAATGGGGCTTTTCGACTCCTCGTTTTGACTCCAACACCCCACACTCCTCAAAAAGCCTCTACAGGGTATTGGGGGAACCTCTGACCTTGTGTATGCATTGCAAAAGAAATGGGAAAACAACAGCTTGCTTTGGGAGAGGCTTTCTGCAGGGTACTGGGAGTTGGAAAGCCCTAAAACACAACTTACTTTAATGTTACATACAACCATTCTTTTTGATACTGACATCAGTAGTATAAAGACGACATGGATTTATTTAAAACTCCTTTTTGATATGAAAGGTCACTTCCCAGAATTTAATTATTGAACTGGCAGTACTCTATTAATTTGAAGTTTGTGAGATGTTTTAGGATTTGAGGAATGCTTGGGGTATTTTCTGGTTTATTTGCCTAGAAAAACCAAGTGGCATTGCTAAAGCATCAGTAACATTGTGTCTAAACCGTGTCACTATATTTTTTGTCCAGTAAGGACTTAGGATATTTTCGTGACAGTCTCTCCCAAAACACCTAAATAATCTTCCATACATATGTGCTGCTGCTGCTGCTGCCGCCGCCGCCGCCGCCTCTTCTTCTTCTTCTTCTTCTTCTTCTTCTTCTTCTTCTTCTTCTTCTTACTGACTACTGATATTCAGAATACCCTATGCAAACTTAATGAAATATTTATATAATGGTATGTTTATTTAAAACAGATTTAGTCAGATAGTTTTTCATATCAGTGGTTGCAGACTTGCTATGTCTGTCAATGGATTTTTTTGTGATTAATTTTAATGGAAAGTGGATTGTATCTGAGCTTGATGAGGCAATAATCAGGTATTCATTAGTTTGGGTGGAAGGTGGTGTTGCATGCACTAGGCCTCTTAAAAAGTTTATGAAGACTTTATGAATTCTGAAAAGTCAATCAAAGGTGGTTGGATTTCAGCTAATTGGCTTGCCTTGAGTTTTAGAGCAATCAGTTTGGGAAAACACTGTCTATGCAGAATTTATTTTGGAGCAAAACATGGAAATTCTATCTATGTATACCAAGACCATGGTTAGCAATAATTTGTATATGAGAGAAATGCAGTGGGCTTGGATCCAGAGCTTGTTCACCTCTGGATTGATGCCCCTAACTTTTAAAAATAAGCAAATAGGGAATTAAACAATGTGTGCTAAGTTAAAATTGCTTGAGATGTGAATTTTTCTAGAAGATGAAGAAAATTGTACAGCGAAAATTGTATAATTATATAAAGGAACTACAGCAGAGTTTGGTAATCCTACAAACAATTATAAAGAAGCTCAAATTAACAACAGTAAACTCTAAGGCTTCTATGTTTACAAATAACTAGAATAAGATTTATGAAACATATTGGAACTCCTGGAATGCTCAGTGGCAAGGAGGTCTCTCTTCAGAGTCCAACAGTAGTCAGCCATCATGACTGCGTCCCAGCGACCCTGATACCTGGTCTCCATCTCTTTCATGTCCTGATGGAATCTCTCTCCCTGCTCGTCACTCATTGAACCCAGATTCTCAGGAAACTGGTCCATATGTGAAAATAGGTAGTGCATCTTGATGCTCATGTTGCAGCCCAGGTTTCTGAAAGCAGTCAGCATGTTGTTGACAAGTTCTGCGTAGTTTCTGGCCTTATTGTTGCCAAGAAAGTTCTTCACTACCAGAACAAATGCCTTCCACGCTTCCAGTTCCACTTCATTCATTGAGTTTCCGAACTCTGGATCTCTGATGAGCTGACGGATCTGAGGACCGTCAAAGATGCCAGCTTTCAACTTCTCCATGGTCAATCCTGGAAAAGCCTGGCACAAGTAAGTGAAGCAGTCACCATCCTTTTCCAGAGCCTTGGTGAACTGCTTGATTACGCCGAGCTTGATGTGCAGCTGTGGGAAGAGTATTCTGTCTCTGTCCACCAGAGGGTCGTTGATGACGTTCCTTTCTTTGCAAGGCACCAATTCCTCCTGCACAGGCCAGTCCTTCTTCGTGTAATGCTGAGCACGGCCCCTACTATCCCACATGCACAGAAAAGATGGGTACTTGGTGAAGCCAGACTGTTGTCCCAACAAAAAGTTCACCATCTTCAGGTCAACACAAATAAACCACTTATGCTGATCATAACCAGTTTTCTCCAGCACACACTTCACCGCTTCAAGGTTCTCCTTCAGTGTACTCGAGTGAGCCAGGGGTATAGAGGCAAACTGGTTGCCGTTGTGTTGCAGAACACATTTCAGTGATCGCTTGCTGCTGTCAATGAACAGTCTCCAATCTTTGGGTTCATACTGTGGCACTCCAAGCTTGAGCAGAAGCTGCGCAATATCTGCACAGTACACCAAGTCCTTCTCTTCCGAGAAAAAACGGAGGTACTCTTGATGCCTTTTGCGGAAGAAGCTGATGCGAGCACTGTCAGAGAGGAGGTTTTTTTCCTTTAATCTGGATGCCAACAGTTCAGCAGAGTTCTTTGACAAGCTGAGGTCGCGAACTAGATCATTCAACTCTTTTTGGGAAAATGGATGTCGCACCAATTTATGGAAGATTTCAAGGTTTTATGACTTCAAACTGATCCCTTTTCGACATAATCACCCAGAACTATCGGACCTGAATACTTCTTGTCATTAAAATAATAATTTCCAATCAAAACAATTATTCGACATGGCATTTTACCCCCACCAACTTCTTCTAAAATGCTCCACACAAGCGTACATGTGAACAAAAACGTAAAAAAATGACATGTGGCCATAGCTCAAAAACTTGACCTGATTGAGCAAAACGAATGTGATTTTTGGATTCAGCGCATCAGATTTGTCCTAAATCAGCTGAAAAAACGCAGACAACAAATTTGTTGTTGACCAGTGCTATCTACAACGTATTGTTTTGGAATCAGCTGTGTGGCTGACATTAGCTCGCTCTACACAAGTAGTGGCCCTCAAGCTGTTTTGGGACTACTATTCCCATCATCCTTGACCACTGGTCCTGTTAGCTAGTGATGATGGGAGTTGTAGTTCAAAAACAACTGGAGGGCCAAGTTTGGCCACTATTGCTCTACACTATTACTACAAGCCATATATTGTCAAAGTAATTGCCTTGAAAGCTCACTGGGTAAGATTCAACAAATGGCTAAGGAGATCCATACACCCTCTCACTATGTATAAGGGTTTGGTGACTTCTGTTTCAGTGTATCTGAAGAAGTGTGCATGCACATGAAAGCTCATACCAATAACTAACTTAGTTGGTCTCTAAGGTGCTACTGGAAGGATTTTATTTTTTTATTTTTTACTTTTTTGTTTCGACTATGGCAAACCAACATGGCTGCCTACCTGTAACAAGATCCATTCAGTCAGTGCAAGTATTTCTGCTTGCCTGATAGAATGATTACCCTCTTCCTTCTTGCACAGTTCTCCCAAGAGGGGTATTCCAGAGCAGATTTGGGAACCGGGGAAAGGGGGAAGCCACATTGCTTTAGCAAGAGTCCTTGCACTGGGTTCTACTAGTGGAATGAAGTAGTCGAAACTGGGCCTGTTTAAATAAAAGAGATTGCATAACTAAATCACTTCCTTGTTTAACCCATTTCCTAAGACTGACACAGGAATCACTTTAAAAGTATTCTTTTTAAATCCTAAATGCAAGATGATTGAGTTGGAACTTGCAAACAGAGTTTGTTTATGAGATCAGAACACAATGATTATTCTGTGTTTTTAAGTGACTCGTAATAATGTGCATGTGCTCAAAATCATGTAAAGCAGGTTAGTGGCAGCAGTAGGGGAAGTTGTTGTTCCCTGTTCTTCCCACTACAGTGCTCACTTCCTTTCCTTTATAGAAGAAGGGAAGCGGTTGTCATAGTGATAAAGAGGAAACCCATTGGAATTATCTCTTTTTACAGACTAGCAGATTTACAAGATTATAAGCTTTTCTGAGAAGTCCCCCAAACCATTTTAGTTTGAACAGGCCTGTCGCAAAGGTCTGCACAGACCCTGCTGTCTCTTAAAATTGCTTTAGACCAAAGATCTCATTTCTCCAAGAGATCTCCCACCCTTCATTTGAATTCACAAGTGAGGGGCACAGATGCTAAATCAATTGTCTGTCGGGAAGTGGAGGGAAAAGCATTCCTCCAGTTTACACCTTTTAACATTAACAGTGTTCTAAGTGTTAACCTGGTGTATGTTTGTTGTAGCAGGCACCAGGATCCTTTACAATTGGATGGTTTTTCCATGTGGAGGTAGAAATCTGTTTTATTCTTTTAAATAAATAAACCGTTTTTTTCACTACACCACCTGTGTGCGGTGAAATTAAATGAGCCCCCCTCTTCCCCACACATACACTCAGTTTTGTTCATGCTCTGTGTGCTTGTCGGAAGTCAGTTGCACCACTATTTTTTTCCATTCAGCAGCCCAACAGCCCACTGATAAAAACTGTTCTTTAAACTATTGGTGCGGCTGACTATACTTCTGTATCTCCTGCCCGAAGGTAGGAGATTAAAGAGGTGCTGGCCAGGGTGTGAGTCTTCCCTAATAATTTTCCTTGCTCTCCTGAGGCAGCGGTCTTCCACGATGTCATCTAGTGAACTCCAGGGACAGCCCATGATATCATGTGCTGTATTCACCACCCTCTGTAGGGACTTCCTGTCTGTGGCTGTCAAACCGGTGTACCACACTGTAATACAGTGTTTTAGTTCATTATATCTTACTGGAAAAAATAGCAAAAAGAAAAAAGAAAGGTCTCACGTCACTGTGGCTTGGATCTGCTTGTGGATGTTTTTGAAAAATGAGAATGCATTTTTAAATAAAACGGAGGTGACTGGAGGAGGAAAAAACAGCCAGTGATGCACTCTGTCACTGCACTGCTCTCCTGGAAGCAGTTGCAGCTCACATTAGGCAAGAAGACAAGCTGCAAACTGTTTTAACACAGATTAGTTACACTATGAAACTTTCTACTCATTCTATTTTTGTATAGTTATGGTGATTGAAAGAAGGTGAAGTGGTAGATTCTCCAATTCTTGAACTTCTTGAAATTCGTTCTATAGTAATTGTGGATGATTGAGTTCAGAACTATAGACTACTTGGATTAATGCATATGTACAGTGGTACCTCTGGATGCGAACGGGATCCGTTCCGGAGCCCCGTTCGCATCCTGGAGCGAATGCAACCCGCGTTTGCGCAGGCCGCGATTCGCCGCTTCCGTGCATGCGTGTGATGTCATTTTGAGTGTCTGTGCGAGCGGCGAAACCCGGAAGTAACGCACTCCATTACTTCCGGGTTGCCGCGGAGTGCAACCCGAAAATATTTATCCTGAAGCTACTTCAACCTGAGGTATGACTGTAGTTTGTGGCATTAAGTGATTTACAAAGTGTTTGTAGGCTTGGCTGACTCCAAATTTTAGTGGGCCTTTTCCTATGTTGGTCTTCCCTGCTGTGAGTGTACCTGACTGCAGAACTGGGTAGCTAAGCACTGCCATTTTAAAATTTTCCAACATGCTCTGGAGGTGCATGATATCTCAGAACATTGTGGGAAATGGCAAAATGTAGTTGCTCAGTGGAGGCCTAGCAGCTGCTCAAGGATACAAGGTGTTGAGCTGGGCCTGATTGCCTGGAATATTTGTTACATATAGCTTTAGTGGTTAGAACGGTGACTCTTAATTCATGATTTTTTTTTTACTGGAACATTCTTGTGAGACAGCTGAATTAATATTTTATGCCAGTTGAGTAGATGTGCGTTTAGTTGTAACTCATAGCATACTTAAACTACTAGACTGTGCTGTTTAAAAGTAATTCCTTTCACCCTTTAAATAAAACTATTCTCTATTTAGATGTGGCTTCACAGGTTGTGCATACCAATTCCAGGCATTAAAAGACTACCAGAAATAATGGAGTTGCCAGTAAGCAAGTGAACATGATGCTTCAACCAGTGGATAAATAAATACTTTTCAAAAAAGAAAATTCAATATTTATTTGATTTAAATTGTAGTTAAAAGCCAGTTTTTAGATTAATTTACCAAATTCATCTTGATGCAGCATTAATGCTATTCCTTCTTGTCTGAAATGTGTATATTCTATTTAGTATTCTAATTTGATTGGCTTTTATGGTTATCACTTACCAATGTGTTACATGCTACAGTGGTACCTCTGGTTACAAACTTAATTCGTTCTGGAGGTCCGTTCTTAACCTGAAACCGTTCTTAACCTGAGGTACCACTTTAGCTAATGGGGCCTCCCGCTGCCGCCGCCGTGCGATTTCTGTTCTCATCCTGAGGTAAAGTTCTTAACCCAAGGTACTACTTCCGGGTTAGCGGAGTCTGTAACCCAAGGTGTTTGTAACCCAAGGTACCATTGTATATCTAATTGCCATATGCCACCTTAAAAATGAGAATGCCGGAACAGGGCAGTCTTGAAGCACATCTGTAGCAAGAATGAGGAACTTGTGACCCTTCAGATGTTCTTGTAGATGCCCAACTCATCCACTCCAGCAAGCATGGCCAGTAATCAGAAATGTTAGTAGTTGTCCAGTATTTGGAGGGCAACAGGTTAGCAACTCCTAGTCTAGAAAATGCTCAGGTTCTGAGAGATAGGAGTTGCCGTCACTGAAGAGATACTGAGACCAACTCTTTGCACCCTTTTAACAATCTAACTTGTAGTCAGAATACCTGTGGTAAATTTAAGAGAATTCTAAGCATGATTGAATGTAAGCTATTACCGTACTGCCAAAATGCTGGGAATAAGTTTTTATGTAGGTGATTTTCTGTATCATTTGAGATAGATTTATTTCAAAAAGGGTGAGGGTGAATTAAGGATGAACTCATAACCACAACTGGTCCAGCACTGACCATGGCATAGTTTTTTCAAATGTACTCTTGTAGCAGAATGCTCTTTTTGCTGCATAAACTGCTATTGTTGGAATTGTATTTTCTTCATGCCTGAAGAAGACTTGCTATTCTGAGGGAAGAGATAAGCGACTGGTCAGATAAGTCTGGCAGTATAAGAAAATAACTGGGTCACAGTAACTACTTTATTGCTTAAACTCTATTACCCTCATAGTTTGGCTCTCAAAGGCTTACTAAATGGCTTAGGCCAGTGGTTTCTAATTAGCTAAGTACTGAGGACCCCCTGTTTTTCAAAAGCCAAGCCATGGACCCCCTACATTTTAAAATGTTGATATTATCTCTGGTATTTTTTATTATGTGAATGGTGCCATAGCTCCCCTGAGTGGGTTGCATGGACTCCCTGGGGTCCACAGACTCCCAATTTGGAACCACTGGCTTAGGCCATTTGTAATTCTGAGTTAGATTTATGTGTGGGGCAGGAAGTTCTTTAAATGGGGCTGTTCGTATTTGCATGTTCAAAAAAGTTTAAAACAAAATTAAATGTTTGAATGTATCTCTTTCAGGTTATGCAATGGTCTCTGCAAGATGGCTTGTTCTTGAGTTGGAGCTTTTTAAAACAGACATATGCTGGTACTTCAACTTTATTAAGCGGACTATAAGTTTTTCTCTCTCAACAACTACATAAGCAGACAAAATTGCAAAAATCTGCCCTGTTTCGAGTATGACAGCCACGACCCGTGGCTCTCCAGTAGGAGGGAACGACAGCCAGGGCCAGGCTCCTGATGGACAGTCCCAGCCTCCTCTCCAGCAGAATCAGGTATGGTGGATATTCATATTAGTAATCAAAATTTAGATATTTTTGAGCAAAAGTTGCAATTGATAACACTAATTAACCTTAATCTTGCAACAATACACTTCATTTCTACTTTACGCATTAAATAAATTCCAGTAAAGTTGATCTGGGCACTTCCTGTTTACAAACCCCTTGCATGGTGAGAGTCTCTTTGAATATTTGTCTTAAAAATTTAGATACTCTAAATCAAGATTCCTCATATTTTGGCTGGCCTTGTTAATTAAAGATTTTTTGGTCCTGATCTTGTGTAGTACCCTCTGTAATACAGCATGAGGTTGGGTACAGTCACCCCATAGCTCTGAGCTTGGAGGTACATAGGGAGTTAATGTGATCTTTTCTGCAAAAACAAGCCCATTTCATCTTCTTCAGCTAGGAAAGGGGAGTGGGGATTCCCTACTCTTGTTCTAGGTCTCTGAGTCCCTCAGAAGCTCAGGTATGATTACTATTCCCAGGTCTGGATCCAGTTTAGAGGGGAAGAAATGGCTGGGACTGGTTATTTGAACAGTTGCCTTCTGAGATGCACTAAGAAGAAGTGTCAGCACCTGGCTGCACTGGGGTGTGCCAGGTTGCCACTGCACTTTGAAGCATAAAACAACCCCCAAGCTTTCTTTCCAATCTTAGGGCTGTGGAGAAGGCAAGGATCATCCTCTCAGTAATGCTAGACTTCTGAGGTCTCTGAACTGCTATTCCACTGCATAAAAAACTCTTGTTTTTCTTGCCAAATGAGTGAAATGTCACATTCTATAGTAGAATAAAATTACAATTGCAAGGGAATCATTGTTGAAGTGAATTGTAACAGTTATTAAGCTTTATTTACATAGACAAGGTTTCCATGGCTGCTTTTGGAAGCACTAGGTTTTGTACAGTTAACGTCACTTATAGCAGGTGGACTGCTGATGTTTACAGTAGCTTTGTAAATTCACAAAAGCTGCCTGCCACCCACACAACTATTTGTAGCAAATAAGCATAGTAAATGAGAGAGAATACACAAACTCTTCCATGCCTGTTTGCACACAAGTGTTTACATGTGTTCTTAAGTTGTTACAAGTAAGCAGATAAGTGACAGCTTGTATGTATTAATTGCATATACTAGAGGCTATTTCTTAAATTGCTGCTTTTATTAAACAAATTGTTGTTTGGGTGTATACTCTGTTCATCCAGCTCAGGAAAATATAGTTGTTTAAAACCATTCTGAAAAGATCCAGTGATTAGATTGGGATTTCTCAGAAATTGCTGCAAAAAAAATGGTTTTGCTTGTTGCACTTGAGATTTTATTTTTTGCACACATGGTGAACAAAACTGGTTTTATTTGAGGCCTGTTCTGATGATAATGTTACATGCTCACACATGCTTCCTTTATGCACAGTGATAACAGGAGTGTGAGTAGTTCAGAGCTCTTGTATTCTTGCTGCATGAACATAATCACATCAGTGTGTTGGAGATCTTGCACCAACTCACATCCTCCAGTTGAAGTAATCTCCCCCCCCCCCCCAACTTTCTTTTGATCATTGTATCCCAATAGTGTTGCTCCAAACTTGTTTTTGCTGTTCTTTCATTGTTCTCAGCATATTGGCAGTCAGTACAAGATATAAGATGTTTCTCATCCAAGCAAGATAGATTTGTGGATGTTCATCAAGGAGACGTTGCTACCAAATGTAGTGCAGCACTGAAAGCTAGAGGCGCAGTTCTAATGAGCCCTGTCTGTGCAGGAACTTCAGTTTGCACAATGGGTCTGTCCCCTCTCCCCTTACCCATGTGCCTCCCTGCACCCCCAAAATTAACTCTAGGAGGGTCAGGAGAAGTGCCAGAGCAGCACAGGGAAAGGGGAGAGGTATCATTCTGCCTAGTGAGCTGAAATGCTTAGACAGATGGAACAATTGGAAAAGCTTAATGTTGAATTCCACGGTTGGTGTTTGTGAATGTGTTGTCTCCAATGAGGAGAAGATTGTCAAAGTGTTGCTGGCTGATGTGCTTTTTCTCCTTTTGTAAGAGCAGCCTACAGCTCAGTAGAGAACTTTAGAACATACTTGGCTTACATTAAAATAGTGTAAACATTGCCTAGGAAACATGCAGGCAACTGGAATAGATTTTCACTGGTGCTGTTCTCAGTAGCAAATAGAACATGGATAGTCAGCATTCTTCTCTCCAGATGTTTTGGGCTTCCATTGACCATGCTAGCTGGGCTGATAAGAGCTGTAGTCCAGAACCTCTGGAGGACACTGTGTTTGCTATCCCTGAGAATAGAACTTGGTGGAAAGTGGCTTTTTTCTTCATCATGCTTGGAATGTAAAGTGCTTGCCCTACAGGTGGACTCAGAGGGCACTTGATTGAGACTTGAGTTTTATAGGTTACAGGCTGCTGTGGGTGTTGCTTGTGTTATTTGTGCATTACATTGCACAGAGGCATTGAACTCATTACATTTGCAGTAGTGCATGATAGACCAGTGTGATCTCTCCAGTGCTCCCTGCACAGGCCCGAACGTGCTGCTGTCCTGCCCTGTCAAGCAGCAGTGATGCTGGTGTCAGGAGGTTGTGTCTGCAGCTCTGCCCCACCACACATGGCAGCTACTGAGTTAGAATTATGACCTAGAAGCAGGAGGACCATATCAAAGCTTCTGTTTTGATTTTGGAAGGGGTTGTGATTTAGAAAAGCTATTAAATTTAGTACATAGGGGAAAGGAAATTTGCAGAATTGTATGTTGAAAACTAAAAACACATAGTACAAATATGATTAAAATGAAAGCGCGAAATAACTGTCCTGTGCAGCATAAAGATGATGAAGAAAGAGATACATTTACCCTTGAAAGGTTAGGGGGAAAGAGGCCTACCCTTTGAATGTTATTAGAAGGAGACATTAAAACTTGATTAAACTGTAGGATGACTCCGTAATTAAAAAAATTATTGCAAGAATTTCAGTATTTGAGTGGTTTACTTAACTATGTATTTTCTAATTCAGACTTCTTCCCCTGATTCTTCAAATGAGAATTCCCCAGCTACACCCCCTGATGAACAGGGTCAGGGTGATGCTCCACCACAGCTTGAAGATGAGGAGCCTGCATTTCCACACACTGACCTGGCCAAGTTGGATGACATGATTAACAGGTATTTATATTTTTTTTTCAGGCAATGTGTTAATTTGTGGCTCAAATTATTTCATCTTTTCCAGATGAAAAGCATTGAAGGGGAAAGTTAGATTTCATGTCAAATTGAATTTTATATTCTAATGTTTTCTTAGACCTCGATGGGTTGTTCCTGTATTGCCTAAAGGGGAGTTAGAAGTTCTTCTAGAAGCTGCTATTGAGCTTAGTAAAAAAGGTAAGTTGAAAAATTAAACTTTTAAGAACAATGGGTATATCACATCAGTGACCTACAGTGATATCCCTTATTTAGAATTGCTAGCTTTACTAACTACTAGACTGTGTATACAGGGAGATAAAGAAATAAATAGAAGCAAGCCAGGAAATGCGAAAGAGCTGGAGAGTCCTTATGGCTTGCAAGGGACCCTTCCTGGTGCCTGAAGAGGACTTCATTGGGGACAGAGGAATCCCCAAAGAGACTGGAGGTGCAGCAAAGCTTTTTTTAGGCTGCTAGGCTTAGCAGCTGATGTGTGCAGTAGTGCAGCAGCCACTGCTTTTCTGTGCATCCTCCAGCTGGCCCTAGAACTTCAACTCTAGTTGAAGAGAGAGTTGTGGGAAGAGAGAGCTGGAGAACAGGAACAACGGGCATTTAGAGGCTTTTTAGAGGGTTCTCTGCACTTACGCGATTTTCGCTTATGTGCGCCGGGGCCTGGAACACAAACCTCGTGCAACTTGGGGAACGCCCATAGTGTTCAATGAAATGAGTATACAGGTCAGTTTTGAAGTATGTTTTCTTTTGGTTTGGTGGAGAACTTTCATTTGTATATCTAAACAGCATTTCAGTAGTTGAAGAATTTTTGTAAGATAGTGGCTGAGAGTGTGCTATGACTTGGAAAGTCCATGGGTTGAAATTTAAACTCAGTAGGCAGTATTGGGCAAGCAGCTTGCTCTTGTCTACATTTGGGAACTTGATGATACTGACCCATCTTATAGGAATTGTACAGATTATAAAAAGATAATTGGATTTTTACAGTTTTTAGTTTAAATCATTTGTGTTACTACAGGTGGAAGATTTGATGCATTTCTAAAGAATTAGCACAGGAGAAAGTGCTCAGCTAATAGAATCAATGTTGGGAGTCAGTTTCAGGTCTAAATTGCCTTCAGATCCATTGCAAGTTGGAGAAGGGCAGGCTGACTGGGGGCTGACTGGTAGAGGGAGTTGCACAGAAACAAGGTTGAGAGGAAATAAACAATAAGGATCTTAAAAATGATAACCCTACTTCTTTTAGCTATTGCAATATTCTTGATAGGGACTTCCTAGTTTCTGGGCATTTAATGTCTGCAGTGTAGTGTTTCCTGCAACCTTGAAGGCTAGGAACATGCATAGAAAAATAATCAACAGTGGTTAAACTGTTGCATGGATATAGTGTCTATGCAGTGTTGTTAAGAAAATTTAACTCAAGTTTTATGCAGTTTAGTTAAAGTATAATTGGTATTAAATGTGTTAAACAGCTTTCTTTTGAAGCATTTTCCGAATGTTTTATTGTTGGTAATTTAGTAGTCAGTGTATGACACCAAGTAACTTAATTCTTTGATGATCTATTTTTACACAGGCCTTGATGTTAAAAGTGAAGCATGTCAGCGATTTTTTCGAGATGGGTTAACAATCTCTTTCACAAAAATCCTTACAGATGAGGCAGTGAGTGGCTGGAAATTTGAGATTCATGTAAGTTTGTTTTAGCTACCCATTCATGTATCTATTATGTCAACAACCTCACTATGGTAAAAACTGGTTAATTACCTGTGACACTTGTGAAAACTGTTGCATTACTTTTACTATATAATTCCTGTAGCTTAAATTTGTATGGTTTGAAATAAATAATTTCATGCAACAAGGGTTTATAGAGTTTTCTTTACTCTGATAAGGAATTTCACTGTCAAGCAAGTTTATATAAAGTATTTTTTTCTTAATAGAGATGTATCATTAACAACACTCACCGCCTAGTTGAACTCTGTGTGGCAAAGCTAGCCCAAGATTGGTTTCCTCTTCTTGAACTTCTTGCAATGGCCTTAAATCCTCATTGCAAATTCCATCTTTACAATGGTACACGTCCCTCTGAAACTGTTCCTGCTGGAGTTCAGCTGGCTGAAGATGAACTTTATGCTCGTCCTCCAGACCCGCGGTCACCAAAGGTATGTTGATTTGAAATTTTGAAGCAGCAGTGATCATTCTCACTTAAGACATTTCTGGACAGTTGTTTTCTGGGGTATTGGTTTGCCTCTTCGGTTTTTGCAAAGTTGGAAAAGTAAGAACCAGGTGAAGCAGAAACTGTATTCTCCCTGTTTCCTAGTGCATTCTTAATCAAGTCATAAAAGCAGTAGACACATAAACACGTGCTATAGCCTGCATTGTGCTTAGGCACAAATCAGAACTAGGTATCATCTTAAATATTCATCTTAAAATGAATTCTCTTCACTATTTTCTGTCAGACTTCACCATGGTTATTTATTAGATCTGCTGTGAAACCTTGACTAATGCTAAACATGCTTCTGTCTTAATCGGGATTTGTAAACTGAGTATCATTAGCCTTAATGTACAGTCGAACCTTGGAAGTTGAACGGAATCCGTTCCGAAAGTCCGTTCAACTTCCAAAATGTTCAAAAACCAAAGCACGGCTTCTGATTGGCTGCAGGAAGCTCCTGCAGCCAATCAGAAGCCGTGGAAGCCCTTTCAGACGTTTGGCTTCCAAAAATAGTTCGCAAACCGGAACAATCACTTCTGGGTTTGCAGCGTTTGCAAGACAAAATGTTTAACAACTAAGTTGTTTGAAAACCAAGGTATGACTGTAGTTGCATATGTATCAAGTCACAGGCAAAAAAGTTGGGAGTTAAAATTTGTGAAAGTTGCTAACTTCATTGTGGTGTATAATTTGGTATGTTTGTTTCAAGGCTAATTCCCTTGGAGCCTCAAGGTTTTGGGAAGTCTCAGTTCGCATGACTGGAACTTCAAAAGGAGGTCAATATAGCTTTTGGCTGAGGCCTATTATGATGATCTCCATATACTAAAGCTGTCCCCCGCACCCCATTAATCTGTATTCACTTCTGGTTTCTAACCTAAAAGGAAATCTTGTATTAATTTCTGTCAGAAGATAACAGATTGCTGTGCATAAAAGCTCTCTTGTTCAGAAATACCTGTCTTTTACAATAGTATAATACTGAATTGCTGGTATTATCACAACTTGCAAAATATTTTGAAATTATTAACAGTACACGAGAGGATAATCATGGTTAAAGGAGTATATTTACTTCTAATTGTGACCAAAAGTAGGACTTGTTCTTTGCAATGTAAATATGTGTTGGTAGAATGACATGTAAAGCAGGAAAAATTGTTTTGCAGGGTTGGCTAGTAGATCTCATCAACAAGTTTGGCACATTGAATGGGTTTCAGATCTTACACGATCGTTTTATGAGCGGATCAGCATTGAATGTTCAGATTATTGCAGCTCTCATCAAGTAAGTCCTTTTTCTATGTATCAACTGAATAACAGTATCCCTTGAGTTGGTTTCTCTCTCATCATTGGCTTTACCACAGGAGCGCTGGGTGTGTGTGTGAAAATCTGATGCCCCAGCTTGTACAAGCAAGTGAGCATTAAGTCTGAATAATAGATTCAGGTCTTCTGGTTTCTTCAGTAGTGCACGAGGATGGATGTGCTGCAGTTTTTATTATTTTTGTGAAGTATATATACCCTCTAGTGTGAATTATTGTTAGCAGTTCTGAGCTTTTTTGAAAGGGAAGAAGAGGATGAAAACAGTATACTACTTTCTTTGCAAATGCTAACCTAGGCACATTCTGTTTAGCTTGATTGCAAAAAGAGCCAATTTATTCAAAAATAGATATTTTGTCATTTAGGGTTTGCAGTCTAGGAGCAAAGATTTATAAAACTACCTTAATTACTATACAAATTAGCTTTAAACCATACACACTTTCAGAAGACCTTAATCTTTGCTTTGATCTAGCAAGCTGAGGTTTGGGGCAGGTAACCTTAATTAGGAACCATAATGTATGGGAAATGACGGCAATGAGACTGATGAAAGCCAAGGTTTGTTGTGAGGTTTCAGAGTTTCCCCAGTAGCAGTTTGCTGTTGGAATAGAATGCTGGAACTTTGGTGAGCTGCGTCTGTTCCTGGTGGAGGACCACCACTCCATTTGAACCTTCTACACCCTGTATTGTTTCTTGTGTGGAAAATTTGGCACATCTGGATTGTAATGAGTTGGGGCAAGAGGATATTACATATACAGTAGGGAGTTGTGTCTGTGTATTTTGCAGAATTGTATGTATAAGCACCTTAGGAACCTTACCCCCAGTGCTCTTGGAAGAAAGATACACACAAACTCAGCCAGAGTCATTTTGCTAGCAGTTCAGCTCTTTGTATCTTGAATAGTATGGAAGTGGTCAAGAACTGGGATGAAATTAATGATGTTGAGACACAGCAAGATCTTTTTTCAGTTATTGACGTCCACTGTTTACACTCACAAAGGCCCTTGGAACAATGTCATGAGATGTCATTCTGGCAGGGGCTTCTGGGGCAGAATGGGAGTCCAAGTGGGGAGAGGGGCACTAATTTTCCCACAGTACCCTCTGTCAGTTTGACACTTTGATAAAGCTGGCTTCCTCAAACTCGGCCATCCAGATGTTTTGAGACTACAGTTCCCATCATCCCTTACCACTGGTCCTGATAGCTAGGTATCATGGGAGCTGTAGACCAAAAACATCTGGAGGGCCGAGTTTGAGGCAGCCTACCATAAAGCATTGCTTCAGTGGGTAGAGGGGACATGGTGGCCCCAGGAGGAGCTCCAGTGTTAGTGGTGGTTTGGGGGTATCCAATTCACACATTGCCCCTCAAAAATACCTGGAAACCACAACGTTCATCATCTCCTAATGGGATGGCAGAATGTGGAGAGGCATAATATTTTGGCTGGTAATCATTAACTTGCTGGTTTGTAATTTTTTTTAGTAAATACTGGTTCTCCTTAATACTACTTTAAGCCTTTTATACTGTTTTTTCTCTCTCCAGACCATTTGGACAGTGCTATGAGTTTCTAACACTGCATACAGTGAAGAAATACTTCCTTCCAATTATAGAAATGGTTCCACAGTTTTTAGAAAACTTAACTGATGATGAACTGAAAAAAGAAGCCAAGAATGAAGCCAAAAATGATGCTTTGTCAATGATAATCAAATCTCTAAAGAACTTAGCCTCAAGAGTTCCAGGGCAAGAGGAAACTGTAAAAAACCTAGAAATATTTAGATTAAAAATGATACTTAGGTAAGGCCTTTTATTTTATTTTATGACTACAGTGTTTTCTATGTTTGGTATCCAATTCTGCTTCTCTTATACATACATTTCTCCACAGGTTGTTGCAAATTTCATCGTTTAATGGAAAAATGAATGCACTAAATGAAGTTAACAAGGTGATATCTAGTGTGTCATATTACACTCATCGGCATGGCAATCCCGAAGAGGAGGAATGGCTTACAGCAGAAAGAATGGCAGTAAGTTCTTTGAATTATATCATTGTATCCGTTCAAAGCATTTGTCTGCCTTTCTTTCCAGGAGATGTTTTCCTTAACTTTGATTTTGATTTTATTATTTTACCTTGTTTTGTTGTCTATGGACACAAAGTAGCTTATGAGACAATTAAAGACAATAAGACATTAAAATGTAAGTAACAAACAATCAAAATAAAAACATACACTATTTGATAAAACCAAACTCAAAACGACCCACTAAAAAGCTCAATATATGGTAAAAATTCAAGAACCAAAGACTTTGTGTAACAAAACCATTTCCAGCAAGGTATTTAAACCAAGGGTGGGGAACCTGTGGCCCTTCAAATATAGTTGGACTTCAACTTTCCTCAGCAGCATGGGAAATGGTCAAGGATTATGGGACCTGTTATTCAACAGCATCTGGAACACCACAAGTGTGAAAAAGTGAAGGATTCCACATCCTTAGGGCAACTACTGAAAAAGCCATGTCATAAATAGCTCAGTGGAGTTAAGACTTCTCTCAGCATGCCCTGTGTACTTTCTACTCTATGCTCAAATTTAATGGGGTTGATGGTGGAAGTTTTAATTTTAATACTGCAACATTATGAGTTTGGGGTAGGGAATTTGTGGCCTTCCAGATGTTCTTGGACTCCAGTGTCCCATCAGCCCCCAGCCATTATGACCAATGATCAGGAGTGATTGAGAGTTGTAGTCCCACAACATCATGTTATAGCGGCTGGAAATGGTTAGGATAAGGTGCAGAAATGGAAGGGAAGCACTGGGAAAATGAGAAAATGAACGGATATTGTGAGTTGTACTACCAGCACTTCTGGAAGTTGGTCTGTTTGCCTGTTGTTTAACTCAGATAGGTAACCAGGTGTACTCGTAACTCCCATCAACTGCAGCCAGCATGGCCAATGGCCAGGGGTTGATGGGAATTGTAGTTCAACATCTGGAGGGCCATAGGTTAGCCACCCCCGGTGTAACAAGCATCTCCCTTTTGACACTTCTGTGAAATGGCTTTTGATGCTTCTGCCAAATAGCTGATTCTTGGCATTACTTTTGGTATCTGCTTACATGCCTATATAGTATATTGCACCTGAATAGTGTAAAATGTGGAATTGCCAGTAAGTAGATAACATTGCTTATGAATAAGATAAACTCTGGTGGTCAGAGTTGGACCCCCTGTTCCATATTGTTACAAAAATAAGTGTGACTTTCATTTTTTGGGCGTGTTTATAATGCGCTGCCTGCTGTCATCTGAAATTTTCTTTACCTTCTTAAATTTAGGAGTGGATTCAACAGAATAATATCTTATCGATTGTGTTGAGGGATAGTCTACATCAACCTCAGTATGTAGAAAAATTAGAGAAAATTCTTCGTTTTGTCATCAAAGAAAAGGCCCTCACCTTGCAAGACCTTGACAACATTTGGGCTGCACAGGTAGGGACTAAACAACTGTCACCTTGAGTGAGAGCAATTTATTTTGAACTACTTATCATGCATGAGTTGGAGTTGCTTATATTTTGTTATACAGATGTTAAAGTATAATTAGTCAGTCTGTCTGCAAATACCATAGTTTATTATGTTATGCTCTTCTGTGATGGACACAAACTTTTGGTTAGTTCACATATGCTGTGCTACCAAAAAAAGGAAGCTAAATGTGGCACAGGAAGCCTGATGAATTATTGGTGTGCTCTTTTTTCTTGGGCCATCAAATTTAAGAAGTTAATCATTGTAGGCTTTGCCTTTTGATCAACCCCTGTTTCCATTCCCTATGGCATAAACACATATAAATGAAATAATTGCATATTCTTTTATTTATCTTGCCTTTCCTTTCTCTGTTTTGTGTATGGTAAGCTCCTTGGAGCAGGAATTTATCATCTTGTTGCTTTGTGAAGTGCCATGCACACTGAGAATGCCATATAATTATTATTATTATTATTATTAAGTTAAATGGGTTTAGTAGATAGAGCTGACATTGTGGTCATAGTGCTAATTGCCTGCTTTTTCAAACTTGGCTAGTTAAGTTCTATTAATGTTTTGGAACAGGAAGATTTAAGCCTAGTGTTGCTGTTGCTCTAAGTCGGTTGCAATTCTGAAGTGTAAATTAAAAAACCCAATTTTTATTAGCTTAAATGTTCAAAAGCAAATGTGCATTAGAAATATGAAGGAGTATCAACTATTGGCTGTACCTTTCTTTGGGAAACTGTAAACTGATCATCTAGCCTCTTTATATAGAGTATCGATTTTGTAAATAAAAAGCCAAAAGGGTTTTAAAGAATAGGAATTGAAAAAGTCAAGAGAGCAAGAGATAAGTGCAGTTTAAAGTCTGAGGTATTATATAAGCTATCTTTTCCAACCTGCCATAGAAAAATGAGAACAGGATGAGAACAGTGCTAGTTTTACAAGTATTATTCTAAGGTCACTGTAAGTGCAGGTCAATTCCACTTTGTAGGATAACGTGTGGGGAAATGGCTGTAATAGAAATTCAAGTCTCAGAAAAATAAAGACAATCCTGTCTTTTGTAGAGATAGCAGTAAATGGTGTTAACTCTTTCTTATCAAGGCAGGAAAACATGAAGCCATTGTGAAGAATGTACATGACCTGCTTGCAAAACTGGCCTGGGATTTCTCTCCTGAACAACTTGACCACCTATTTGATTGTTTCAAGGTAAGCATACATACCAATTTGCTGTTATTAATTAGAGCAAGGGACAGCCTCAGGGTCAACAGTGGGAGTTCCTGGTAATGAAGGAACTCTACTATTCCTTCATTGCTTTACTATCACTGAACTTGGGGATAGGCTAAGCTCCTCCAGAGTCCTGAGTTTTTTGAACTTCACCGAATTGGGAGGAGCAAATGTTATGTTTCGTCATGTGGAAAAGCAGCCTCTCAGTGCTTAGTGTGCATGTTTTAGTGGGTGGAAGATGAATTTTCAAAGGATGAAGGGGGTCAAGAAACCATATTTTCTGTCCAGTCCTCTGGGATGTTTGGATTTATAGTAAAATTGAGGGCTTGTGGAGAATGCAACAAAGGAAGTCTTTGTTTGAGCAGCAGTTTTGCCATCAACCACCAGGTGGTGCTGAAGTCCTGTAACGACAGCAGATTTATATGCACACAGATATCCTCTTCACACTCATGACCAATGCTTCTTTTTCACCCTCTCATAATAGTAGAATCCAGGGCCATCCAGTGAAGCTAATGATGGGCAAAATCCAGTGATTCTAGATGGGCAAAATGAAGTATTATTTCACTTCAGGCATAAACAACAGAATTCACTCCTAGAAGGTGTAGAGATGACCACCAATTTGGATGATTTTAAAAGAGTAGGCAAATTCATGGAGGATGAGGCCATCAATAGCTGCTAGCCATGGAGGCTATGTATGGCATCCATTGTTGCAGACAGTACGCTTTTGAATACCTGTTGCTGGTATTCACAAGTGCAGATTGTGCTCATCTACTGTGTGTGAACTTCCCATAGTCTGTTTGGCCACTTAGAAGTTGATGCTGGTGTCGATGGGACTTTGTCCTGATTCAGTAGGGCAATTCTTAACAATCTTGGGTAACAAAGTAAATTTTGCTTGGCTTCTGCTCTTCTGCTGAAGCAGGGCCATGGATTTATTTTGAATGGAAGAAGAGGCCTTTCTGTCTGACTTCCTATTATTTCCTGTTACTGTGAAATGCAGTCACTGAACAATTAATATTATTACTGATTACAAATCCATTCAAGTGAAGTATTTGAAAATGATCTAAAAATAGCTTAGTTCTTCCAGTTTTTCGTAAGCTACTCAGTGCTGACATTCTAATTGGTGTTACTGGAAAGAACAGTAGAATTACTATCATATCTTAATTTGCATTTTGACAATATAACTTAATTTTAACACTTTTAGTATTTCAATTCACATACCTTTGATTTTCAGGCCACATTAAAATATTCTGGTGGTGTCCCTTTATTTTCTAGGCAAGTTGGACAAATGCAAGCAAAAAGCAGCGTGAAAAGCTACTTGAGTTAATTCGTCGTCTTGCAGAAGATGATAAAGATGGTGTGATGGCACACAAAGTACTGAACCTTCTATGGAATTTAGCACATAGTGATGATGTTCCAGTTGATATCATGGACCAGGCTCTCAGTGCCCACATTAAAATCTTAGATTATAGTTGTTCTCAGGTAAATATATTCTGTTTGGTAGTCATTATCTTTGGGTTGGCTGACATTATGCTTGTGTATTCCTACCTTTCTCTCTCCTACTTTGCTGTTAAATATGAAATGGTGACCTTGCTGTTGAATTATTTCAGACTAGGATTGCATCCCTGGTTTAGAGGGGTTATGAAAATCATAGTTTGGCAGTTCAGATGTAACAAGAAATTGTTTTTGGTGATGGAACTTATTGAAATTAGAGCATATGATGAAGGGAACTTGTGAACACAAGGTTAATTCATGTATGTCCCAATAATCCATAGTTCCATTGGTATTAACACTGGGATTTGATACTATAGTGGCATTAAGACTGTTGTATTATTTTCACAAAAATAAAGGAAGAGAGTAGATATCAAAAAGCTCGTTTCAGATGCTACTCCTAACCATGGCTTAGAGGATTATGAGCAAGCTATGGGCTGGCATATGTTCTCCCTCCCTTTCAGCTTCACTTTGTCTTCCTCCCTTTTGATTAGTGTTAACGAGAGCTTGTCATGGTGTCCATATTATTTATGTATTGAATTTGTACCCAGCCCTACTCTCAAAAGGATACCAGGGCAGCAGACACCAAAGGGATAAAAACAAATGATATTAGATGTTGCAGGGGAGGGTTGGTCATTGTCCTTTTGTGCTGTGTATGTGATGAAGGAGACCCATATTGGGCTGAAGGTGCCCTCCTTTGCTTCTACCTGTTCTCTTTTGAGTTTGTTGGTTAACTTCTCTAGTAGGCTGCTTTCTAACCTAATGATTCAGTTCCAAAGTATTTAAAACAGGGAGCCAGAAATGGATAAACCACTTTAAAATTACTTAATTGTTGCAAGCTAAAATAAAAATATTTGTTTTTTAAGGATCGAGATACACAAAAA
Source organism: Podarcis tiliguerta (assembly GCF_965153285.1). Lineage (NCBI taxonomy): Eukaryota > Metazoa > Chordata > Lepidosauria > Squamata > Lacertidae > Podarcis > Podarcis tiliguerta. The sequence continues at coordinate 56,115,313 of NC_139537.1, read as the reverse complement.
ATACAATGGATAGATCGTTTTATAGAAGAGCTTCGCACAAATGATAAATGGGTCATTCCTGCATTGAAACAAATTAGGGAAATTTGTAGTTTGTTTGGTGAAGCACCACAAAACTTGAGGTGAGACTTTAATATAAACTTTTCATTTCTTTAATGCGTTGGGCTAGAAAAAAGGGTACACGGTTCACATAATCCATTAGTATTGCTGAAATATAATGGGAAATATTAATACATAATGGATGCAATTCCATTTGAGATGGTTGCTGATGACCCAGATGGATGGGTTGGGGAACTTGTCTAATCACGTGACGGAGGCAGGAGAGCAAAGAACTCTGGGAGGCAAGCGCAGTCTCCTCAATTTTCTCTCTCCTGCCTGACGATCGGATTATTTCCCCCTGGTTCTCACTGGTCATTCCTTTCAGTTAAATTGGCTTATGGCATTCGTAAAGCTGAAGCCTATAGAAGCCAGAAAATTGGGAGTAACTCACTCAGTTGTCTGAAGATGGAACTTGTTTCACACTGAATGTTGAAGATAAGAACTCATGTCTTTGCTGTTACCTTGGGGAGAGGGCACTGTTGCCCAATCACAATTATACTAAAATACTGGATTTTTTTCGGTGTTTTCTGTGGGAAGCTCTTGTCTTGGGGTAGGGGGAATAAAGACTTAAAAGGGCAATCCGAAGCTTGGCAGTCTGCGTGAGTATGTCATTGCTATGGTTGAGCGAAGTTGAGTTACAGAATTTTAATGCATTCATTGAAAATAAAAGAGACAGAACTGGGGAGAACTACCGTATTTTTCGCCCTATAGGACGCACCGTCCCATAAGGCGCACCTAGTTTTTTGGGGGGGAAATAAAGGAAAAAAATTATTTCCCCCCCAGGCGCGGGGTTGGGGAAGCCCGAGCTTCCCCCGACCCCAGCCCCCAAACAGGCAGCTCTCTGCAAGCCGTGGGAGCCCAGCGCTGGCTCCCGCTGCTAGCGGAGAGGTCCGCGAAGACTGGACACGCTGAGCTCAGCGCGCGCAGGCTTCAGCATGCAGGCACCCCTCCGCCAGCAGCGGGAGCGCTCCCGCTGCTAGCGGAGAGGTCCGCGAAGCCTGGACGCGCTGAGCTCAGCGCGCGCAGGCTTCGGCATGCAGGCACCCCTCCGCCAGCAGCGGGAGCGTTCCCGCTGCTGGCGGAGAGGTCCGCGAAGCCTGGACGCGCTGAGCTCAGCGTGCGCAGGCTTCGGCATGCAGGCACCCCTCCGCCAGCAGCGGGAGCGCTCCCGCTGCTGGCGGAGGGGTGCGCGAAGCCTGGACGCGCTGAGCTCAGCGCGCGCAGGCTTCGGCATGCAGGCACCCCTCCGCCAGCAGCGGGAGCGCTCCCGCTGCTGGCGGAGAGGTCCGCGAAGCCTGGACGCGCTGAGCTCAGCGCGCGCAGGCTTCGGCATGCAGGCACCTCTCCGCCAGCAGCGGGAGCGCTCCCGCTGCTGGCGGAGAGGTCCGCGAAGCCTGGACGCGCTGAGCTCAGCGCGCGCAGGCTTCGGCATGCAGGCACCTCTCCGCCAGCAGCGGGAGCGCTCCCGCTGCTGGCGGAGAGGTCCGCGAAGCCTGGACGCGCTGAGCTCAGCGCGAGCAGGCTTCGGCATGCAGGCACCTCTCCGCCAGCAGCGGGAGCGCTCCCGCTGCTGGCGGAGAGGTCCGCGAAGCCTGGACGCGCTGAGCTCAGCGCGCGCAGGCTTCGGCATGCAGGCACCTCTCCGCCAGCAGCGGGAGCGCTCCCGCTGCTGGCGGAGAGGTCCGCGAAGCCTGGACGCGCTGAGCTCAGCGCGCGCAGGCTTCGGCATGCAGGCACCTCTCCGCCAGCAGCGGGAGCGCTCCCGCTGCTGGCGGAGAGGTCCGCGAAGCCTGGACGCGCTGAGCTCAGCGCGCGCAGGCTTCGGCATGCAGGCACCTCTCCGCCAGCAGCAGGAGCGCTCCTGCTGTTTGCGGAGAGGTCCGCGATGCCTGCATTCGCCCCATAGGACGCACCCAGATTTCCCCTTCATTTTTGGAGGGGAAAAAGTGCGTCCTATAGGGCGAAAAATACGGTAATTGGTCTGCTCAAGTCCCCAAACCCCTCTCATATCTAAGGGGATTAGGAGCTTTGGGAGGGAGTGTGCATAGTTTTGCAATATGGTAGCCATTTGGAATAGATTGTTTGAAACTCTCAGTAACAGGACTTGTAACACTTTGATGTGTGTTTAAACTGCAGTCAAACTCAGCGAAGCCCCCATGTGTTTTATCGCCATGACTTAATCAATCAACTTCAGCACAATCATGCTCTAGTAACTTTAGTTGCAGAAAATCTTTCAGCATATATGGAAAGCATGAGACAGTATGCTAAAGGTGAGTTAAATTTAATTTTGTCTAGAACTACACTATGAGATATATTGCTATTTATTTCCTCTTTATATGCTGAAGGAAGTGGGAAAGTCACCTTCCACCTAGATTCTACTTTAGGTATTTTTCCAGACCCAACTGTACATATTTAAACAAATACATGGGGAGGGGCAGAATTATTTTATTGGCAATGCTGCCAATTTTGTGTACATTTGTGTATTTTTACAATAGCTATAAAATGTGCTGTGATTGAAATTTATATCTCCCACATTTTGCTTAACTACTTCTGGAAAAGTTAATTTCAACATTTGCTGCAAATATGGTATCTAATATTGGGTAGTTTCTGATAATTTTCCAAAGTAATTTTGTTGTTGGAATGTAAACTTTGCATATACCTTTCAAATAGAAAAGCCATCACTAATTTTAAATACTCTTTTAATAGATAAGACTGGATAAGAAACTTTATAATGTATGCAATCCTAAGCACTTTCTTGGACATAATGGCACGTCCTTTAAAGAAAAATTGAAAAGGTTTTGCTGTTGGATTTTAAAAAAAGTATTATAATATTATAATATTTTGTATTAAATTTTCAGAGCATGGAGAATACGATCCACAAACTGTAAGACCTGGGAGTAGATACAGTCATGTGCAAGAAGTCCAAGAACGTCTGAACTTCCTACGGTTGGTTTTAGTGATACTTGCTTTACATTGGGTGTAAAAGTAGCAATCTATGCTGTTCAAAAAGCAAAAAATGAATGCCCCTTTTTGCTATCGAGAACAGCTGATCTACAAAATGATATTTGTCTTGTGGCTGAATCTATTTCTAGACAAGTTCGCAGTAAGGCACATGGCTAGAAACAAGTTCCTCTTGCATGCTCTTTAGTTCCAGGTCTTACCAGCTAGAATGCACAATCCCTTTATTTGTCTCATTCCCATGTCACAGATGAAGGCTCACTGGCTGCTTTCATTTATCCACATACCAGCTCTCTATTGCTCCTAGCGCAAGCACTGATGATCTTTATTCTAACTAGTTGAGTTACTGCTTAATTGCTCTGCTGCCCCCAGAAGAATAGGGGCAGAGAGTGTATTGGCACACTTTTTAGTCTGATACAGCTGATGCAGACATATCCCTTGTTTCATCAAAACATGTTTGAAGGAGGAGGTTTTCTGATGGTAGGATAGCAATGATATGTGATAAAACTAGAAACCTTTCTGTATACAAGGGATTAGAAAGAGGCATGCAGTACCTCGGTCAAGGAAAGAGATGACTCATGTGCAAGTTCTAAATGTTCTTATGGTTTGAAAATATAGAGAATTAATATTTCTAGCCAAGTGGCCATTCCATAGACAAGGTTCCTCACTTAAGTGTACTCTGACATCCCTATAATAACTGCGCGCGCGCGCACACACACACACACACACACACACACCCCACTTGGCTAAAAGAAAAAAGCCTTGAATATTAGGTGAGATAAGCCCAGAATAATCTACTAAAATCAGAGCACCTGTACAGTGGTGCCCCGCAAGACGAATGACTCGCAAGAGGGAAAACCCACTAGACGAAAGGGTTTTCCGTTTTGGAAGTGCTTCACGGGACGAATTTGCTATGGGCTTGCTTCGCAAGACGAAAATGTCTTGCGATTCCTGGGGGTTTTTTCCCGCTCCCTACCCCCTTTATCTAAGGCACTAAGCTGCTAATAGCCTTTTAGCAGCAAATCCGCTAATCCCTTAAGCCTTTAATAGCCGCTAAACCGCTAATTCCGCTAATCCGCTAATGGGCTTGCTTTGCAAGACGAAAAAACCGCTAGACGAAGAGACTCACGGAACGGATTCTTTTCGTCTTGCGAGGCACCACTGTATTCTTAACTATGATGGTGGATGTTTTATTTAACACTTCTGAAGAAGATACAGTTGTAATCAAAAGCATAACAAAGCATTTCCCCCCTAAATATTCGCAGTAGATAACACCATGAGAGGAATGGTAAACATTCTGATTATGGCTGATACTACTCATGTTCCTTCTAGGTGTGAAACGTATCAGCTGGGATTAATGGGGGAAGGATACCTTTATTTATCCATGTGTGACCACTGGATAGAAGAATTGTTCTTTGGACACAGTAGTTAGGCTCTGTGTGAAATTCACACAATTTTCTCTATGCAATTTGTACACAATTTTCTTTACTGCTCTATTCTGCTTTGGATAGTTATTGAAGCATTTTTCTGCTTATAGTACTGAGACAGATGCATCTACGGGAAATCAATAGCTGGGTTTTTTTTGTAGGACTGAATGATGTTCAATGAAATTGAACCTGCCAACTAGTCCAAAAAAGTACATAATACCTATTTATCTAGGCTGCTTGGCATGATACAAAGGCAATCTGTTTGCTTAACTCAAATTTTCTTTTATAGTTGGGATTCTAACATCTTTTACCTGCTTACACATGTCAGTATGTGACTGACATTTGTGCACAGAGTAGTTGTGTGAAATGTCAAGTTTATAATATGCATGTTATTTAATCCGGATACCATATTTTTTGCTCCATAGGGCACACTGGACCATAGGGCGCACCTAGGTTTTTTTTTGGGGGGGGGGAATAAAGAATTTTTTTTTAATTCTTCCCCCCCCCCCCAGCCCCAAAGAGCAAAGAAGCCAAGACAGCCAGCAGGATTCATCCCGCTGGCTGTCTTGGCTTCCTCTTTAGCTATACACAACTTCTCCAGCCGGGAGATGCTGCATGTGGCTTCGTTTTTAGCTGTGGGGCTAGGGCGGGGAAAGCCCGAGCTTCCCCCGACCCCAGCCCCCAGAACAGGTCCGGGAGCTTGCAGGCTGGGGGAGTGCTCCGAAGGTTTGCGGATAGCTGCCTGAAGCCCGGGGAGCACAGTGGGAGTTGGCACTGTGCTCCCCGGGCTTCAGGCTGCTATGTGCAAGCCTTTGGAGCCCGGCAGGAACTCCCGCCGGGCTCCGAAGGCTTGCGGATAGGTGCCCGAAGCCTGGGATGCGCAGCGCTGCGCTCCCCGGGCTGCAGGCTGCTATCCGCAAGCCTTCGGAGCCCGCGGGCATTCCCGCAGCACTCCGAAGACTTGCGGATAGCTTCCTGAAGCCTGCATTTTCCGCTTCATTTTTTGAGGGGAAAAAGTGCGTCCTATAGAGCGAAAAATACGGTAGATTGTTCTCTTTTCTGTGATTGAGGAATATTCCAGAATGTATGAATACATTGGAGAACAGTTGAAAACAGCATCAGCTACTGAGTTTCAAGTGTTAATTCATAGAATTAGAGTGACATTTCTAATTTTAATGACTTCTTGTTTCTCTCTGTTTCATGCTAGATTTTTACTGAAGGATGGTCAACTATGGCTCTGTGCTCCTCAGGCAAAACAAATATGGAAGTGTTTAGCTGAAAATGCAGTCTACCTGTGTGATCGTGAAGCCTGTTTTAAATGGTATTCTAAACTCATGGGAGATGAACCGGATTTAGACCCTGACATAAATAAAGACTTCTTTGAAAACAATGTTCTTCAGTTGGACCCTTCACTCTTAACAGAAAATGGAATGAAATGTTTTGAACGTTTCTTCAAAGCTGTGAACTGTCGAGAAGGGAAGCTAGTTGCAAAGAGGCGAGCCTATATGATGGATGACTTGGAGTTAATAGGATTAGATTACCTTTGGAGGGTAAGTGTAAAAGTACATCTAACTTATTCAAGTTGTAGTTTATAGTAATTTGACAAAAAAGTTGGTTTGTATGGTTACGCCAATAAAATAAAAGTTCTGCAACTGTTATTACATGGGAGTTCTACTGTGTACTCCAGCTACACATTGCCTATTTTGATACGCTGTGATTTGTACAAAGTGCAAAATCAGCACATGGCTTGGTGAAAAACTCATTTAATGTTGAATATGAGGTTGCTACAGATATTTATTCTTTCTAGTGCTGCTGCAGAAGTCTGCTATGTCCATGCAGCTACACAATGCTTCCTGAGGTCATCATTATATATGTGGAGTATCAGGTTGCAACTGTGGCTTTGGCAGTTTGTTGCTGTCACACTGTAAAAGGAGTGCTCTCTCTGTAGGAATGGCAATCAGTGTCAGGAAAGCTGCCAATTATGTAGTTTGCTCTCATTTTCTTCCTCTGTTCAATTAGTCCAGCTGTCTCAGTACCCAAACTGGCAGAAGTAGTCTTGGGTGTAGGGTTGGAAAATTCCCAGACTTGGTGATTTCAAAATCCATGCTGACTTGGGACATTATGGCTGCCATGGCAACCAAGGGGCTGCCTCAGTACAGAATTGACCTGACAAATAACAGGACATAGCCTTGATCTTTTACTTACAAAAGGATGACTGGTAGATGGATTGGTGTTGTAGGGCGGGGTAGGGGGTATCTTTGCATTACCCTATTATGGAGCAACCATTTGACTTTAGCCTGCAAGAGTGGAGTACTTAATCAGCAGCTTTGCTCCTGGACTTGGGGGATTTTCCATTTGGCATTATCTAGTGCTCCTGCCAAGTCCCTGGTCTCACAATGGAAAGTGTCATTGACACAAGCACTTCTATTTGTCCTTTGGTGCTATGGATCCCAATGGTGCCCTGGTTTTCAAGGGAACTCCAGGGAATATAGTGAGTTTTATAAATGAAAAATGACTGAGCACAGGTGAAAGCACATAATAGTACCTACTGTATGCTGGTGATGGAAGCTAAGAAAGCTTGCTTCTGTGCCACTATTGCAGCCTCCAGTAGCCATCCTGAGGGGTGAATGGGCTATTGAAAACTAGTTCTAAGGTACAGTTCTTGGAGATGTGCTTTGACAATGCTGCAAGGCACTTGCAGGGTATGGTTGCTCATATTTGTGCAGAACTTGGTATCACTCTTAATATAGTTCCAGAGGAGGTGTCCAGAAAACATTGATGATACCCAGCTCAATTTCTCTGTAAAATTGGAATTGGAAGAAGCCTTACAAGCCCTGGACTGGTGCCTGCGCTTGGTGGTGTGTTTATGTCTCTGAATCCTGGTGATACAGAGGTGCTGTGAATGAGCAATTTCCTAGTCTGGATAACTGGTCAATTGCCTGCTTTGGATGGTTTGTATCCTCCTGAAGGAGCAGGTTCTTAGTGTGGGGATGCTGCTGGACCCATCTCTGTCGCTAGAAGCCTAGGTGACCTCAGGAGCTAGGAGTGCAGTACACTAGCTTCAGTTGGAAAGATAGCTGCATCTGTTTCTGGATCATTGCAGCCCAACCACTGTCATCCATATGTTGGTAACCTCCAGATTGGATTACTGCAATGCATTCTATTTGGGGCTGCCCTTGAGACTGACCCAGTAACTGCAGCTATGCAGCAGTTGGACTGTGGTGGAATATCATTGTATGACACTACTGCTGAAAGAATTGCACAGGCTGCCAGTAAGCTACCAGACTAGGTTCCAGGTTCTGGTATTGGTGTACAAAGCCCATATACGCTATGGACCAGGGTATCTAAAAGATCACCTCATCTGCTACATACCCATTCTGCAGGAGAGAGCATCCTGCCAGGAGGTCTGTTCCACACAATGTAAAAATTGGGCCACCTACACTTTGAAAACATTCACATTGCATATCAGACAGGCACATTCTCCATTATCATTTCAGCACCTTCCAGATACATTCCTTTTTTTCTACAAACCTTCTAAAATATTTATCCCAGTTGGTATTTATTTTGTATTTGAATTGATTTTATGTAGGTGCTACTGTTTTAAGTTTGTTATTTATAGTTGTCATTTAAATTTGTTTGTATATATACACTTGTTTTGTTTTTATATATGTTCTATTGTAAATCACAATTGCTGGTCAAGTAAACCTCTAAATGTTCAGAGCTGGCACTGCTCAATCTTTTAATGGGAGGCAACACTAATTTACAGTTAAAACCCCCGATAAGTTATTTTTTACTATTGGCCAGGCTTGTAATGAGATACTGGAAGAACTTGGAGGGCATTTCTTTGACAGACTGGTACAATAATGTATTGCAAATAGCATTTGGGGGGGAAATAGACTAATAAAATAAAATTGGCACAAGGTTTGAACCATAAAATTATTTTGCATCTGATTGGTACAGCTTTGTTATATATGTCGCTAAAACTGAAAACATCAGACTCCCTTCACATTATAAAACTTTTTGATTGGCATAAATTGTATATTGCTTTCTATATAAATGGTTGTCTGGGATAGGGCTTATTATGTTCTTTGGATGTTATTTCTGATGTATTGCTTTAACTTCGTCTCATGGGCTAGGGTGGGAAAATTTATTTTATGTGTGTATGATGTCATATGTTAGACGAATCTAATGACATTTTTAAAAATTGTAAACCACTTTGGGATGCCTTATGGAAAATAGTTCATAAATGAAATAATATTACTTTGTGTTGTATCAAAGCCAAGAATGGGTCATAAGACCATTTGCAGTAGATTTTATATACATATTTTTGTCAAGATTGCACTTAGAGATTTTATTCTCATAGACCATAATGCTTAAGTTAAAGTGGTGTATGCTTTATATTTCTGCCTTAGGTTGTAATTCAAGGAAGTGATGATATTGCCAGTCGAGCAATAGATCTACTAAAGGAAATCTATACCAATCTTGGTCCGAGATTGCAAGTAAATCAGGTAAAATTATGGAAAAAAAACTGTTGTTGTTTTTAAAAAATAGGTAGCATTTACCATTTTCATTGATGAAAATCTCCTTCCTTAGTATGCTTTGCTTGAGGACTATTTTACAAAAGTAAATCTTTGAGAACATACATTTCTTATTTAGCTGGCTCTTCATTCAAATAGGAATTCATACTAACAAATGGCTTTTAAGTTGTTAATTGCCATGTATTTTCATCATTCCCAAAATTCTGTTGACACACTGAAGCCTGTTAAAAATACTAGTGTTCCTGGAATCTTCTGCTCAGGAGTGTCATCTGTGCAAATTACAGATGCAGGATTAGTTTGTCTCTCTTGTGACCTTTTATGTTGTTTTGTTGAGATATAGCTATCTCTTGGCATTTCTGTAGGTAGTAATCCATGAAGACTTCATTCAGTCCTGCTTTGATCGTTTGAAAGCATCCTATGATACTTTGTGTGTTTTGGATGGCGATAAAGACAGTATTAATTGTGCAAGGCAAGAAGCGATAAGAATGGTGCGAGTGTTGACCGTTTTAAGGGAATATATAAATGAATGTGACAGTGATTACCATGAAGAGCGAACAATTCTACCAATGTCAAGGTTTGTGGAAATTTCAAAACTTTGGTGAATAAGGATGCAATATTAAGTAATTTTCCGAGTAATTGTGGTGTTAGGATTCTGCTATGGATCTCATATTGTGTAAAAACTTTTAAATAACATAGCCTGTGTAATATATTAGTAGAATATATTAGTACAGTAAATTTGTAGAATCATAAATCTTATATTTCTGATTTCTTTGCCACATACATAAAGGCAAAAGATAATCCATTCATTTTTTTGTATGCAGGTCATTATACAGATTATATGCTGTAGATAACCTTTTCAGATTTATTCCCCTTTAGTCTAGCAAACAAGTAGAAGAATTATTAAAAAGTAAGCAAAATTTTCTGAATTCCAGTTTTATTGGAGTGTTGTAATCCTTTGAAAATAAAATAAAACTTAACAAGTAAAGTCAACTATGTCAGCAAAATACCGCTATTGGAACAATTATTAGGTATTGTTCTAATGTGACATTTTGGCTGGCCTATTAAAGGCATTGCCCAAATATAAATTTAGTTCTATAATTCTCCCTGGCAGTAGTAAACGCTTTTAAAGATTTTTGATTGTTTTAATTGGTTTTATCTTTATCTTTTTTCTCAGAGCTTTTCGTGGTAAACACATCTCTCTGGTAGTTCGTTTTCCAAATCAAGGCCGGCAAGTGGAAGACTTGGATGTTTGGTCCCATACAAATGACACGATTGGTTCAGTTAGACGTTGCATTCTCAATCGTATTAAAGCCAACAGTGCACATACAAAAGTAGAGTTATTTATTGGAGGCGAGCTAGTAGATCCGGCAGATGATAGAAAATTAATTGGACAATTAAATCTCAAAGATAAAACAGTAAGTACTGTAAATATCATATATTGATCAGCTTACTTACTTTTGATAATTTTTAATAATGGCATGTTTTGTGAGTAGCTATAGTATTAACAGTTTAATATATTCAGTCAAGTTTGCTATTAGAAAGATAACTGTTTTAACAATTTTGTGCAATCTCTCCATTTTATCACTTTCTATTACTCCCCACCCCCCAGCTAATTACAGCCAAGCTTACACAGATAAGTTCCAATATGCCTTCAAGCCCCGATAGCTCATCTGATTCCTCGACTGGTTCTCCAGGCAACCATGGCAATCACTATAGTGATGGTCCAAACCCAGAAGTTGAAAGTTGCTTGCCTGGAGTTGTAAGTAAAGAACAGACACACACTCAAAATTATAGACTGAAATTTATTATCTGATATTAGGAGCTGGTATCTCATGACAGGTTTTTACTTTTATTTTAGATCATGTCACTGCATCCTAGATATATCTCGTTTCTTTGGCAAGTTGCAGACCTAGGCTGTAGCCTAAATATGCCACCTCTTAGAGATGGTGCACGGATCCTTATGAAATTGATGCCACCAGGTAAAATTTATTTTCAGTGTATTTTCTATTTATAGAAAGTGAAATGTAGAGCATCTTAGAAGCTACCTGTACAAAACAATCAAACTGCATGTTTAACTATCCATGTTCAAAATCAGTGTGGGGATTCACCAGTGTGAGTGTTTAAAAGCAGTAGTCAGAGCAATAGTGCACACACTGTTGCCATTTCCACTCCAGAAAGTTCAAAAGCGAGTATCAAGCTGCTTTTCCTCAAACTGGTTTTGGGGTTCTTTGAAGACACATGCTGAAAGAGGTGGTCATGGAAAATTTCTAGTGCATGCCATCTCTCCAGTTTGCAGCATTGAAGCAAAATGTGATTTTCAAAGGAAAAAAGACAAAAAATCTCCATGTTCTTCAGTGCTATCTCTTCCTTTTCAGTTTCAATGTATTACACTTTCCAAAAGTGCTTCAGAAATCTATATTGTATTCTCTGTGGGAAGAAACATCTTTAAATTGTGCTTTTATTCCAGATAACACTACTGTAGAAAAACTAAGAGCTATTTGTTTAGACCATGCAAAACTCGGAGACAGCAGCCTTAGTCCATCCCTTGATTCTCTTTTCTTCGGCCCTTCTGCATCACAAGTGCTATATCTTACAGAGGTTTGTAATATCTCATTTTTAATATTTTGATATTTGAAAATTTTCTTCTAGTATGATTTTTACCCTGAATTCAGGGATCACACCCAAATTACAGAGTACAGTCTAGTTGCGGACACGATCCTCTCCAGGGTGCCGTTTGCATCCTGAAAAGTCCGCAACTAGAGCGGCGCTTCTGCGTGGAGCGCGATAGAGAATTTCTGCGTGTGCACGTGCGGCAAAACCTGGATGTATACACTTCCGGGTTTGCTGCATTCGCAAGCCGAAAAGACACAACATGAACCTAACGCAACACGAGGTTATGACTGTACTGCAAGGCCTTCCCACAGGCCTGGATTGTGGGGAAGGTTGCTCATGGAGAAAAGAGCTTCATCACAAAATGTAAAGGAAACAAATATGCAAAAACCATCCTCTCATCTTTCAGTATACTTAGTTTAAAAGTTTGCTGAATTATTTTTCCTGTTTTCTTTCTCCCATTTCTTTCCCCCTTGTAGGTAGTTTATGCCTTGTTAATGCCTGCCAATTTACCTCTGGGAGAAGATGCCACTGACTTCCAGTACAACTTCTTAAAAAGTGGTGGCTTACCTCTTGTGCTGAGTATGCTGACCAGAAATAACTTCCTGCCAAATGCAGATATGGAAACAAGAAGGGGTGCCTACCTAAATGCTCTAAAAATAGCAAAACTATTGCTAACTGCAATTGGCTATGGCCATGTGAGAGCTGTGGCGGAAGCTTGTCAGCCAGTTGTAGAGGGCACAAGCCCAATGTCACAGGTAATGTTAACTTTGTTCTTAAAGCAAAATCGTAAATGCTTTATTGTGATCTGATAACCAGTAAATATTTAAAGCCTGATATTGACTAGTATTGCTTAATTTGTAAATGGCTGTGGAAATATTTTTTTCTCCACCATCTTAAATGTTTACAGTTGAAGATGGTATGTTCTTTCTTTAAAATATTGAAAATAAATTGTTCCAGATCAACCAAGCAACTCATGATCAAGCCGTGGTGTTGCAAACTGCTCTACAGAACATTCCCAACCCAACCTCAGAGTGCATGCTAAGAAATGTAGCAATACGCCTTGCACAGCAAATATCTGATGAGGTTAGTATAGTTTTCACTATTCCCTCAGTTCCTGGATTTAGGCTTAAGGCAGTGACTTGGGGAGTGGGAGAGGAGAATCTGTACTTTCCTCAGCAGTTGCTTATATATCCTTAATGGAAGCCTGTCTCTAGTGTGCAACCTGACACCAAGGTGCTTCCTATGGTCACACCTTAACGCTTCCTGGTTCTGTAGTTGCTGATTCGTATCCCTGCGCCAGGATACTCTCCCTTTTGAGAGGAGCACATACTTTGCATTCAGAAATCTCAGTGCCGTTTTAAAAATATATGGTAGTAGGTGATGAGAGAGACTTTGGCTAGAGACCCTGGAGAACCACTTCTCCAGTTGACAGTACAGGGCCACATGGACTTAGTATGAGCTTCAGCCTCCGGTGCACGAATACAGACTCTCGTGGATTCAGATTTGTGGAAAATGTATTAAGTGTTTGCTTTTTTTACTCTTGCTCTCTATGCTTCTTTCTCCCTGAAGTAAAAACATTTGGAACAGTTATATTTGATGCTATCTTTCTATTTTTAGGCTTCAAAATATATCCCTGATATTTGTGTTATCAGAGCAGTGCAGAAAATAGTTTGGGCTTCAGGATGTGGATCAGTACAGCTGGTATTCAGTTCAAATGAGGATATTAGTAAAATTTATGAGAAGGTAAGAAATCCTAAGCAACCTTTTTTCTCAAACTGATCTTTGATAAGGGCCATCCTATCCTATCCTAACATATATATATCATATATATTTTATATATGTTGTAAGCTGCCCAGAGTGGCTGGGGAAACCCAGCCAGATGGGCAGGCTATAAATTTAAAAAATATTTTTTATTTATTACTATATTCCCCCTGACTTTTCACTAATGCCTTTCCCCTTTCACATAATTTCAGCATTGTGTCAGAATTCATGTTTGTATGTGTGGCTATAAATAAGATATCAGATTATTATTAATTCCTGTTTCAGTTGTAGGCCTTACTCAGGCTGTGGGTTGTAGTAAGTAGATGTTTGTCCTCAGTATTGGTTTGTATCTGAAGGGAACAGTTAAGAAAATCATTAGTTCTTCTTTCATTCCTATTTCATGCTACTTATTTCTGATTAATTTTACAGACAAATGCAGGCAATGAACCAGATGCAGAAGATGAGCAAGTTTGCTGTGAAGCACTCGAAGTGATGACCCTTTGTTTTGCCTTGATTCCAACAGCGCTGGATGCACTTAGCAAAGAAAAAGCTTGGCAGACATTTATCATTGACTTGTTGTTGCACTGTCACAGCAAGTAAGTGGTTTTTTTTTCATCTCACAGTTGCTGACTCCAGGTGGCAGCAGGTGACTGTAGATGCTCAATTCAAAGTACACTTGCTGGGCTGTGATTTCATTTGTATATCTCTAGATCATAATGGCTATCACTATAACTGTGGTATGGTGATGTTTTTTATTTTCATTTTCTGAGCCAATCTCAGGAGATGCACAGGGGGGTGGGGGAAGAAAAGGCAAAAGCCCTTCTGTACAAGCAAATGTGACTGCACAGAGCTTTCACTGATAGGACTGGTTAGGTCAATCCCACCTAATAAATCCAGATTTTCAGCTAGAAGCCAGAGGAGAGCAGCAACAATCATGATGTCATAAACTCTCAACATTTCAGATGAAGTGTGCCCACAACTGGCTATGTCTTATCTCTTAAAGAACGATTCTCAAATATCTATATTTGTAATTCCCCAAAACATTACAGATGTGGTGGACATCCTTGATTCTACACTATCAAAACCAATTTGTGGGCTATCATAGATTCCACATTTAACATTCATCAGAAAGGACAGGTGATCTCTTGTCCTTTATGGACCTGGTGTTCAGGCTCTTGTTTTTGTTTTCTGACAACTAAATAACTTAAAAGTGCCATTGCATTTGGTCCTTTTTGGTTCAAGTGCTGTCACATAACACAGCTTCACTTGTCACCCTTCTACCTCCAAGTCTGCATGCCCACTGCTACTTGGAAAGACCCTCATCTCCAGTGGTCTCTTTGGAATCTGACAGCACCTTCATAATGTACATTTCAAATTAAATTCCTCTCCCCTGAATCCTAGGAACTGGGAAAGCAATGACACTCCTGATGAACATGCAGGGAAACTGTCCAGCAAATCTCAAATAAGATTTGTCTTGTTTACAAAGTATCTGTATTAATTTGATTTTTCTCTGGTTAATTTTTTTCCAGAACTGTTCGTCAGATGGCACAGGAACAGTTCTTCCTAATGGCTACCAGATGTTGTATGGGACAGAGACCTCTGCTTTTCTTTATAACTCTGTTGTTCACCGTTTTAGGGGTAAGGCATTTAAAACTTTCACATTGTTACTTATACTAATGTCTATAAGAATTTCCTGCAATAGATTTTTATAGATACTTTCCAATAGCTCAGTGCAGTTAACAGATAATACTTGAAATACAGAAATTAAGATAGGATTATGTATTGCATTTTCTTTTCCTTCTGAGCCCCACATTCAGTGTTATGAGCCTCAAGCATTTTATCACTGATACCAGTGTCATGATTAATTCTACAATTAACTAGAGCTGTTCCTAGCTTTGAAACCAGGTCCACAAATCGGTATACATATGAAAACAAATCGGTGGTTTGAATTGGAGCCCTTTGATTTGCAGCCAATTGATGTAGAAAGAAGGTTGCTTTCGCAGTGTGGCATTTCCCCCCTCTGTGCCCCCAAAAGTCCCTCTTGGGGGTTGGTGGACCTTCATGAAAGGTCTGGAGTGTGTTGGTGGGGCACAGTGAGAGGCGGAATTGCTGAAACTTGGGTTGAGGCAGCTGACATTAACCTTGCTTTTGGATGCAACCCAGTGGTTGTGTTAATTTCTTTAAATCTCCAATTACATTTATAATCTACATTTTTGGACTGTTTGACAGATGGCTAACCTGTGATACTACAGGTATTGTTGGACTGCAACTCCCATCAGCTCCCACATGGTCATTAGTTAGGGAGAGCATAGGTAAACTATGATGGCCACCAACTTGGATGGTTTTAAAAAGGGATTTGACAGATTCATGCTATCAGAGCAGTATGCACTCAGGTCATTCTTGGGGACTTTGCATAGGCCATCTGGTTGCATAGGCCAACTGTGAGAACAGGATTCTGAACTACATTGGGGGTGTGGGACATTGGTCCCACAGGCTAATCTTGGTCTTCCAGGCAGTCCATTTGGCCCTCCAGGTTTCCCCCCGCAAATCATGGCCACCCACTCATCAGCCGTCATCACTAGCAATGTCAGCAGGTAGGTGAAAGGGCAGGATTCAATACTGCAGTAGTGCAATCCTGGTCCCAGCAGACAAGAGGATCACACCATCTAGACATTAGGATTTAATCTCCACACCAGCTAATGAGCGAAGAGTAGAGATGGGAGCTAGATCCATGTAATATCAGGTATTTAAAAGGGAAAGGTGGGGGGGGGGGGAGAGACAGATCTGCAAAGGTTTTTGCAAGTCTCCTCCCCAATGTCAAGTAAAGGCAGTTTCCTGGAGAAGTCTCCATGTTGTCTTTGCTTGCAAGACCCACCTCTCCCTTACATGTCAAGTGATGGAGAAGGGATAAAGAGGTCGCCACTCTTGTTTTAAGAATCATTCTGTGTTGCTGTTAATGTAAACTACCTTTTCGAATTTACTCATGACCTCTTTCTCTTACAGAGTACTGCACGAGAACGTGCTAAGCATTCAGGGGACTACTTTACTCTATTAAGACATCTTCTTAATTATGCATACAATAGTAATATTAATGTGCCCAATGCTGAAGTTCTGCTTAATAATGAAATAGACTGGCTTAAAAGGATTAGGGTAAGTTTTGTTGTTAGTTTTATTCATTTTACTGATTGTTTTATCTGTTAACATTTATGTTTTAGCTGCCATGTTTATATGACAGAAAGGTGGGAGCATATTTGTAATGAGTTGTAGCAGTATATATTTTCATTTTAAAGTGAGTTCCCAGAACTCGTGACACAGCGTTTTTTCTTTCTTTTTCTTTTCTTTTGTTAGGATGAAGTGAAAAGAACAGGAGAAACAGGTGTAGAAGAGACTATCTTGGAAGGTCACCTTGGAGTAACAAAGGAATTATTGGCATTTCAAACTCCTGAAAAAAAGTACCATATTGGATGTGAAAAAGGAGGTGCTAATCTCATTAAAGTAAGTAATTGTTATATGGAAAAAACTAAAATCATAATGAAGTAGCTTGGTAAGGATGAACTTGTAAACAAACATATAGATTTAATTAAATTTGAATATTTTTTAGGAGACCAGGAAATGGTTTTTATAGAAATGTACGAATTCAGTCCATCATAAAATTGCTTCTGATAATCTTGTGAGAAACCCACTTTTTAACAAATCAAAGGCAAAAGTGAATGGTGGATTATACTGTGAGATAAAGCTGGAATTCAGAACTTCTCAGATTAATGTAAGGAAGGACTTCATTGATGACTTGTCCCTTTGTACTGCCCAGGGCAGGCAGAGTTGCATGATTTAGCATTACCGTACAGTAATAGATTGGCTCAATTCAGTGTGCTACTCATTGTGGGTTTTTAAAAACATTTCCTATGAATTTTGATCATGCTGGAGCATGGCTAAAGGATTGGAAGGGCTAGGATTGGGTGTATTGGGTATTATTGAGGGCGAGTGGGCTGTTTCTTAGACTCAGGAAAATGGTGCTAGGTTTCCTTTTTGCCTTGGAATCCTTGTTCAGGCTTCCGTTCCTTCTAGCAGTTGACCCCCAAAGGTTTAAATTCATGAGACATTTTGTGGTGGTAGGTAAT
Source organism: Podarcis tiliguerta (assembly GCF_965153285.1). NCBI lineage: Eukaryota > Metazoa > Chordata > Lepidosauria > Squamata > Lacertidae > Podarcis > Podarcis tiliguerta. The sequence continues at coordinate 56,097,802 of NC_139537.1, read as the reverse complement.
TCTGGCTCAGGTATTGCCTGTGTGATAGAACACATTTTTCTGTATGTGTTAGACGGGCCATTGAGATCTTTGGAGGGGGCCCTTTTCTGAGTGCTGCTGGTGAATGAGACCCAGGCAAGGGCCTTCTCATTTGTGATGCCCTTCTTGTGGAATTCCCTTCCTCTGGAGGTGTGTCTAGCATCATCAGTAAACACTTTGACACTCTTCACTCGGGCTTTCTTACTGGATTTTGAATCTTTTTGAGTTGTGGAATAATCTATTGAATTGTATTGTCTTGCTATTGTTTGAAGTTATGAGATGTGTTTGTAATTTTTTAATGTATTTCTCATTGTGTATTTTAACTGTTTATGTGTTGACCACTTTGCTGTTTTGAATTAAGAACAGTATATAAATGGCAATTAAATTATGGATAACTTGATTTTTTCCCCTTTCCCTTTTTTGTTTTTCAGGAGTTAATAGATGATTTCATCTTTCCAGCCTCGAATGTTTACTTACAGTACATGAGGAATGGAGAATTGCCCGCTGAGCAGGCCATACCAGTCTGTAGTTCCCCAGCTACCATTAATGCTGGATTTGAGTTGCTAGTAGCACTTGCAGTGGGCTGTGTCCGAAATCTCAAACAAATAGTAGATACTTTGACTGAAATGTATTATATAGGCACCGCAATAACTAGTAAGTACTTTTCATAGATTTTATGCTATATTTAATATGAAGCTTATATTGATTTAAGTATTTGTCATGCTTTAGACATTATTGGAAATCAAATAATTGCATATACTTTTTGCTTTTCCAAAATGGTATTTTGTTTGATATCGAATGTTGTAGACCCATTTGAAATCAGTGACAAGTAACAAGTCCATTAATGTCATTGAGTATTCTAATTGACATTGGATATAATCATTTGTCTTTTCCTTGAAATAATTGCCAGATATATTAATTATAATTCCTAAGATGAAATGCATAGAGAATAGTATCTATGGTTGGGATGCATGCTTTGCATATTGAAGCAGTTCCTGTATAGGCATAGGCATTTGTAGTAGGATTTTGCATTTCAGTAAAGGATATTAGTGACATCTGAGAATGCTTCAGAGGTACCCAATGGTCTAAGGTTGTTGTGTGTGTGGTTTTTTTTGGGGGGGGGCAGGGAAAATACATCGAAGGAGGTGTTCCCATTGGTGCAAAGACCCACCATAGATCTTTGAATCCTGTCCCATTTGTTTACAGGCCTTGTATAAGCAAGCTAATAAATTGATTTACAAATCTCTCAAGAATGCTAGTGATCTCTAAATAGTATAGTTATTTAAAACAGGAGTAGGCAGTGTAGTGTCAAAAACACTTGGTGGGCACCATGTTGACTATCCCTGATTTAAGGACTCAATTTTTAGCTGCTTTTTATTGTAGGCTTCATTTTGATTAAATGCAAATATCAAATCTGAGATTTTGTGTGCCAAGGACTGGAATAAGAATATATACTTAGTAAGTCTCATTGATCACTGGAACAGGCTTTAAAATGAACTTATTCAGTACTAGAGTATTAAGGTAATGGCTATTCAGCAGTGTATAGTTTTATTCAGAAGCTGAGCTAATTTTCTAATACAATTGATTTCTCCTAGCTTGTGAAGCACTAACAGAATGGGAGTATCTTCCACCTGTTGGACCACGACCACCAAAGGGATTTGTAGGGCTAAAAAATGCAGGTGCCACTTGCTACATGAATTCTGTCATTCAGCAGCTGTACATGATTCCTGCCATCAGGAATGGAATCCTTGCAATTGAAGGCACAGGAAGTGACGTAGATGATGATATGTCTGGAGATGAGAAGCAAGACAACGAGGTAACACTATATTGTTCTTGACAAATTCTAATGTAGTAGCTCTATACTGTATACTGTATATCTAGTTATAATGGGAGATATTCAACTTTACACATACTCAGAATTGATAGATGACTTAAAGAGAAATAAAAAGGAATTTATGGCCTCTGGGGGTGGGGGAGACCATAAAGTGATACTGTTTGTGAAAACCGGAGAACAATTCCAAACTGGTGCAACACAATAGAATGCCCACTATCAAAACAATTGATATTGCTATAAATAAGCAATCAAAAGTTGGTAGTCCCATGCTGCTTTTTATTGTTTAATTAAACACAAAGATCTCAACCCGTTGGGTGACACCCAAGTAAGGTCATACTCAGAGTAGTTCGATTGATTTCTGGAACTATTCTTTAATAATGTTAGTGATACATTTTATTTAGCTTTTTTATTAATTAATCTGCAATTTTTTTTTACATAGACAGCTGTAGAAAGCGTAATTTCAATAAAATGTAGCAATTTTTGAAGAATTGATGTGCTAGTTTTCTTAAGCAAAAACAGTCTTATGACACCTTAAAGACTAGCATATTGATTACGGCAGAAGCTTTCTGTTAGTCTTTAAAGTGCCATAAGACACTTATTATTGTCAATAAGTAATAAAAATAACTCTTTGGTGGTTGTTATTAATTAAAGTAACCTTTCCCTCTTTTCGGTATATGAGATTTAGTAATAAAGGTCAATTATAATGGGTAAGGGGACGCGGGTGGCGCTGTGGGTAAAAGCCTCAGCACCTAGGGCTTGCCGATCGAAAGGTCGGCGGTTCGAATCCCCGCGGCGGGGTGCGCTCCCGTTGTTCGGTCCCAGCACCTGCCAACCTAGCAGTTCGAAAGCACCCCCGGGTGCAAGTAGATAAATAGGGACCGCTTACTAGCGGGAAGGTAAACGGCGTTTCCGTGTGCGGCTCTGGCTGGCCAGAGCAGCGATGTCACGCTGGCCACGTGACCCGGAAGTGTCTTCGGACAGCGCTGGCCCCCGGCCTCTTGAGTGAGATGGGCGCACAACCCTAGAGTCTGTCAAGACTGGCCCGTACGGGCAGGGGTACCTTTACCTTTACCTTTATAATGGGTAAAGGGATAAACGTATAATGACAATAAATCATCTTGATTGTATTTACTTTGAAAAAAGAGTAAAAATAAATAAACCATGAGGGCTGCTTCCCATAAGTTTTGTTTTTGTACATGAGCATAGATGTCAACATACATAGGTGGATGCAAGTGGGTGCAATATGGCTTTCTAGTCCTTTGAAAAGCCTCTCACAAGGGTAGGAGGAGCTTCCTATGCATGGCACAGTCATGGTGTTTTGGACTTGCTGAAAAAAGTAATTGGAAAAGACTGATGTATGCTTCAATATCTGTAAAAATCACAAGCTGAACAATCCTGTTGCTTATGTATGAGAATCTTTAGGTTACCCCCCTGACTTTGGAACTGAACTGCTTTAGTTGACGTTAGAACCTTCATAGGGTTTCATATGTACTTGCATTTAATCTGAGCTACTATTATTATTTCTCTAGCAGACATTACTAGGTTCTGTTCATAAGGCATATTAATTTCTATTTGTTTTTTCATGCTTACCATTTATATTCCATTACTTTTTTAAAAGAGCAATGTTGACCCACGGGATGAAGTATTTGGCTATCCACATCAGTATGAAGATAAACCAAGCTTAAGTAAAACAGAAGACAGAAAAGAATACAACATAGGCGTCTTAAGACATCTCCAGGTCATCTTTGGTCACTTAGCAGCTTCTAGGTTACAGTACTATGTACCCAGAGGGTTTTGGAAGCAATTCAGGTAAATAGGAGGTTAACTTACGTTGAACTGTGTTTATGTGAAGTCTTATGATAGAAACAGTTTATGTTTAATGAAATGCAGTGGAATTTAATATATACTCCTTAAGTGACAGTGTGATGTGTATCTTTTCAATCATGCAGAAAGAAAGAAAATCACTGTATAGATGAAAATATTGGGCTAGTTCAGACATGGGCTGAGTGGAAGGGCCATAGCTGAGGGGTAAGAGCACCTGCCTTGTATGCAGGCCCCAGGTTTGATGGCTGGCATCTCCAGGTACAGCTGGGAGAGACCTTGGCCTGAAACCCTGGAGAGCTGCTGCCAATCAGTGTAGACAAGTATGTTAGATGGACCAGTGGACTGACTCAGTATAAGGCAGCTTCCTGTGTTCCTCTGTGTAGGGTGTAAATATGGCAGGAGCAAGCATTTACCCTCCTCTACAGTGGGCAAAAGTCTTCAGTGTGAAATGGAACTTACACATTTCTATATGAGCAAGCCCCACTCATGAGAGTGGTCTACTGGAGGAGGAGGAGGTGGCTGGAGCACTTGAGTAACAGCCCAAGTTTCAGGCCCATGTAAACAGTAATGGGCTCATATCTCTACCACGCTGAACATTTAGCCTTTTTACATCTGAACTAGAGCTGGGTCATTTCCCCCCAGTTTCAGAGTTCATCCAGTTTTGAGAATACATTTCACATCGCCCCTCCCTCACCTCAATAAGGGGAAGGCAGTGCAAAGTGATTTGTCTATCGGAGTTCATTTTGTGGTTCCCCAAATGGGCACCGCCAGTCTGCTATCTGTGTATGCTGAGTGCCACCCCGAGTAAGCCAGAGTACTAGGTTACGTATTTTACGAGCTGTGCAGCACTTATGAGGATTGCTAGCTAATTGTAATGCTCAGCTTATATGAAGATAAATTTATATAATAGTGATGTAAACTACTTTAATTTTTTCATGCTACTTGATTTTGCTGTTAGAAACTCTGTGTGCTTTTATTATGAGAATCTCTTCCATCCTAGACTCTGGGGTGAGCCTGTAAATCTACGTGAACAGCATGATGCTTTAGAATTTTTTAACTCCTTGGTGGATAGCCTAGATGAAGCTTTAAAAGCCTTGGGTCACCCAGCAATGTTAAGTAAAGTTTTGGGAGGCTCCTTTGCTGATCAGAAGATCTGTCAAGGCTGCCCACATAGGTAAGTGTTTCTTCTCTGTCATCTCATTTTCATAAAATCAAAGTAATAATGGGCATCCACTAAAAATATGCCACAAGTCTCCCATTTATGGAAAAGTACAGAGACCATTTAGGAGTGGTTCATATTAGCAAGTTACTCTAAATACAGCTGATGCAACGTTCTGAGCCATGTTGAGGAAAGTTATCAACCAAAGTTTCCAAAAAAATTTCAGAGTCAGCTCTATGATAGCAAGACACACATTTTCTGATGTAATTAAGATGGCAATCACCAGATGTTACATATCAGTTATATATCTGAGTATAGCCTGGTTCGTGCTGACATCCCCAGAGAAGCCTAGGCAACTCTATGGCTATAGCTGCTGACACTCAAGGCAACATGCTTTTGTGAGCCCACACTTAATGTTTGTAATTTGTCATTTGGTTTGACAAGATGGACTTGCAACAAAATGATGCAGTATGGAGCACTCCTCTTCTGGTGCCAGCCAGACATGCCTTTTTCCAGGATACTTCATTCTGTAAAAGATGGTCATAGTTTGTGATCTTATTAGACCTTATTAATTCAGGTTTTTCCCCCCCTGCCCCTTAAAGAGCTTTGCCCTCAAGTCATTTTTAGAGCCTGTAATATCTCCCTATTGTACATGGATTGTGCTGTTTTGGTTACAAAAGGCAACTGGAGAATGAATTTGTAATATGATCAAAATAAATAGGGTACTATATCTTGAGTGAAATTTCAAAATGCTTTTTTGAAAGCTGATGCTGTGTAAATGCTAAATAATAGTGAAGCACTCTAAATGTTCCTTAAGTGTATTCAAAATACTAGACTTTATGATATTTTACATTTTCAGATTAAGCTGTACAATACTCCCTACCAAAGTTTAAGTCCAGATTCAGAGACTGACTTGCTGCTTGTTCACACATCACAGTTGTGGGTGCTGATAGGAAGGTCTTGGTGCTAGTCATCAGCCACTCGTTTCTATTGCTATTTTTCAGGACTGATAAAGTTGTGCTGAGACAGTTGAGAAAAAAATGTCATAAGCCTATTTATAATCTCTATGGAACAGATTTCTTGAGTGTTTTGTACACTTAAAATACACATTTTTGGTACTGTTTTCAAAACATTGCTTCAGGATGAAAATATTTTATTGAATTCATACTATTACTATGTCAGCATAACTTAACCTAATCTGCCAACAATTAATAGGTACGAATGTGAAGAATCTTTTACAACGCTGAATGTAGATATAAGAAATCACCAAAACCTGCTTGACTCCTTGGAGCAGTACGTCAAGGGAGATTTACTGGAAGGTGCAAATGCATATCATTGTGAAAAATGCAACAAGAAGGTAACTGAAATACAGCTTTTTTCTTTTTTCTTTTTCTCTTTTTATATATATAAAAAAAACCTTTGAAAATTCATATGAACGTGTCAACAATTTATTTAATTTTGGAAGACCTAATGCAGGCATGGCCAAACTTGGTCATGTTAGCTAGGAATAATGGGAGTTGTAGTCCCAAAACAGCTGGAGGACCAATTTTGGCCATGCCTGAAACATTTTAGATGGCTTCATTGTGTAGGAGAACTGAGAGTTACAGTTACATACTTCATAACCACAGTTCAGGAAGGACTATTAAAGCTGCAAACCAGTCTTTTCAGTATTATATCAAATTTGTCTGTGATATGCAATGCATAATGTATTGATAGTTACTTGGTATATTATAGCACTTTGACAAAGAATTGTGGCAGTATTTTTCACTTGCATTTGTAGTTGGCATTGATAATTTACACAGATAGAATAAATTAACATGTGAATCTTTTATTCCTCAGGTTGATACAGTTAAACGCTTGCTAATTAAAAAGTTGCCCCCAGTTCTTGCCATCCAACTAAAACGATTTGACTATGACTGGGAAAGGGAATGTGCAATCAAGTTCAATGACTATTTTGAATTTCCGCGAGAGTTGGACATGGAACCTTATACAGTGGCAGGAGTAGCTAAACTAGAAGGGGACGATGTAAATCCTGAAAATCAGCTGATACAGAATGAACAGTCTGAAAATGAGCATTCTGGAAGTACTAAATACAGACTTGTTGGTGTATTGGTGCACAGTGGTCAAGCCAGTGGTGGACATTACTACTCTTACATAATTCAGAGAAATGGTGGAGATGGTGAGAAAAACAGGTGGTATAAATTTGATGATGGTGATGTAACAGAATGCAAAATGGATGATGATGAAGAAATGAAAAATCAGTGTTTTGGTGGAGAGTACATGGGAGAAGTATTTGACCATATGATGAAGCGCATGTCTTACAGACGTCAGAAGAGGTGGTGGAATGCTTACATTCTCTTTTATGAACGTTTGGACACAGTAGACAGAGACAATGAACTAATAAAATATATTTCAGAACTTACAATGACCACTAAACCCCATCAAATTAAAATGCCATCTGCCATTGAGCGAAGCGTACGGAAGCAAAATGTCCAGTTCATGCATAACCGAATGCAGTACAGCCTAGAATATTTCCAGTTCATAAAGAAATTGCTGACTTGTAACAGTGTCTATCTAAATCCTCCTCCAGGTTAGTGTTTGGATATTTATAATAAATTTTGACAAGAGGTAGTGAAAGTACATAGCTTTTAACATTTCTCATATTTTTGTGCATCATTTTAAACATTACAAATTTGGATAAGAGACTATTGTTCCTCAGGCATTTTCTAATATGTAAGAGCGATAGAAAAGACAAGGTTGCTGTTTCCTTGGTATTAAGCATTATTTACATTTGATTAAAAAACGTATTTGGCCGATAAATGCAACAAAAAAGATACTGGTTTCTAACTGAAGTGCTGTGGTCTATAAGTCCAACTGGTTTATAGATCACAAGAAAAAATGTGTAGCAATGCTGGCTGACAACTTAAGTTTGAGTACTGAGTTCTCTTAAATATCTTTCCTGGGTTTTTTTTAAATAAAATTTATATACCACTTAATATAAAAAGAAATCTCTCAGAGGTTTACATAAAATATAGTAATTTTCTAATAATTTAAGATTTATATTGAGACTCAGGTTGACAAACAACTCAGAATAATCTGTTGTATCACTTTCAAATAAATGTCTTAACTATTTGTGTTCTGTTTTTCTTTAGGACAGGATCATCTACTGCCTGAAGCAGAAGAAATAACCATGATTGGTGTCCAGCTTGCTGCTAGGTTTCTCTTTACCACAGGATTTCACACAAAGAAAATTGTCCGTGGTCCTGCCAGTGACTGGTATAGTTGCCTTTAAGAAGAATTTGACTGTCATAAGTTTTATTGTACTGATTATATGGTACAATTTAATCATTCAAAATGTGAAATAACAGTGCATTGAAACTGAGCCTCAAAACCACTGTTTCTAGTAGTTTTTAATTTTGTTAAAACTTGGGTTAATAAGGAATCCTGGTTCATATTAATCCTGGTTAACAAAGCTCCTACTACTAACAATGCAGTGCTGGATTTGAAGTGTCCACCTTTATATACACAAGTCTGTTTTCTGGGTATGTGATGCCGTTAATTTATTTTTTCCCCAGGTATGATGCTTTGTGCATTCTCCTTCGTCATAGCAAGAATGTACGTTTTTGGTTTGCGCACAATGTCCTTTTCAATGTTTCAAATCGCTTCTCCGAATACCTTTTGGAATGCCCGAGTGCTGAAGTGAGGGGAGCATTTGCAAAACTTATAGTATTTATTGCACATTTTTCATTGCAAGATGGACCATGTCCTTCACCTTTTGCTTCACCTGGACCTTCTAGTCAGGTATGCTTTTTCTACAGTAAGAATACAATAGTAGAGAGCTGTTAAATTCTATATAGTCTAAATATAAATTGATATAATAGAATTTTTGTATAAGGGTGGCTTAATTCATCTCCATTTAGCACAGGGTGGGGAACTGTTGGCCCACAAAGGCTTTTTATGTGACCTGCAAACCCCCAACACGTTTTGTGGCCACAGAAGTGTTGCTGCTGGGGCAAGGAAACACCATTGCTCACTGCTTCGCCTCCTGGCTTCTTCCACTATTTTTGCAAAATTTAATTGCTCCTTGCTTTGAGGCACTACGTGTGGCTTTTATTGCAATTCCCAAGTTAACCGAGGAGTATTCGGTGATAATCGCCAGTGCTCAGCTATCTTTAGACACCCAAGCACTTGAGAAGCCGCCGTTTCATTGGGAACTGTAAGAGAAGCCAGCTGTACCTTACAGCAAGGGACGGGGTGAGAGAAGCCAGACTCTTGGAAGTTTGGTGGTGAGGGAGTTGCAACCCTTGGGCTCAAAACCATTTCCCATCCCTGGTTTCAGAATTATTTATTTATTTGGTCTTTCTGCTGTGTTCTTGACTACCTTCCTGAAGGTTAATGTTTGAATTGGTCTCATATTTAGCACCCCTGCCTCTCCCAGCTTAATCTGCTAAGTAATGTGTGATACATTCCTCTATTATTCAGTATAGGATAAAACATTTTAACCAAAGAAATTTGATACAGTGAATAGTTCAGGAATTGAATTTGATATCATTAGTTCTGATAATTAAACAATAAAAGTTGCATTTCATTCTGGGTTTGAGAATTTATGTTCAGCTGGTCTTTTAACAGGCTGCAGTGAAGCAGCTTTACATGTTTATTAATAATAATAATAATAATAATAATAATGTCATCATCCTTTGTGTTGTTTTATAGGCCTATGACAATTTAAGTTTGAGTGACCATTTGCTGAGAGCAGTACTGAATCTTCTTCGAAGGGAAGTGTCTGAGCACGGGCGCCATTTGCAGCAATATTTCAACTTGTTTGTGATGTATGCCAACTTAGGTAATGTGATGTTTCACCCTAAAGGCTTTGTCCATGTTGTTCTGTCAGTGCACTTACTTAATAGTCTTGACTCTTGCCCATTGAATGCTTAATGATGCGGCACAAATTGTTATTAATAGCTTAAATCAGTGGTTTTCATCCTGTGCTCTGGGGATTCCTTAATGCAGGACAGTCTTCTCTGGAAGACAGATATCCACCACTACCAATTTTTCCGTGATCCCACAGCTGCAAGGGAAAAGAGTGTTGGTTGGTTTTTCCCCAGAGCTATTCCTCAGCAGACAATTGATGCGTTCTTAATCTTGTTGAATCAGAAAGGTTTTGAGTGATTCTGGCTGGATTGTTGAAGGCATGGAGTATTGTATTCACAGTAAATGCCCATTTATGGATTTCCCAATGTGAACAGTTATCTGAATATTTTTTTGTTTATATGATTCAGTTCAGTAGCTTAAATGTAGCTAAGTATGTTTTCATTATTCTTCCTCTTTTTCCAACTTCCCTTTAGGTGTAGCAGAAAAAACACAGCTTTTAAAACTAAATGTACCTGCCACATTTATGCTTGTGGCACTGGATGAAGGCCCAGGTCCTCCAATCAAATACCAGTATGCTGAACTAGGCAAACTCTATACTGTGGTGTCCCAGTTAATCCGCTGTTGCAATGTGTCATCACGTATGCAGTCTTCTATCAATGGTACTGTTAATTCTGGAGCATTTAAACAGAATATATTTGTGATTAAATGTGTGTGGCAGTCTATTATTCATCATAGCATCTCACTAATCTTTTGTCTGTTACGCTGGCCTGTGTTTACTTAAAGATTTGGGTAAGTTTCAAATCATTAAAATACAGCAAGCTCACAACTTACACACGTTTAAGTTGTGCTCGTTCAGCTTTCCATGCTTGGCATTATTTAAAGAAAAGAAATTAGAAAGGAGACTGGCATCCAGGAGAAAAGACTTTGGCAATCCCACCTGCCATTGTAACCCAATGTGTTTTGACTATACTTGATTTTTAGTTTAGGTGTGATCATTGGAATGTAACCTTCCATGTAAGTTGAGGGTTTTCTGTATTACCAGAACTGTATGTGCAAAGGTTGGTTCTCTTAAATGTGTCTAGATGTGACACAACTGTTCCATATTTTGGTAGTGTAAGTTAAGCCTATTCCAAGGGAAGTCTTAGAAAAACCTTGTTTAATTATATATGCTTTGATTTTTCACTAAGGAATACTACCAAACCCCATGTTTTACAAAACCAGCCGTAATGCTTTACAGTGATCATAACTGTTATATCAGAAGTTTAATCTGTATCTGTCAGACTCTGCCTAGGTGAATATTTATAGAATAGCGATTTTCATAATCGAACAAGAGACATTTCACATATGTATGTAATGTACTTCACATGTTCTGTGAAGTAATTAAAAAGATTACATTAAATAGTACCTTGTTGGTTTCTGTAGTTCAAATAAAAAATAATATAACAACATTTCTTTTTAGGTAATCCTCCACTTAGCAACCCTTATGGTGATACTAATTTATCACAGCCTATAATGGCACTTCAGCAGAATGTGGCAGACATCTTGTTTGTGCGAACTAGTTATGTGAAAAAAATAATTGAAGACTGCAGTAACTCAGAAGAGACCATCAAACTACTTCGCTTCTGCTGTTGGGAGAATCCTCAGTTTTCATCTACAGTCCTTAGTGAACTACTTTGGCAGGTAAAAAATGATTGAAATGTCAGGAAAGGTGTGTTTTATTCAAGAGGTTGATGTGCAGAGGTTATTGTCCCTTGATTTTCATCCTGTTAGTCTTTAGAGTTGCAACAAGTAGTGGTTACTTTAAAAAAAAAGTGGCCATCAGAGAAAATGAATGCTCTTTCAATGATAAAGCCTAATTTAACAAATATTTCCTTGGCTTGCGGCATTGAAACGAAAGCTCATTCATAACATAATACTGTACCCATTCAGTTATTCATAGCATGAATTCTCCTGTACTACACACTTAAATAATCATTAATTGCATGTTAATGTTTTCCTCAAATTCCACTTTTTAAAGGTTGCATATTCATACACATATGAACTTCGACCGTACTTGGATCTCCTTCTGCAAATCTTGCTAATTGAGGACTCTTGGCAGACTCACAGGTTAGCACTTGGGTTTCTTGGGTTTTTGGGTTCTGCATTTTTTGCATTAATAACGTGGTGCTTCTGTGTGAAAGTCTTTGTAATTGTTTCATGGAGACAGAGCAGATTTTAGTTGCCTACTGGAATAAAGTACCTTAAGCCATATCCAAAGTGACTGTTACCAGAGCATATGGGGACTGCCAAATGGTCATGCACACTATATATATGGAGAGAGAGAGAGGGAGAGATATTGATATATATGATATATATGATAAATTAGCTAGCAAGGTTTTTGTGCAATTGTTACTTTAAATTAAATGATACAGATAAGTTTAGTTGTTAAAACTGTTAAGCTGTTAATTCCTTGGTTCAGCTATCTTCTCTGAGAATGCACTAGGTGGTTCTGGATAAAGCATTATTCTCTTCTCTTCCCATCTGTTACATGGGGGGTGATAATACTGGTGTACCTTCTTTGGCGATCACTCGTAGCCGAGTAAGATTGTCTTCCATGAACACAGTCTTAACAGTGAGTCCATAAGTGACTGGGGGAGCCAATTCTGGATCCACACATCCTTCCACAGTGGGGACATAGGTTTCTGGGTGGACCAGTGGCGTAGCGTGGGTTGTCAGCACCCGGGGCAAGGCAAGTAATTTGCGCCCCCTAACCCGTGGATTTGCGCCCCCTAACCCTAACCCCCTGATGTTGCGCCCGGTGCGGCCAGCCCCCCCTGCACCCCCCACGCTACGCCACTGGGGTGGACATTGATCATGGTGGCATACTTTACCAGGGAGAAGACAAGAAGGACTACTGAGATGAGGGGAAACTATTTTGAGTACTTGGGAAAACTGCTATATAAACACTGAGCCTTAATTAAATTGGTTGACTGTTCTATTTTGCGTGAATCAATCTGCTATAAAAATCATTCAGGCTATAGCTCAAAAGGATTTTTAATTTTATTTCTTCAGGGGAGTGGAGGGAGTTTATGGTAGAGAAACAGCAGCTGGGTTCAGGAAAGCTTAGGCAGAAATGGAGACCTGAGGTCACTTTGCATGGGCCCTACAAAAAATCTGGTACAGGCCATAATGGTGATTACCAAGTGAGAAAATGAACACATTCTGCATATTTAGATGTCAGCCTTTTAGAAGAGGGTGTGAAGAAGTAAATAAAAAAATATCACTGACAGTGCTTCACAACTACTGGTACTCTGTAACGATACGGCAAGATCCTAGAAGAGAGACATTCCATCTTGTTATGAGTAGAGGGAGCATGCATCTCCTAAGATTGTGTCTTACACCCACAGTTTTGCAAGTACAGACACTGATTATCTGGATCTGCTGGGTCTGAGCTTGTGCAACATTTTAATGCTAGCCCTTTATGATGCTGACATTTACATGCATGTTTATATGTGTGAAATTCTGACTTTTTGGTGTGTTTGGGATTCTCTTAGGATTCACAATGCACTTAAAGGAATTCCAGATGACCGGGATGGGCTATTTGATACCATTCAACGCTCTAAGAATCATTATCAGAAAAGGGCTTACCAGTGTATAAAGTGTATGGTAGCTCTTTTCAGCAACTGTCCAGTAGCCTACCAGATTTTACAGGTAATTACTTTTATCTCAAGAAAAAATTACTTTCTCTATTTTTCTAATGCTATGAAGAGAGGGACAGGACTGAGCCAAGTTTAGTTATAATAGAACTCTTTCTGCAGAGTCACTAAGATAAAGCCATGGTCTTGTACAGTGGTACCTCTGTTACGTACTTAATTTGTTCCGGAGGTCTGTACTTAACCTGAAACTGTTCTTAACCTGAAGCACCACTTTAGCTAATGGGGCCTCCTGCTGCTGCCGCGCCGCCGGAGCCCGATTTCTGTTCTCATCCTGAAGCAAAGTTCTTGACCTGAAGCACTATTTCTGGGTTAGCGGAGTCTGTAACCTGAAGCGTATGTAACCTGAAGCGTATGTAACCTGATGTACCACTGTATATTTTATCCAAATAAATTGGGGAAAACACACCAAGAGCAAATGTCTATTCCCTCATAGAAATAAAATTAGAACAGAATTGTAGGATTGGAAGGGATTATCGAGTCGAACACCCTGCAATGGAGGTATCTCAACTAAAGCATTTATGACAAAATAGAACTGTAGGGACTTTACTGGAGTATTTTTTGTTTGCTTTGGTTTTTTGTTTTACAAAAACAAAGACTAATGAATGGGAAACTATACACCCTGTTTAAAAAGCTGCATTGGACTGAGGTGTGTTTAGAAGTAATTTTAAAATATTGAATGGCTTTTTTTTTTCATCTTTTCAGAGTAATGGAGATTTGAAGAGAAAGTGGACCTGGGCAGTAGAGTGGCTTGGAGATGAGCTTGAACGTAGGCCATACACTGGCAACCCACAGTATACCTATAACAATTGGTCTCCTCCGGTCCAGAGTAATGAAACATCAAATGGCTACTTCCTAGAGAGATCACACAGTGCAAGAATGACCCTTGCAAAAGCTTGTGAGCTATGCCCAGAGGAGGTAAGGAGTGAATTTACAACTAATGTTGCTTTGGCATTCTTTGGAAGACAAACAACTTGTTTCATAAAATTCCTGATGGAAATATATGTTAGTTACATAGTTGAAGTGCTAGCTGCCACTATAAGATTTATGAGTTATTTCTAGCTTAGTGAGACTTCGGAACTCATAAGTAGGCAGGAGTTAAGTCCTCTACTGTACCAAGTGCCCCCAGTTATTACTGTGAAAGGCAAGGGAGATTGAGCACTCCTCTGGCCACAGCCTCCAAACCTGTAATTCTTAATATAGCAGCATCTGCTTCTGATAGCTGTTACATAGTATAGGATTTAGAGAGGTGCCTGCAGAAGGGCTTGGCAGAAGCTGAATTTCTTTCTTGATCCTTCTCAAAAGGAGCTTCTTCCAAGTGTCTGGGTATCCTGATTCATTTGGGGTGGGAGAATCTGTCCAGGTTTTTATTTTGGAGTTCCTCCCTTAGGCTCCATGTCATAGCCAACCATATATCAGGGTTGCCCTAACACTCAAAAGAGGCTGGGATAGTGGGCAGTGATGTGATGGAAGCGGCAGGGTAGTCAGCTTCCACCCACACATTCTGCAGGAATTTCTCTGGGTCCAATCAATTGCCAGAAGAAAATAAGGGCAAGGAATTTAAATGTGAAAAGTAGTTTATTTTTTGTTTTAATGGGCAATTTTCATTTTTAGGAACCAGATGACCCAGATGCCCCTGATGAGCATGAGTCCTCTCCACCAGAAGATGCTCCATTGTATCCCCATTCGCCTGGTTCCCAGTATCAACAGGTAAGCAGAGAATTATCTTTAAAACATGTCAATTCATTTTGGTATCCTTTGAACTTTTTGCTTCAGCTTCTAAAAAACCTATTGCCAGTTTTATTCCTTTTAGAACAAGGATAACTTTCACAAGAACATCATAGAATGTGATTCAGGTAGAGGGGCTCTTCCAGCAAAGTGTAATTAGCAGACAGGGTTTTTTTTTGCTTTTTTTGTTTTTTAAGTATCTTGTGAATGCCCTCACACACAACCATTATATGGGAACAATTATCTAACTTTTTTCTCTGTGAGCCAGCAAGCCAATTTGAATCAGATCACAGGTGCATCCAGAGAAAAACTAAATTCCCCCAATATGACATGTCCATTGATGCTTTGAAGACCACTTTAGAAAACAACCTATACATTGTAAAATGCCTAAAATTTCACTTAAGTTTTGCACACAGTGATCTGCTAATAGAAGTTTCTGAACCAGCATTGAAGTCTGATTCAGCCCTGCTATAGTTCGTGTATAACACCATGTGACCTTAAGTTGCATGTATGTATATCTCTTAAAAGTTAAGTGCCTTTGTAAATGTAGTGCTAACTCCAGAAAGCTAAAATTGTAATTATCTTGCATTACCTTTGTAAGTCATACATAACCAGTATTTGTTCCCTTTCCTTTCCTAAATAATTAATTCTATATCCTTAATCTGTTAATTTCCTTTCCTGCTCATTTTCCTTCATCTTGCTTTCTTTATCGATGTGTTCAGCAGAGCAGTTGGTAAGTGATATAGACCCAATCTCCTCAAAGTTGAAACACGTTTAACCACCAGCTCCCTTATTTGTTAGTGTGTGGTGTCTTCACTTTCTCACAAGAGCTGGCTTTTTTCACCTCCTAACATGCACAATGGCTATATTTTAAGTCCAATTTTAGGTTCATAGTTGACCCAACTTCACATTACACAAAGGTACACGAATGTTTTACATCTGCCAGTTTAGGTGTGTTAACAGTTAAAACAAACATATTTGACGATGATCACCTCAAGTCATTTTATTAAGTTTGACACAAGAAATATACTGTCCCTTTGGAAGAAAGGCCATTCACAATTACCACTTCCTGCTTCTGTGTACTAATTAAAACTTTCCTCCCCACCATTCCATTTCTGAAGATTTGTTATGAGGACCTTCACATAAAGCTTCAGCTTTTGCATGAAGTTGGAATTAATTAACTGTAACCTTGACCTTTCAATTTCAGTGCAAATTTATCTGTTCTATTTTTAGTTGGCGGTAAGTGTAAGTAGCTCTCTAGTTGTGATTTAAAAATATAAATTATTGCTTGCCCAGTTCCCTGAGCTACTTTTTGGGGAAATATAGAAGTTGTTCTTATCATGTGTTTTGTCTCTTCCAGAATAACCATGTGCATGGACAACCATATACAGGCCCAGCAGCACATCATATGAACAACCCTCAGCGAACTGGCCAACGAGCACAAGAAAATTATGAAGGCAGTGAAGAGGTTTCACCGCCTCAGACGAAAGAATAGTGGAAATGCACATAATTAACTTGCCCCATCAAGACTGTGCACCCAGGCCTTACAGTCCAACTTTTCTCTGTGTCTGGCTAATATTTAGAAAAACTATTCCTAATCAACATGGAGTGAAGAGTCTATTCACTGTCTTATCTGCAGAAATTTGCTGTCAATATATAACCTGCCTGCAGTGGAAAGTGTATAGTGTTTTGTAATAAATGGCCTGATGCTAATGTGTAAATGGCAAAGGTGTATATAGTATATTAATGTTTGACTGTTAATTCTTAAGCAAGAAACATTTTTTTGTCTTGATGAGACTCACAGATCTACAACAATTAATTTCTTGATATATCCGCTGCGCTCTACAACCAGTGTTGCCTGCCTAATGGCAGTTGGATCAACTTCTTTCCCCCAAAAAGTAAGCCTCTCCATGTCAACCAGAAAAATAGTTTCATGTTAATTCTTTGCCACTGGAGTCAATTTTACTATGAGCAACGTAATGACTGGTAACCTTTTAATTATTTGGTTGATGTGGAAAATTGGTGATGTAACATTGTTTCTAGGTCTTTTTTCATTGCCTTTTTCATTCTGGTATTAGGTTAATCACTTTGAAGCTATATTTAAGCTGTAACATTTAGCATGGCTTCACACCAGGTTAGTGTAGCCAGTGAGGAAAGAAAAATTACAGTTGTCCCAGAGTGACAACTGTGTTGTTCAGAGCCTATTCTTCTGCCACCTAGAGTATAAAACAGGGAGGGGAGGGTTGGGCAATGTGACAAACAGGTGGTTTTCAGTTGCACATATGTTCCTCACATCTGATGTTTGACAGTTTTGTCTCTGGGTGGGATAAAAAAACACTTAGTTTTCAGTAATAGGAAATTAAAAGATTTAAAACAAATATGCAAATTTTTGCTATGCCAGGATGCCTGGAGCATAATAGACTGTATTTGGTGTGCTTGTTTTGTTTCTTTGGTAGAGCTTATTTGATAAACTTCTAACACTTTCCTTTCTACTGCATTGCAGTGAAGTGGAAGTCAACAAAATCACACAATACTTGTGAGTGCCACTGCACCAAGTTAACTTGCTGGTTTTCTGCTCGTTCACAATTCTACTTGAAAACAAGAATTGAATCTTAGCTCTTTGTCCATGATAAGAGAAATCGAAACCTTAGAAGCAGAGTTTGATTATTAAAAAAACAAACAAACTACTGGTTAGTCAAATACAAAACTGAGGTATCTCTATTCCAGAGTAAACATTTGTTTAAGGACTTCAAGGAAGACATCAGTAAATACTGTATTTAAATTAAAATTGGTAACTTGAATGTGTGTAATTATTTTGGAATCTGTCGAAAAACCAAATACCCCTGCAAAACAGATACAGCCCACCCTATACTATTTAAATATTTGCTGTTTTATTTTATAGAAATTATTTTGCTGAATTCACAAATAGAATTTGATTTAAGAAGACCATTTTTGTCCTGTGGTGTGTGTGTGGTTTTTTTTTTAAACAGACTGCACAGGTAGTTGAATTCTGTGCACTATACCGAATTCTGGAACTAAAGTCGCATTGAGAATTGGTGAACAGAAATTTGACCCTTGACAAGAATAAAAAAGGAAAACTGTAATAGTTTCTTAATGTGACTATCTTGTACTTTTTGTATGTTTTATATATACATATATATTTAATGAGCACAAGCTTGAAGGTATTTTATACAATTGAGTTAATACAAAAATGCTGCTTATCAAACTGAGGATTTATAGTTGAACAAAGTGAGAAACTCACAAGTGCGTTCTTTTGCATT
Organism: Podarcis tiliguerta; assembly: GCF_965153285.1. Taxonomy (NCBI): domain Eukaryota; kingdom Metazoa; phylum Chordata; class Lepidosauria; order Squamata; family Lacertidae; genus Podarcis; species Podarcis tiliguerta. The sequence continues at coordinate 56,079,394 of NC_139537.1, read as the reverse complement.
TAGTGTAATGAGATAGTCTTAAACAATTTTTAAATATTCTATGTAGCAGCAATCACTTTACCCTTCCAGATTTTCTCTAGTATTCATGTTAATTGTTATGTTTCTAACAGCAGTTAATTGGATTGGTTGACAACGTTTGAGTGAAACATTCCCCACGTACGTGGGTATGTTTAGTGTTGACTTAAATCAAAATATTAGCCTGTTTTGTATTAGAGCTGCAACAGTTCATATTTCCTTAGACCAGTAATTATTGTTAAAAATGTTTTTTCAAAGACTAACTTTCTATACAGGAACATGGAACTTGTTACTTTGGCCTTGGAAAAATGATTAGTGTCAAGTGATTGTGAAAATACTTTTTCTTTTTCTTTCTTTTTTAAACTTACTTTCACAAGGCTATGACAAAACCCTCCTGGAGATAGTTTTCAGACAACTACTTAGGAGGTATTGCGGGTTATCTTTTCCCCCTGGAAGAGAGACTCCTGAGACTATTGCCTCTTTAAAATTAATGTGTAGCAGAAACCTGAAAAATCATTTTCTTCCTTCTTGGCAAAACGTCTCATTTATTCATTTTAAGTGAAAATGTTCTGAATAATAATTAATGCATGCTTCTGTCAGAGTTTTGGCAGCAGTCACTTTAAAGCTGTAATGTAATACCTCAATATGAATGGCACACATTAAAACAAGTCCTCAAAGTGCCTAAAAGGTTTAATTTTACTCTTCTGCTAATTATTGAATCCTAATTTTTGTTTGTAACAGCTAATGGGAAATCCCTGTCTTCCATAAAAGCAATCCATCCAACAGTAATCCTACATTTTTCCTAATCATTTGATATTAAATATATAGAAACTGATCACCCGTAGGAAAAGTTTTTAGTGTGTTTGTATCAGAATGTGTTTGTGTAAATAGCTTCCTTTGCTTTACCAGAAGCAGTTCTTTGTGCAAATGAATTTTTGCCGCTGACTTCAGTGAGCAAACTTTAACGTTCTGTTTTTGTGTTAGCACTGCTAAATCACTCAAGTTAAGGAGGTATGCATGGCTACCAACTTGCTGGGTCTTCATTACATATTGTCACTTTGGGGGAGCTTTTGAATGCTGAAAGTAATGGGAGCCTCGGTTTTCATTTAAGAACTAATAGATTTTAGTGGTTGTGGAAACAAAAGTATGGCTGCAGTGTCCACTGAAGATTCAAAAAGCAAAAGAGAAATAAAAAGAATCCAAAATGGAATTTTAAACCTCATGATTCTTAAGCCATGTTATGTCTTTTTAAAAGGAGCATGAATTTTAAAGAATTAGCTTTAGAAACACAAATGTAATGATTAAATTTGCTTCCCAGTTGGATTTAAGTTGCACTAGCAAACCTTTTCCAGGCAGGGTATTAAACTCTGGGTGTCATTAATTCATGTCATTACCAAATTACAAAGGAAAGTAAAGAGATGGGAGTATAATAAGTATGCTGTTGTCCCTTTAGCTACACATTTGTATAGAAGCGAATGTTCATCACCACAGTGGTATTATCACAAAGTGCAATTCCATTTAGAACTGAATGCAAAATACGAAGTTTTTGTGGTGTCCACCTTTTCTAGAAGGACATTTCCTAAGTGTTTCCTTCATACCTCCCTTGCATTTCAGTGCAGCTTTCCTGGGACAATTTTCATAAGTTGTTCAAGAGAATCACCCCTCCCCCAAGCTCTGTATTATTCATAAACATGCTGGTAACACTAGCAAATGTTATATGGCTAAACATTTACATTTGTTTTTCTTTCTCTGTTCAAGCAAGCATCAAGTAGTATGTATTTATTTTTTTAAAAAAAATATCTTCCCCAAAAAGGGAAATGTAGGATGCTAGAGAAAGTTATAGGAAAAAAGCAGTTGGGGGGGGGGGGGACACAAGCACTCTTATTGAATGGAGATTATGGAAGATAACAGAATATTGTGGCTGGCATAGTAGCGGCTCATCATGACTGTAGATGCATCACCTCATTTACAGTAGGTTTAGTAGATCTTAGGAACCACTCATTAAAGGAAATGGGCAGAAAAGAACCTCCCTTCTTCTCCCTCCTACATCTCCAAGTCACCTTTCCTGAGGGTTGAAAAACCTGGGTGAGTTGTGACCTTGGGAGCTAGGGGAAGGGGGAGAATTGGCCAAGATTTTGAAGTGTCTTCAGCAAAGATGCACTTGCCCGAGGTTCTGCTGCCTGAGTTGGGACAATCTCCCCATCCCATTGTGCCATAGCCCACCCACTCAAGGAGGACCCCCCAACCCTCAGAAAAGGGTGTTGGACAGTGTAGGGAGAAGGACAATCCCCTTTTGTTGTTTTCCTTCCACAAGCAATTCTTAGGATCCAGCCCAGTCCTTTTCAGGGAAGCCCATTCACACATGTGGAAATAAGCTGCCATGTGTTAATCACACACTATAAACGTGTGTGAACTCATCTTTTGTCTCTACCATTTTCCTCTGGCTAGTAGGTGACTATTGTTGCTTGAGTCCTTATTCGTTGAAAGCCCTAAATGGACAGGGAAGCATTTTATTGTGTTAAACTATTGATAGTTAAAATGGGATGAAGCCCATATGCTCCTTTAATTTATTTTACACTAAGCATGGAAGAGGAGCTTGACCAGTGTCTAGAATTTTCTGTTCAATTTTGAGATCTGCATGTAGCATGAGCAGGAAGGAAAATAATTTTTTGTGACTAGATGCTTGTGCAAACATTGTTCCCTCTCCTATCTTCTCATTGTGAGTAGCTTGCTATCTGATGTTCAATGAAATATTAAATTCCAAAGGATTTACTTGCTATATTGTAGAACTGCAGCTGGGCTTTATCTGTGTTAACTGTGAAAGAACCTCATTACAGCAGAAGTAGTAGATTCCCTGAAGCTTTTTGTGGCATATCATCTGTGCTGGCCTATGAAGACTGTTTGACTTAATGAATTGCATGATTTTGCTCAGATTATCAAAATCCACTTGTGGCAAAAATTCTGTACTGCTGTGACTTTAAACCATAGTGAATTCCTGCATGCTTAACAGCAAATACTGCAGAAGCAGGAACACTCAGGTAAATCACAGGGCAAGTTAAAAAGATGGTGCTTAAATAGTGCTAGAATACTGCAGTGGCTTAAGAGATTTTAACTACAAATCAGGGCGTTCCTTGTTGCAAATTCACCTCTGCCGTATACTCACTAGGCAGACTTTTGGGTCTCAGAATTTCAGCAGCGCCATGTGTGATGCCAAAATTCAGCGCACGCAACTGCCTCTTGCACTCCGTTCTAAATCATAGTTGTGGAGTCCCCTGTGGTGCCCCTAAAGCGCCACACCCAGTGAAGCCAAACCAGTTGTGCTCCCCTAAATCTGCCATTGCCCTAGGCAAACTACTCTCAACCTCAGGTCCCCATAATTTTGTAATGGGTTGGATAATAAAACTGATTTGGCTTAGTGTTGTAAGGATTACAGCTAGATTATGTTTGAAGCACTTTGAATGCTTGAAAGTTATATACAAAAGTTAGCTGTTATCCTTCAGAGAAATAATTCTTTTTGGAATGTGGTGTTCCTATGCGTCTTGTCAATATATGATACTGACCATCAGCAATGCACTATTCTGTCTTAATTCAAAGTGTTAACCTTCCAATTAGCAGTTTTTCTATCAACTTCACACGTTTGCTCCGCACATTCCCTGCCTTGCAAATACATTGGCGTGAACAAAATTATTGGCACATCGATCAGTTACAGATAGGTAGCAGAAATGCCTGGGGTTACTCCTGTCTGGGCAATGGGCAAGCAGCTATACAGCCAACAGTGATCCCCATGACTGAAGCAAGTATATTTGCTCAAGCACAAGAACTGACTTGTTCACACGTAGAGCATAATGTTTTAATGTGTGGGATTTCTATTGTTTGTTAGCTGTATCAAGCATTTTTTTGGAAGTGATTATGGAGTTTATTAAGCAGCATATGTGATAAGCCAGCCAAAGGTTTATCTCCTCTTATCTACCATGATCATATTGGAAACTTTCTCATATCTAACTGGTACTGCCTAATTTTCAAACCACCTCTAAGAAATTGATATATTTGCAGAATTGTATTGTGCTAATTATTGGATCAAATGGGTTGGCATACCTATATTTTGCTACTTACTACTTTGAACAGATGTTTAAAAATTCTGTTTTTCTGTTGCCTTGGTTGTTCCTTGGGGTAAGCTTCCTAGTTTATCAGCTTCATTCCTGCTGCACCTCAATTCCTCAAAACAAGTTCCCTTCAGTGCTAAAGGTTCTGTGTGTGTTACTCCACATTTGATTCCTCTGCCTATACTTGCCACCTCATTATGTACTTTTATTTTGTTCTTGGACATGCTTTCTTGCTCGGTACATAATTAGTAATTTTTTCTTTCTTCAATGTATGAATCTCACAAATTAACTTCTAGTTTTCAGCATAGAAGATTGTTTAGGTGACTTAAAAACTAAGAATGTTTTGAACTAAACATTTTCAAAGAAAGGCACATAAGCAGGGATGATAAGAGTTATATAAATTTATGCTTAGTGTGAAGGAAGTACATAGCAAAGTTTTTCTCCCTCATAATTTTGGAACCTGTTTCAAGATGGGTAATGTCCACCCGTATCTCCTAATAATGACTAATACCTGGGGTTCTGTCTGCACTGTATTTTTAAAGTACCTTTCCCCTCTTAAAGAATTCTGGGCACTGTAGTTTGTTAAGGGTTGCTGGAAATTGTAATGGGGGGGGGGTAAACTACAGTGCTCCAAGCCCTCTGAGAAACCATGTGCTTAGAATGTGCTTTAATGGTGGTGTGAGCACACAGAGCTGGTATTCATCTGAATGTTGGATGCTGGTAAGAGCAGGAGAGGGCTGTTGCATTCATGACCTAATTGTCGGCATCCCAAAGGCATCTAGTTGACCACAGAGAAATGGGAACCTGCACTAGATAGGCCTTTGGTCTCATGCAGCAGGGCTCTTGCTATCTTACATTTTAGGTCCTTGCTCAGCAATTAATTCCCCTGCAAGATCAGTTTCACACAGGAGTAAGCGGGTTAAGTTTCAATCCCTACCCCATTAAGTGGCTGCTAGCCAGTTCTGTTGCCACAAATGGCATTTCTTCCAGAGATACTTTACCTCTTAGGGTGGTAACACTAGGCTGGCAGCACCTTTCAGAACCAAATGCTGATTCCTGTATTATGTTGACCTTAGTGATCAAGGCAGAAAGAGTCTAGTTGGAAAGAGGAAAAGCTAGCAGATACTTCCCCCAATTTAACAATTTTGGTAATCCTTGTTTCATCTGTTAAGACTGCTGTCGCTTAATATACTGGCCCTTCATAGGCTAATATCCAGCTTAGTGCGCAACCATATGCTCTGGCCAGCAATGGCAGGGCTTGATGGAACAGCACAGCCCCAGAACATGTGCCAGCCAGAGTGGAGGGGAAATGCTCCCAGTGCAACAAAGGCCAAAAATGAGTCAATGCCATCCAGTAGATCCAGTGCTGGCTTTCCCCCACAACACCCCATTTCAGGGCTTCCTGCTGACTACCAACGGGAGAGGCTGCTGGGTGGTGCATGGGGGTCCTTGCCTGTGGGGCTGGGCAGAGGGATACCTTTGCACCACCCAAACTCCTTCCACTATAGCAGATCAGGGGCTTGGATTTCTCTGTATATCATGCTTGGGGGTAGATCTGTTGAAACCAGTGCACTTTGTTAAGTCCATTGATTTCCATGAGTCTTATTCTGAGTGTGACTAGTGTAAAAACTTAGATGGCCAATTCACCATGAGTTTCCTGTTAGTCCTATTAGGACTGAGAAATTTCTTCCAGCTATGGAAAGTATTCTTCTTCTCTGTCTAGAGATAAATGAGCTAAGCTTAACCCACAATTCTGTAACCACCTCTATAGGAATTCTATTTTTGGATATATTATTGTAAATGCTACTGACACATTTTTCATTTCTAATATTGCATTTGTTTTGGCCATGTTACTTTGATTCCGCTGCAGCCCACTTTCAATTGTATTTTGAGTATTTCTAAGCATTAATTACAATTGAGAGTTGTCATTACTACAAGCAAGCATTAGGGGGAAAGACAATAGAGGGGAAATTTAGTTAAGTGTGACAGGCCTTTTACTAGAGCAATACTGACTTTCTTGCATGTTACAAACTTACAAAAACTGTAGATTGTGGTGGTGGAGCAGCTATTTCAATGTGTAAGCCTATTCTGAAATACTCAATAGCTTTTAGTATATCTCTGCTTCACCATCACCAGCCCCCTGCAAGTATATTCAAATTACACTTTATGTCACCACGAGCGTCAACTACTATTTGCAATTGAACTAAATCTAAAGTTTTCAGAAATTCATAATTTTAAATTCAACATAGATCTATGGGGAATATGAAAACTTAGAAACTCTGCCATTTTTATGCAGAAGGATTGGTTTGCAAGACATACTGTAGATGGTTTCTGGTTCAGCACTTTCTGAAACTGTAGTCCACTACTAACTTGCAAGATTAGTCTTATGTTTAAGGGGGAAGTTCATTTATTATGTACATTGATGTCTAGCTACTTCAATGCAGTTGAGCTTTATGCTGATCTACAGGAATGCTGGAAATTTGGTTTCAATTTATTGTGGTTTACTTCAAAGTGTATTTTCAACTGTACAGGTACCCCTGACCATTAGGTCCAGTCGCAGACAACTCTGCGGTTATACACTCATCTCACTCTATAGGCCGAGGGAGCCAGTGTTTGTCTGCAGACAGCTTCTGGGTCATGTGACCAGCATGACTAAACTGCTTCTGGCAAACCAGAGCAGCTCACAGAAACGGTGTTTGCTTTCCCGCTGGAGTGGTATATTTATCTACTTGCACTTCAATGTGCTTTTGAACTGCTAGATGGGCAGGAGCTGGGACCGAACGGGAGCTCACCCCCGTCGCGGGGATTCAAACTGCTGACCTTCTGATCGGCAAGCCCTTCAACTCTATACTTCAATATAAATTAAGGATTGCATGTACTATCACACTAAGGAGAGTAGTAGAAACTACTACTTGCTGTAGAAACTATTTCCAGTTTTTTAACTTTCTGCTCTAGAATGCTTTGTGCCTCATGATTGAAAGTAGCCCTTTTTATTGGAAAGCAATGTTGTAGGAATAAGTTGCTTTGTTACTATCTTTTCAGGATTTTCCCTGGTTGGTTAATTCTGTGAAATAATTTTGGTCCCTGTAATTTTAGTTTTCTCTCCAATGTTCATATGCTGGACAGAGCAACAAGTCACTGGACCCTTGTAGCAAAATTCATGACCGGTATACCACTCTGGGCTGCTATTCTAACACAAGAGCAGTTTGACTATAGCCTACTTGTTGCAGCGAACAATCATACAGTGGTACCTCGGGTTACAGACGCTTCAGGTTACAGACTCCGCTAACCCAGAAATAGCACCTCGGGTTAAGAACTTTGCTTCAGGACGAGAACAGAAGTCGTGCGGTGGCGGCAGCAGCGGGAGGCCCCATTAGCTAAAGTGGTACCTCGGGTTAAGGACAGTTTCAGGTTAAGAACGGACCTCCAGAACGAATTAAGTTCTTAACCCGAGGTACCACTGTACACCTGTAGGCTGTCTCAAGTGTCCTACATATGGTGAAAATCATTATATTCTTCTAGGTTGTACCGGTATTGTTAATCTAATCTATTGCTGCATGCTACCTACCTTTTCATAGAGTTTATAATTGTTTCAAGGGTTATAAGTCTGGCCAAGACTAACATTTTTGAGAGCTCTACAGCTTTCAGGCTGTCAGCAGGACATACCCCAAAATATTTTAATTCATTTTTCTTTAAATACATGTATTATGTGTATACTGAATATTGGAGAATATTAAAATCACAAGTAACTGATAGGATTAGTCTCTAGCTGCACCTAGTAGCAGTTTTTAAACTATATAGTTAACGTGTTGACATTTCCTGCACTGCTAGTTTACTTCTAATTAAGCAATCCTCATTCTTAGCTCAATGATTCCTTTCAAGAGATTGTTCTTCACTAACAGTTACATCACTGTTTTTCTAGAGGGTTGCTGTGGACTTCCAGTTTTATTCAACCCCAACCAACATATCCAGTGGTAAAGGATGTGTAAATTATAGGCCAGCAGACCATAGCTTCCCCGCACCTTGCTCTTGAGTAGTTGTGCACTTACAAATGCAAGCAGTAGTTTTCCAATTGCTGTACATCTAGGAAAAGCCACACCTGCTTCTGAGACTTACTGGGTTGCTCATTAAAAAAATTTGTGCTCACACAGCTTTGCTCCATACATACATAAGGCAGTTGCCTGTTATTTTCAGATAGTGTGCCCTCTACCATGTGTATTCTAAAGGTTTGTTAAGCTATATAGTTCTTGAAAGGAAATGAGAAAACTCTGTTGCCTGTGACATCATTAAGAGTACATGTCATTAGCCCAGCTTCAAAAATATTCCAATTTTCGTTTTCCAGTTAGCAGCACTTGTGTATATTTCTTACATGCTTCAACTCCCTTTTGTGAAAGCCGCCTTCCCTCCACCTCGTTTATCAGCAAAATACAGCATGCTAGTGATAACATCATGCAAAGCAAGAAGTCTGTTAAGTGTCTAGAAAATGTTTGCTCCCACAGCGTTGCTTTTACTATCTGTGGTCCTCTGAAAACTATTCCATCTACTAAACATTGAAACTTGTTTTCTCTATATTTGCACAATGTACTTAGGGCACCGATAAATCCTTATGCTATTTACATGGTATGGGGCAAAGCAGACTACAGAACAGGAGTTCACTTCAGTCTTTTCATTAAATGGAAAGCAGGAACTTCTACTTCCACCTGCTGTAGCAATCTTTCTCATGTTGTGCTGCTGCTGTGAGAGCCGTCACAAGAAAAAAGGAGGGGAAGCTGGAAAATATATTGTATAAGCAGCATCCTTAACTCTGGATGCAGTCATTTGAGCCATGTTCCAAGCAGCCCAAAATGACATTCTAGGGAAACTGATGTACCATCAAAACATCTCTCCACTATTTGGATATGGGCTGCTTGGACTACCCCTCTTTCCTTGAACAGCTGACCATGTCAAACGGCTTTTGGAGGGAGATGTACCCTCCTTCCAAGTTTGCCAAAAAACCCTGCATAGTTTGGTCCTTATTAAACAGGCTTCTTTAAGACAAAATTGGGCTTTTGTATCCAACACTGCAAACCGTTCTGCTCATGCAACAGGACTTCTTCCACTTGTGTGTAACCCCAACCCTCTGGAGAAATTTATAGTGTGCCAGGGAGCAAAGGGGAGAGGAAGGTCCTATTACACAAGCAGAACATTATAAGTGCCTTAAACATACCTAACATTTTGTTCAGCATTGTGGAACTGTTTAAAGGATTCTATTTTGCCATTAATCTAAGCATATCACTCTCTTTCTACTCCCATTTGACATGTCTTTGCTATATAGCAAAGTGTAAGAATGTTGCATTATGTACTAAGAACCAAGTTTGAGATCTTGCCTACCTGAAGGTTGATGAAAGAGCACAAGAGACCTGCTGGATCAGACGAAAGGCCCAAAGTCCCGCTTCCTGTTCTCAAACTGGTCTACCAGATACTTGATCTATCTAGACAACTTCATACACAATCTAAAACAGTTCCTTTATAAGGTGATTAAAATTTCAGGACCATTTAAACATGTATAAAATGTTTAGACAAACTGTTAAAAGAAAATGCCTCTCACACATGTACCAGTTTTGAACAAAAGGTGGCATTTATTTCTTTATGAATATATTGAACTGAACATTTAGTTCTCCTTCTCCTGCACGGTCTTTGTTCCACGCAGTCTGCCAGTACGACGGGCCGCAATGAGACCAACCTTGCGACCAGCTGGGGCATCTCTCCGGATGGTTGAAGGCTTACCAATGTGCTGATGGTTACCACCACCAAAGGGATGTTCAACAGGCTATGAAAGAAAAGCAGCAACCAGAGTAAAAAATAAGGCAGGAAATTATTTCTAATACAAAAAAACAACAACAAACCAGCAACTAAGTTTATCACTAAGCTCCATCTGCATAGTTTGCTTAGATCAAAGGCGTGATTTGATGACCTTCAGGAAATGCTACAAAGTGAAGGTGCTACATTCTGCTGTTGATTTAACAACTTAGCTTGTTTTACCTTTGAACTGAATGCTGATTTATTTATTTTTTACATTCGTTATGGGGACAGTGCCACTACAGATATATATTGAATTACAAGCCTTAAAACTTAGCTTGCTTCATTAATGTAATGGTTGTAAAGAAAACTTGGATGGACACTTAGGTCATATTAGCACTATCTCCATTAGCACTATCTCCATTAGCAGCCATTTTATCTGGCTTCATCTGCAGGAGGAACCAGTCCAATCCCTTGTCTCTGTTGGAACCAGCTACCTGTTGGTTCCTATCCTTGTGGAACAGTATTCTCCATACTATGAAGGAGTCACTAGCCAGGTCTGATTACATTTCTTCTACCTCTGCATTCCATTTTCCTCTTGTCTAATGTCACTAAAATAGATTACATCTTAAAACTGCAAACCACCATCAGTGTATCAAGGTAGTAGGTTAAGTAACCAGAGGAAGCAGGTGCAAGAAAGACTTACATTCATAGCTACACCACGGACACGTGGCCAGCAGTTTCTCTTTGCCTTGTATTTGTGGTAAGCCCGTCCAGCTTTCAAGATAGGTTTGTCAATACGACCACCACCAGCAACAATACCTGGAAGATTTTTTGCAAGAGATTTCCCCTGTTATTATTTTCCAAAAACAGTATTAGTGCTTTAACTGGTCCCCCATTAAACATGGTTAGTTATGCTCTTTGTAGGCCTTCCAAGTGCACAGCACTAATGGTAGCAATAGACAATGTTTACCAAATGATTTTATTCAAAGCTTTCCATTTGCTTTGCTTCTGGGAAATGCTTTCATATTGTCTCACAGTTCACTTTGGTCAAAATATTTGAACCTTCCATATTTAGTACTGTGATCAGACTTCTAAATGAGACTGCAGCACTGAGGATGCTAATGCGTGCCCTTGAGGCTGCCCACAAGTCTCTTAGACTCCGTTATAAGGGGTGGCAATTATTATTTGTATACTGCCCTATACCAATAGACCTCAGAACAGTTCACAGCCACCACCTCCCACATCAAGGCTAAGGGAGGAAGTGGGAGGACCTTTCCCACTCACTCTTTCAGCAGTATGTGCATTCTAAGGCTAAGGTTGGCCCCTGATCAGAAAGCAGAGTGACTTGTGAGGGTAAGTAGGGAAAGTGAAGCAATCTAGCCTGGGGGAAGGAACATAAGACTGACAAGTGAAGACAATGAATTGAGAAACTTGACAATGTAAATGTCTTGAAATTAAAAGTTTTTCCCACAGGTTCTCTTACCACCATGTGATCACATACCGCATCACTCTCCATTGAATGAACATCACATCTGGTATTTCTAGTGTCACCATGGTACAGAAACATGGGTCCAAAACACAGAACCGCATTGTTTATAGGGACTCCATCAAAACCATTATCTATCCACACATAACCAGATCACAGATATATTCTGTGATTCTGTTGTCGTACTATGTAAAAATCATGATTCATGCCATGGATCAATGATTTCCCGGTGCTGGCAAGCAATGGTTCTGTGAAGCCTACCTATTTAAGCTAAAATTTGAGAACGCTTGGGGGGGGGGCATGTAAAACCATGCACATTCAAAAGGATCTGTTTTAATTCTGCTGAATGGTTTTATCCAGACCACCTGAAAAAGTGAAAGTTTGTCTATGTTCGCTTTTTGGGTGGGCAGGAAAAAAGCGACCAGAGGGAGTAACGTCCATGGCACTCTCAAAATTCCAAATTTGTGTAATCCACAAGCAAAAGCTAAAAGTGGAATATTATGTGATTACCAGTAGCTGTATTATATTTATGCTGCTATGATTGTTATTAGTTATACACTTTCCTTTTTCTGTATATTTCTTCATTATTGTATATTTGGATAATTTGCAGTAAAACATTTTTTTTTAATTCCAAATGTGCCCAGGGCAAAAAAAAAAAGAGAGGTTGGTGACCACTGCTGTAGCAACACAGTATTAAATAATGACACAGAACACATTTTGTGCAATGTCATTTTTAAAGACTGGATTCTAATTTCTTAAGTGCTTACAAGCAGCTATAGTGACAAATACCAAGACACCAATAAGAATGCAACAATGTCAGGGGCTTAATCATCACCTCATTCTTGCAATGCAATATGCCCATTGTATATCAACAATGCCCTTCTGCTGTCAACAGAGACTAAAGAGGTCAGACTCAATGCAAAATAATATATGCTAAAAAAATTCTCTTTTAAGACACCCAGCTGCCAACTCTAAGTCACAATTATTCAATAAAGAACATCAAAGACTCCCAAATGAATTTGCTTGACTGGACAGTTGGAAAATCTTAAGCTCCAAATAATCAGTCACGGTCATGTTCTTCTCTTTCATTACAGGCCTTAAATTAGTATGAGAAAGTTAGTAAAATGGTGATATCATGCATTGCTGTTGTAGTAAATAGCCAATTTGGTTGAGTTTTGCAGAAAACCTCCTCCATGTTAAGACCTTTTTCGAAGTGTTATTAGTTGGAAGCGCCAGAACACCTCTACAATCCAGATTCTGCAAGTACTGTCCTAAAACTACAGAACTTGCAGAATCTGGATTGTAGAGGTGTTCTGGCGCTTCCAACTACAAACACTTCAGCTTATGAGGCATAAAACCTAGCATATATATGAGGCAACACTTACCAACAACTGCTCTGTTTGCAGAGGAGATCACCTTCTTGGACCCAGAAGGCAGTTTCACTCTGGTTTTTTTGGTTTCAGGATTGTGGGAGATAACTGTGGCATAGTTCCCAGAAGCACGGGCCAGTTTACCACGATCACCTGGCTTCTCTTCAAGACAGCAGACAATAGTGCCTTCTGGCATAGTACCAACGGGCAGGACATTGCCAATGTTGAGTTGAGCTAAAAGATTTGTACACATGAAAAACATTTTTTAGAGCTGCAGTATCACTCTAATGTGTCACCTCTCTTTAAGTCTACATTTTCAAGTTACCTAACTATTTCCAAAAATATGCACAACTGTTTATTGTCTTTACTCACCTTTCTTGCCACAGTAAACAAACTGTCCAGTATGAATGCCCTCGGCTGCAATGAACAATTCTGTTCGTTTCTTAAACCTGTACGGATCACGGAAAACAACCTTGGCAAGAGGAGCTCCTCGACCAGGATCGTGAATTATATCCTATTGAAATATAAATACAGTTTAAGAATCTTATAATTTCAGATAGTTAGCAACACTGCCAATATACTCAGTGAATTACATGCACTTTCCATATCAAAAGGCCAGGCATTTGAGATAACTGCTTAGCCCTGCTAGGTAATATTACATATCTACATAACTTATGAACTGCCTCATTTCCACATATTTTCCATTTGGGAATGGCTGAGGTTAAACAAAGTTGGAATAAAGGCAACCCTCCCCTAAATCAATCAAAAGCTTTGTCCCTTAGCCTCCGTGCTTTTCAACTATGCCATTGCCTTTTAAATGGAAGCCTATAGTTGTCTTGCTCTTAAGCAAGCTTAAAGATTTTCAGAACTACCTTATTGGTATGCACTTACCTTCTTCCCTACCATCTCGTTTTTCTATTGTTATAAGCCATCAGCAGAACAAAACCATTAAGAGAATATTAACAGAAAATAAGTGTGACTTTAGGATTTTCCTTAAGACCTGCAATGTTGGAGCCTGTCAGAGCACAAGTTACTGACTGAATTTTGGAGATATGGGGGCCACTAAAGAATTCCCCATGCAAGATAAGTTATAAACCATGTTATGATGCAGTTTATTTCCTTACCCACAGTCAGTACCTCAAGTCTTGTCTAGGTCTCAACCTCAACTTGTTTGCCCTCACTGCCCCCTAGACTGCCTCCAGACACTGACTTCAATGGCCTCCATGGTATTATTAAATGGAAACAAGACAGTATCATCTGCATACTGCTGACAGTGGTTTCATGTAGATGTTAATATTTGCATAACCCACATTCAACATACTACCAGATTCATCAAGATGATAAAATACAAATATAAATATGCATCGTATTAAATACCATTAATACATACTGTGTCAATCTTAAAAACATCAAATCATTTCAGAAATTTTGTACTATAGAATTTCACAAAAGTATGCATAACAAAATAATACTGCCTGTACTAGTTCTATTGACTGTATAAACTGCTAATAACTACTCTTATTAGGGAAAAAGGGATTCAGATTTCTTAAAACTTAAGTTACAAGAATAGAAACAGAACATCCCCACAATCTGGTACTTGCCTTTACAATGCCTTTGATATAGCCATGCCTTTCAGCAAAGTCTACAGCTCTCAGCTTTGCTGCGCCTTTCCTGTGCTTCACATGGGCTCTGAACACTGACCCCGCACCTTTTCTTTGACCTCTGATTACACGGCCCATTGTGAACCTGAAAATAAAGTTATTAGCATGCTTATTTAGAAAATGCAGCTGTCTCTAGTGTAGAAAGATTCTTTAGTATGGGTCTCTATCCCACCCATCTTTCAGTTTAAAACACTTTAAGTATCTAGTGTGCTTGTTTTCTATATCACAAGTATTTTAACTGTACTTCTGGATCTCACACACAGTGTTCCTATCAATCTGATGCAAACTTACTTTCTCCTCTATAGTCATGGTCTCACACAGCACAGTATACCCCAATGTTTTTATATTATTTTGAAAGTTTTTCAGTGAAAATGTTTGCAACTCATACTGCTTTCTGTACCAACAAGTTACTCTTGGTATATGGACCTAAAGCTTAAAGACTTGCAATCTGAAAGTTAGCTTATTTTAAAAATGCAACAGGGCCTTTGACTAAAACGGAGTACATAGAAGAAAAATTATTTGTGACAGCAGGAGTTTCATATATCTTACGAATCCTCTCAGCGTTATTCTGTTCTGAGGGATCGCCATGGAGAATGGCTGCCATTACAGACATTTTTTAAAACACAAAATCACGAGCACAAAATATCCCCTCCGCCTGTTCCCCTCGAGCTCGGTCTCCCGTCGGAGCCCATCCTCCGCTGCTCGTGGCCTCGGCGGCCAAAGGAAAATCCAGGCTCGCCCGGCAGTGGGAAGCGAATCGTTCATGGGAGCCGCACGAAAAGAAGCGCGAAATGTTCCCCGCCCGCGAAACCGGCCAGGGGAAGCGGAGGCCGATGCCGGCCATAGATGGCCGGCGGGGTGCCGCCGCGGCCCCGATGGACACGGATACACTCCCGAGGCCTGTTTCGTGTCTTACCTCAGCCGGGGCTTGGCTCGGAAAGAAGGAAGCTCCGGAGGTCACGGCGCCACCAAGTCCTTCCGGCCTGGACGGCGAGCGGCAGGCGTAGAGGCGTCAGGGGCCTGACGGGTAATGTAGTTCCGGCATCCGGGTACTTGAACTCCGCGGAAAAGGAGGCACGTGACGCGCTTCGAGCCATCCCGTTCGGTTCAATGCAGGACGCGGCTTCTCCGTCTCCCCTGCCGTAAAAAATCGCAAGGATGCGCAAAATGGCAGCGAAGCGGCCGCCGCTCCCGCTTCTCCTTTCCTTCCCCCATGACGAGAGTTCGTGGGAAAGGCGTTGGAGAGCCGCTGCTGCTGCCGGTGCCCTGGAAATCGCGGGCTGCCGGCGAAACATCCCCCGTGTATATTTACCCCGAAGATAAGTTAAATGGGCCTTAATGCCCTCACCCCACTTTCTGGTATGTTATTATTCATAGGCGGTTCCTGCTGTTTTGTAATGAAAATTGTCTTAAAAAACAAAAATCCACTGGGCTCCTTCCGCAGCAAGTTGTCTTAGTAAGACTGCCCCTGAAATTTGTCGCCCTCCCTTTCGAATCTGCGCTGTCCCTGCAGAGGATAAAACGCCTGCTTGATTCCAGCTGCACTGCTGCTCCCTTTGCGCGGCCACACCAGGTTATATAACGCGCGCCGCCTTCCTTTCAGCGGCAATGGAGCTGGTGCTCTTGTCAGGGTTTTTTTTCCTCTCTCTCTCCCCTCCCCGCCCGCCGGGGCTGTGTTGGCATTTAAAAGCTGCGTCACGACAAGCAGCAGTTCGGCAGGTGAAGCTGTCAGCGCAGATACAATGGGCGAGAAAAGCTGCTCATTTTTTCTGATTTCCTGCTTGGCAGGGAGGCTGTTGGAAGGCAATCGGAGCCATCCTGAAAAACGAGTCGGGGTTAGGCCATTAGAGAATTGGGAGGCTTTCATTCAGGCAAACTAAAATATCCTTGCTTGCTGAGATTAGGTCATGCTGTCATGTTTCTTTTAAACCAGTGGCTCTTAACCATGTTTGGGTCATGGGCTCTTCTGAGAACTTGATGAAAGCTATGGACCCCCCTCCCCAGGAAAAATATACACAAACACATATATACACAAACACTAAACACAAAATATGCATACAAATTTTATTTACAGCATTGGGAGAAAAAAGTATTTTTTGAGTACAGATCCCCTGAAACATAGGTAAAGAACCCCATTTTTAAAGTAAGAAGCTGCTCTGCTGACCCCTCTCAACTCAGACCCAAGGTCTACAACATCCCTTGTTAGTCTCCAATTTTGGAGAATACCGTCTGTTGATCCCTAGGACAGGCAATATCCAAAATGCTTCAAATAATACCTTTTCATAGTGTTCTTTATTGTTATTAAATTATTTCAGCATACAACAACAGTTTGCAAATAAATAATGAAATATCCCACCCTAGCCCAGAAGCTGGTGTTTGGGC
Source organism: Podarcis tiliguerta (assembly GCF_965153285.1). Lineage (NCBI taxonomy): Eukaryota > Metazoa > Chordata > Lepidosauria > Squamata > Lacertidae > Podarcis > Podarcis tiliguerta. The sequence goes on along the minus strand of NC_139537.1, from coordinate 56,062,596 downwards.
AATGCAGTACATACATAATAACAGCCAAATAACACAAAAAGTTTTTAAAGTGTGAGGGGACCTCTCTACTTTTGTTTTTAGCTGTGTGAATAATAAAACTGCCATTCATTTACAAAGGAGTCTTTGTGCTTCATTCTAATAATACCTTTTTATAGGATGAATTGTATTGGCAGGTAACAGACTTCTGATATGTACTGAATTCTTTTTTAGATCCAATGGAAACTATATGAACCATTTCAGATATTGTTGCCCTTTTAAAAGCAGCATCTAAACTAATATCCAATTCAATGCTTTGTTTGGATGCAAGGCACGTTATTGGCTTAAAATGCAACTAGGTTGTCCTGTTTCTTTATTTGGATTGAAGCTGGTGTGTGTGTATACCACTTCCCAAACCAGCAACAGGAGGACATGGGATGCAGAGTAAATGGGAGTGTGTACACAGCCACTGCACACCTCCAGTTTCTGATTGTCTTTTACATATGTAACACCTGTGTCTGAGAAATTACCCAGTTGCCTGCCCTGGAGACGGTTGCACTCCCCTTGAAGGAGCAAGCATACAGTCTGCAGACGCTTGGGGAACCAGCTTTTGTCACTGGAGGCACACCTGACAATAATACCACATAGAGAGCTTGCACAGAGTCCATCACCCTGCAGCTACAGATTCAGCCACATTGGTGTATGCATTGGAGCTGTGGGACTGAAGGGAGAAAAGAATAAAAATGCCAACTGCCAGGAAAACCAATTATTCTAAGGGCATGGGTAAAAAGGTAACTAATCCATTAACCAAAGGCTTTGGAAAAAGTGGTGCAACTACAAATTATGGACATGATACTAACAGCGGGCCTTATACAGGCAGGTTGATGGTTTCTCATGATATGACAGATACGGTACTTGAAGCAAATCTGCAGTGACAATAAATATTTCAGTAATGTCTGAATGTAAGAACTAGAAACGTCTTTTGTCAGTTTGGCTGGTACAACAGTTACAGCTATTCCTGGACTTGACCACAGTAGTAGTCCAGGCACCATTAAAGACTGGGTTTCGTCAACGAACTCTACGTAAGGCTTCCCTTGCACTTGGTCTAGAAACGGCAGTTAGTGCAGAATGCTGCACGACTGGTAACTGGAGTGAGACCCTGTCAGCATATTACACCTCTGCTCAGAGATCTGTACTGGCTGCTGGTTTGTTACTAGGTCAAATTCAAGGTGTTATTATTAGTATATAAAGCCTTCAACAGCTTGGGACCAGTTTGCTTGAAGGATCGCCTTACCCCATCTACGCCCATTTGACGGCTTCGATCTGTGCAGCTGGCACTTCTACAAGTGCCACATAATGACCATTCTGCACCTACACTCTGAAACGCCCTGCCAATTAATATTAGGCAAGTGCCATCATCATGTTGTTTTCAGCACCTGCAACAGACGCTTTTGTTTTGGCAAGTCTGCCAAGGCATACAACTTTAACATGTAATTTTATTACATAGGCCCCAAATATCTGAAAGATGCTTCCAGCTCTACAGATCCTCTTGGGTGGCAAGAGAGGGCCCTTTTGGCTCCACCACCCCTCTGCAATCTTGTGTGTTTTTTCAAGAAGAGGACATTCCTTGAGGACATTTTCAAGGAGAGGACATTCCGTTATGATTTACAGTGTCGAAGGCCTTAGGTCAATAAACACCATATACAGGAGTTGGGTTTCCTCTCTGCATTTTTTTGACGCTGTCGAGCAGTGAAAATCATACCTACTGTCCCCCCTAGAAGGTCGAAAACCAAGATTCAGGAAGGGTGTCCTCAGATATAGTTAGGAGGTTTGATAAGATCCTTCAATAATTTTGCTGGCTGCAGCTAATAAAGAGATGCCTCAATATTTTCGCAATACATTCTATCACCTTTTTTAAAAAAAAATTGATAATTTTGGCATCCCTAAAGTCTGCTGGGATCACTTCTCCCAGATTTTTCTGATGAGCTTGTGTGTAGGAAGTTCAGTTCTGCCCACTTTGAAGACTTTGGCAGGTATCCTATCAGATGCGCTGACTTTTTTGTTTTTCATTTGGTTAATAGCAGTACACAACTCTCCCAGATTTGGAGATATTGCAAGCTCATGTCTAATTTGTTTTTGCAGGGCCACCATTTTTATCTGTAAGCTGCCTTGAGTCCTTGGCAGGGAAAAAGGTAGAGAACAGCTGCCTGGATGCTTGTGGAGCGACAAGAGAAACCCGAGAACAGTGATGACTAGATGCTCATTGCGGGCAGGTGGCGCTGTTACGTGAGTGAATATGGGGAAGAGTGTCATATCACCTAGGGATTCTTACATTCCGCATATCTCATCTTTCTCCTTCCTCTCCCAATGAAAAGCTCTCAGGGTCTCCATTCCAGCTGCACCAGTTGTAGAACACAAGGTAGCCACTTGCAACGTTACTCATCTTTTCTACAGTAGGGAGTTGCTCTGTAGTTTCAGTTCTGTTCCATATGCCCTGGTTCATATCCTGCATGCATGAGAGTCGTTACTGTTTGGCCAGCAGTGGCAATACCCAAAGACGAGTCTGCTATTGTGCTCCTCGTTGCTTTCCCTGGGATGTAGCGGAAGTTTGTTTGCAGTGGGGTTATAGCGGCCACCAGGGCCTCTGTTTTTGCACAGTACAGATTTACCCTACATCCCCTTGTACAAGGTAATGATGTTAAGCCAATCCACATTTTGTCCCTATTCTGGTGGGAGATACTCTGTGGCCTTGAGTGCTTTCCACATCTTTCTTTCCTTGGGGGAGTTGGAGTAAGTACAGGTGCCATACTTTGAGGCATGGTCTCCCCTTCCATGCTTACCCTTGTGTCGTGGGGGGGGGGGTGTGCCTTGTTCTTAGACCACCATTTGCAGGAGTGGAGATTTTTAATGGGTACAGTAATACCTCCGTGACCGTCCACCTTGTCTAGCGTCCATTCTGGCGAATGTCCACGGTAAACCCGGAAATACTGGAATGGGTTACTTCCGGATTTGTTGCTTGCGCACGTGCAGAAGTGCAAACCGCTCCGTGCACAGACACAGCACTTTGCCCTACGTCCTTTTCAGTGAGCGACCGGGGCTCCGGAACAGATCCCAGCCGCAAGACAAGGTACGACTGTATTAGTGTCCTGACATGCGCTCACAGCAGCCTAAAGAACAAAAGATGAACAGACTCTGGGCCACAACTAGGATAGTCATGTTTACAGACGTTGGACTTGACATGTTGGCCTTTGGCAATCCAATATGGGGCTGTGTGCTAGGACAGGCTTGCCTGCATGTAGGCTCTGAACCATTACCTGCACCATTCTACTTTTTGTAACAGCATTTTAAGTTAACCAATTTGTTTTACAATCTTCTTATCCTCACGATGACATTGTCAAGCAGATCATAGTGCTGCTTGAACATTATAACAAAACAAACAGTACTAGTCTCTTAAAAATACAGTGGCATGAACTGTCTTGGGCTAGACTCCACTTCACTAGATGCATCATTCTTAGTAACCCACAAAAGCATATTGTTACACCTGCCAGCTTTAAACTGCTGCTGGACTGTTGTCTTATTTCTGATGTAAGCCATGGTTAGCTGGCTACCTCTTTGATTAAAAGTGTGCCAGAGTTGTGTACTCAGTATCATATAATAAGCCATATTCTGGTGGGCTGGTTTTTTTTTTTTTTAAATGGTATAAGACAAGGCTGTTGCCATTTGGCTTACTGAGAAGGAAAATGTGCTGCCAATATTGTGTCCAATCAAAATGTGACACAGCCTAAGTATTTTAAGTTGTATAGGAGGAGAAACAGTTAAGAATCATGAGCCTCAGAAATGAATGGATAGCATGAGCATGTACAGAGTGTGCTTGCCTCCGTAACATGGAATTTGTTTGTACTGTATTTAATAACTTAAGCCTAAACCCTTAGTCATCTACGTGATGCATGGAATCACTTTTTTTTACCAAAATGCCAAGGAAAAAAAGGGGAAAAAGACGAAAGTTAATTTAACAGCATCAGATAATTATCAATGTATTGCTAAGGGCGGGGGGGGGGGAAATCAGGACTCAGCTACACTGGCAAAGAAAAAGCACTTTATATGTGTTGTTTATCCTTTCTAACACCATGACACCAGGTGGCGCTGTGGAGTTCTGTTTTTGCCAACCCGATTTGTCATATAAAGTTTAGAACACGTTTATGAAATGTTTCTTTGATGTGTCTCAATCCAGCCTCAGTATCTTACGTGTTCCAGTCCCCTAGAACAGCTCCAGTCTAGGTTTCACCATAAACACAGGAACCTAGGCTCTCTGGCAGATTTTTGGCGGGCTATATCACACCTAATGATAGAGTTTGTGATTTGGTCACCATCGTTTGTACATCTTACAATCACCACTATCGAGTTCTGCAATCCATCTGCCCAACGGCAGTTTGTACATGTACACAATAAATGTCCCTAGGTCCAATCAAGCTATAAGTACAAGCACACACCCCTTCTCAGGTGGTACGGGTGGAGAGAGGCAGCAGCTGTCGGGACTCACACGCCCCTCAGTGGGCTAAAGCCAGGCACCTCGGTGGGCTAGCGCCAGTTGCAGCAGACCGGCTGCAGCTCCTGTTCCTCCTCTTAGCAGACCTTCTCGCTCTCTCATCCACGCTCCTCCCTCCCTTCCTCCTCCTCACCACCTTCTGACTCCCTCTCAGGGACCCCCTTGCCGTGCCGCCATCTTGGGAGCCGGCCCAGCCAAAACCAGGCAACATCTGGGGACAAGCCTGCTCCAAGCCAATTTTTGTAAGGTTGCGAATATAAGCCGCACTTTAACTTTTCACAGTCGGAATTTGGGAGGGAAAGTGAGGCTTATATTCAGGCCATTACAGTATTTTTATATGACATTCTTGTTTCAGAGCATCAACCTTTAAACCAACTTCCTACTATGCACCTGTATTACCAAGTTTCCAGGCTCATACCATCCATTACTGGTCAAAAAGAAATATACGTCCCGGCACATCTCTCCTTTCCTCTCAGCATAATTACCCTGTGATTTCCATTAGCTGTTAATGAGGGTTAGCTGGTTGCAGAATTGACAGATGAAAATTTTTAAAAATAACTTGAAATCTCAATCTCTCAGTCATCAAACAAAAATGGTATAATTGTAGTAACAGCAACAGCAACAACAACATTATTATTATTATTATTATTATTATTATTATTATTATTATTATTATTTTACAAACAAGAGACTCACAGTATGTCCAATGGTGTTCACTCACACAAACACGCAGGCCAGTGAAATGAAATGAGATAAGAGAACAGCAAGGCAGCTCAGGGAAAGCAACACGATGGCTTGGCTCTGCGGCTGTGTAGGTGTGGCCTTGGAAATGAGCTCGGACCATGTTCAGAGCAGATTTGTGATTCTGATAGGTCTACCATGGCAGCAGCCCTGTTAATATTACGTATGCCATGGCTGAATTGCCATCATGAGAACAGGAGGAAGGGTGAACTTGCAAAGCTAAGGCCAAGGAGCTTGCAGTTCTAGTAACACACAAATTTATCACCTGGCGTCAAGATGTCGCCAAATCCCTCACAACTTATCAAATGGCATTTGATCTCTCCTGAGAGCTTGCAGTTCTTTGCATCTCTGCAATTGATTGCAGGCAATTCAGAGTAGAACAACATGCACCAACAATACAGAGGCCAGTTGTATGCCTTGTGTCCCTTCCAGGAATGATCTATCCAGCATGTACATAACAGCCTCCTGGCAGTGGCTGTCAGGAGTTCCTTTATGAAGGTTTGCCAAGAAAGGAACAATATCACATACCAGGGCAGCTTGCTGGCAAAACGGAAGGGGCTGCTTTGCCCTGCCGCTACCATCTACCTACTCCTGCCGCTGCTGCGTCTGCTACTGGACCAAAATCAGTGCCAATGGTGGGGCACCCATGGAGGCTTCTGCTGCCTGAAGCAGTGGTCTCATCCTGCCCTATGGCTGGGCCAGCTCTGCCACATACCATTTCAACAGATTTCACTTCTTGCCCCCTGCCTTCCTGTCAGTAGCCTCCTTGAACAAGGAGGGACTTTCCAAAAAAAGGCCCCAGTAACCCCTCCATTTCAGCTTCCAGTGGAAAATGAGAGGCCTTTGCATAAGGATCCTTGGTACCATGTATTCTATTATCTAGATGTGTAGATCATCCAGCACTTTTTATTGTTATTTTCTTACTGATGTTTTATTGATCCTGCAATAATGTATGTTGTTCGCAGGCTTAAGAAAAATGTGGTGTATACATATCTAAATAAGTAATCACAGTAATCCCTGGGTAGTTTCCAGAATATCATAAAAATAACAGCAGTTGCAAAAATCCACGCCAGTTAAACCAACAATTAAAAGTATATTTTAAAGAAGCACAGAACAGTCTAAAACCCTGAAAATTTTTTTTTGAAGTCTCACTGGTTCTCTCCAAATGCCTGAGAGAGCAAGAATGTTTGGGGTTGATGTCAGAAGAGCTTCTGCAAGTAATTTGAGACTATGCTGAGCTTGATGGATCAATGTTTTGACTCAGGATAAGGCAGCTACCCAGGTTCTTTGCATGCAGAAGTTATACAATAATTTCTGTTTGTTTTTATTTTTTTCTCTAACAGAAACATGCCAGGTCAATTGTCATGTCAATCAATGTCAAAATGCATAAAGTATGAGACAGATTCAACTAACAGATCCCACTACTAGAAGCCTGCCAAGGACATCCTGTAATGCAATAGGGTCCTACTCAGAGTAAATCCATTGAAATCAATGAGCATGACTAAATTATGCCTATAAATTTCAGTGGGTCTACTCTGAGTAGGACTTGCATTGGCAATAATAATAATAATAATAATAATAATAATAATACCCCGCCCATCTGGCTGGGCTTCCCCTATTACAACTCTTCATTGACTGTTTTTACAATGCTACATGGGTGCATGGACCATTCTAATTTAGGGTCATAATTCTACATCAAGCAAATGCAAACTAAAATTATTTGTGGGAGGGAAAGGAAGTGTTAGTATTTTTTTCATTTTGGTTAAAATAGTGCTATACCATCATTTTCTAAATGCATGGGAAAGTATGCAAAATATTCAGATGTACTGTATACATTTCCCCCTTTAAAAAAAAAAGTAAGAAGATTCAGCTGGGTGGAAGGAAGGCAAGCAGGGAAATCATTGGGTGGTAGCCAAAAAGCCATTTTTGAAGTAGGTACTGGAGAAGACAAAGTGGCTAAAAAAATGATCTCATTGGGGTGGCATATTTTAAAATGTATAAACTAAAACTGCAAGAGAAGCTATAAGAGCAATGCATGAATTTGCCAAATAGATCTGTCCTTTTAAGATGCATTTTTAATGCATGCATATTCCATGGCAACCTTATGGAAATCTCAGCAAACGTTCCAAATATAGCATTTACCCAATTCATCCTAAGGGTTTGTTTTTAAGTTGCCTTGTTTTTCCCTTCTTTATTTCCTTCTGGACCTCCCAAACACTTTAATGACAGCATTGATTTCATAGCACCTTCCCTGGAGGTTTAAGCGAGGGCTGCAATGCACTGGCACTTTAAAGACCAAGGAACATGAAGGGCTTCTCTCCTTTCATAAAGGTTACTTCTTATAACAACACATTTATTGGGAGATGTAAAAGAAGAACTAATACCTGTATGTTGGAAGCAGGAGACTTGTGAGTTTTCCCAGTGGAATATGTCCCCCCCCCCCCCCCCCGCTTCTTCTTATGCGACGTTAATCTGGTGTCTGCTGCTTTGTTTTTGCTGTGTGCTCTTGTAGAACTATTGGGATTATCAGTGACTTCACCAGAGACCGAAACTTAAGCTGCTAAGAGGAAGAGGGAGTTTGCAACACCTAAACACCTTAAAAAGCAAAACAAAACTCCATGCACACATGGCAGAAAAATGATCTGAATGCATCCTAAAGATGGTTGTGTGAGAAAGGGCACAGTATGCAAATACAACAAAGGATCTTGTGGCACCTTCAAGTTCTTTGTTAATCTTTAATGTGCCATAGGACTTTTTTTTTGTTGTCTTTGCTACTCTTCTGGGATTTGTATACAAAGAGCTACACACACAGCACTTTTGATGCAGGTACACATCTGCATCCATGATGAGATCTTGATAGTCATTTTGGGAGGAAAGACTGGCCTTTCATGCTGTGTTGCCATCATGATTCATTTGATACGTGCAGATAGACACCCTCCATAGGGATTCTGTTGAAATTTCTAGGCTCTTTAAGGAATATTGAAAGGACCTGCACGTTGGCGATTGTGCATCAGTTGGATGCACCTAAAATGGCCACCACCTGTGTATCCTGGCCTCAGGATACCCCACAGCCCAGAAACTCTGGGAAATTGCAATCAAATATCACTAGCAAGCTTAGGGCTGGTTAATGCATGAAGGGGTTAAGATCACTGAATTGTATTGCTAGACTCAGTTAAGTCACGCCCCTCTTATGTAGTGAAGGAGGAAGTGAACCTTTCTTCATTCTCTTCCACCATGTGAAGCCAACCAGGCAATATGTCTGGGCTCGACTGCTTCAAGTTAAGACCATGCGTTCAGAAGTATTTTTCTGTATTTTGCAAACCCAATATTTCTGCCTGTGTTCTTCTTGCTGCTGCTTTTTGCTGGAGCTTTTAAGCAAAGCATTTAAACTTATGAATGCTATGGTCTGTTCACTGCAAGAGGAATAGAGAAGGGAAGCACTGTAAGCAGACTAAATGGGATATTTAAAGTGTCTGCAACCTGTGCTCCTCATGCTTCACTGTGCTGCACAATTTTGTAATTTTATGACTCTGCTGTGTAATTTTATGACTCTTGCTGAATCCAGCCTTTTTATTATTATTAATTACCTCACACAGGCGATTGTATTTATTGCACGGAAACCTCAGCCACCCCAACCAGAAACCTCAGCCACGAGCCACAACAAACAACCTGAGGCATTCTCCACCCAGCGCCAGAACTACAGTTCCACAGCTGCTAATGGGTCGGAACATAGTCGGGATGGAACTGCTGCAATAGAACAACATGGGCTTTGAAGCCCAGAGTTTATATACCTCTTTAAACAAAAGCTTCAAAGCCTGTTTCAGACTGAATATGTGCAGCCATGCCTTTTCCTATGGACTAGTGTAGCCAGGATACTACTTGGCAGGGTGTGGTGGATTCCTGCCCTGTCAGGATACTCTTCTTCCTTTCCTTTATGGAGCCCAAATGCATATGCAGTCCTTTAGCCAGTGTAGATAAATGTAGACTCTTGATTAATAGGACCGCCCTCATTGAGAGGGGGCACTTTTTTGTAATGTTGGTCTGATTGGATCACATTCCCTGAGCTAAGGTAAACTTAGCTTATAAAGACAGGACATTTATCATGAAGCAATCAGTGTAACTCTTCAGATACTTGTTTCCCAGTTGCTTCCAGCTTGCCTCCTTTTTCTGAGCAAACCAATTCCATTCTAAACTCTTAGCTGAGGTAAAGCATATCCCAGGCTCCTGCAGCAAGCAGCTGACCCAACAGTTTATTTATTAAATTTGTATCCCGCCCTCCCACTCCAAGGTGCTCAGGGTGACAAAAAACAAGTGAATAAAAACACAATTGGGGGCAACATAGGAAGCTGCCTTATACTGAGTCAGACCATTGATCTATTTAGCTCAGTGTTGTCACTTGCTGGCAAATGCTGTCCAGGATTTCCAGTCTTTCCTGGAGACTCCAGGGATTGAACCTTGGGACTTCAGCATGCAAAGCAAATGCTCTACCATTAAGCTACTGGTGATAGCACCTTCTCCAGCACTAACATGTAACTATATTGGTGTAAATATTTCAAGCAGTCGTGCTGTGCTCTGCTGGTCCAAGTGATTTAGTCTCAATCTCTATTCCTGCATAAGTCATAACTAGACAAAAAGATCATAGTGTTGTTAAAAAACAGTGTTATTTTTCTAGAAAAAGAGGTGTTGGAACTCACCATGAATACCTCCTTCATTCTCTTAGAATGACAATGGCACCTACCTGGTTGGTGCTGGAACTGAGTTCCAGTGAGTTCTGGCTGAAAAAAATCCTGGTTTAGAATGATTTTTAAAAGAACATTAAACTCTAGGTGCCACCCCCCCCACCCTCCATCCTCCCAAATGATGCTTGGAAAGCAGAGTAATCATGGTACAAGCTATTCTGTGTTGTTCTGCCTTCTGCATAAAGCAAACACAGCTGCACAAAAATATCCTCAGGGTTTCTCAGCCAAAAATTAGCTTGCTTAAAGAAGGTGAACTTCAGTAATGGAGCTTTTAGAATGTAGGCCAAACAGCAGTAAATGTTCAAGTCATGCATAAAACCAAGAGAGGGCATCAAAGCAGATGTAATTAAAGTTCAAGGTTCTGTGCGTAGGCATAAGGTATTAAGGCTGCCGGCAAGCAGAGAGCTGTTATGTAGTGAGGCCTTTTTTTCCGCAGTAAGAAGGCATTTTGCTGTTATAAACAACAAATTTCCTTCAAAACACCTGGTGACCATAATATAAAAGAACCATGCCTGTACAACTTAAAGATGGCATTGATACCTCAACTGGAAGCTGCGCTATATGCTCGGTCTGCAGACTCTGGAAGACTGCATCAGCAAGAACCCACTTGTCAGGCAGTGCCTTGCTTCTATAGGTTGGCTCTTCTAGTTCCTTATGGATGGTGTCTCTAACAATATCCAAGAAATTCTTGTCTCGGTCACCAGCTCCACTGTATACCATATTACTTTCTTGTTCAATTCTCTTCCTTCCCATCAGAATTCCTTCCTAGCATATAAACATGGGTGCAAGATCCCTCATTCTACTAAATCTTCAGGCTAATGCAAGTCACACAAAGGATTGCAGCTCTTCCCATTCGTAGAAATCTGGATTAACCTCCTTTACTTTGATTTTTAAAAAACCTTCGATTCTGGTTATCATTGCTTTTAAGTGCAAATTAACTATGTTATGCACATTTCAAAAAATTGCACATTTATTCCATTTGCAGTACAACGTTTCTGGGAAATTGATCTGAGGTTTATAGCACAGAATTATGGAACCACTCACATGGAGTAAAGCAGAGCTCAAAATTCACATACTAAAAAGTATCATGCCTGATCAGACCAATGGTCCATATATGTTCCTCTAGACCAGGGGTCTGCAACCCGCGGCTCCGGAGCCACATGTGGCTCTTTTACACCTTTGCCGCGGCTCCGGGGCGGATACTAGCGAGGGGAGGAGGCACATTGTGCGCCCCGACACTCCCCACTGTGGCGGGCGCTGTACTGGCTGTGATGTCGCATGGGGGCGGTGCGTGCATTAGTCACGCACCGTCCCGATGTCACCTTCCCGCCCACCCGCTACATTGTAAGGGGCATGTACGCTGGTCACTGCATTGAAAGGGGGCATGTACGCTGGTCACTGTTTTGAAGGGGAGTGAAGAACACACACACCAAAAAAGGTAACTTGTTAATTTAACGTTTATTTCTATGAGGAGGAGTAATTCTGAGGGGTCAAACAAAGAAATAATAAAAAAGTGACAAAAAAGTTATTTTTATAATGACGAGTTTTGCGGCTCCCAGTTTTTTTTTCTTCGGAAACGGGTCCAAGTGGCTCTTTTTGTCTTAAAGGTTGCAGACCCCTGCTCTAGACGTAGGGGAACCAAACACTGCCTGCCAGCTGACAGGGCTTTACAGAGCAGCAAGTCTGGGGCAGAGGTGGGAGGCTGGATGGTTGCTGCATGAGCTCCTGGCTGGTGCTGCGTTTGGGCCTGGATCAAGCTTGCTGTCACCACACAACATCAGTAGGATAGGCTCAGGATTCCACAGATCCCCTCACTGCCTCTCAAGGTTCCAAGTGGAGGCTCCAATGAATGGAGGTACCAAGGGCAGGTTTTCTTCATCTTCCAGTCGGGACACTGAGGGCTTCAGCACCTTGAGTGGGCTGGGAAATGAAGCCCTGTGGTTACTTAGACACCCTCCATCACTTCCCTGGAATGCTCAGACATGTTCTCTCCCCTGGCAAGTTCTCTGTATCTAGGAGGAGATGTACCTAGAAGGAGGAGTGATGCGCAGGATAGACTCAGGTAGAAGAAAATGGCACACAACTTGGGTGCCAACTTGAATAAAATATTGGGGGGGGGGGTCATGTAAGCCGCACCCCACATAATTGATCACACGATGTGGCACATGCACACTATTTGAATGGTAATGCTGATCAACTTGGGGGCGGGGGCTTGGTCCCTTCAAATATTTTATTGGGAGACCAAAGGGACCCGAACCCCTAGAAATTGGCTCCTATGGTGTTTTTGTTTTTTAAAAAAGTGGGGCTGTGGAAGCGCCCTATCTGGATTGAACTCCAAGGGGGCTTTAACCATTTCCCATGATCTCTATTTTCCCCTATGAAAATTGCTCCCCCAAGCTTCTATTGGCCCCAGAAAGGAAACTGAAATTTGCAGCTATAGTGCAAATGGAGGGGAGGGGCTCCCCACTCTCCCAAAGGGCTGTAGCTCAGTGAGAGAGCATTTACTTTGTATGCAGAAGGTTCCTGGATTCATCTCTAGGTAGGAGTAGGAATAGGGTTGCCTGGAAGTTGCTGAGGTTTTTTCAGGAAGCCCCCCAAAATGCGGAAAAAAGAGCACTTTTTTGATTGACTTGCCTAAGGTCCAGGACAAAGTGCCTCCTCTCGGAAATTCCCCCTGGAATTTCTATTCCGCCTTTGAAATCCTGGGAATGTCTGGGAAAATCCGGGTGCATGGCAGCCCTAAGTAGGAAAGTCTCCTCTCTTAAAACCCTGGAGAGCTGCTGCCAGACAGTGTGTACAGTACTAAGCTGAATGGACCAGTGGTCTGACTCCAGGTAGCTGTCAAGCAGCTTCCTATGTCTCTGCACATGGGTCGGCAAACTAAGGCCCGGGGGCTGGATCTGGCCCAATCACCTTCTAAATCCGGCTCATGGACGGTCTGGGAATCAGCGTGTTTTTACATGAGTAAAATGTGTGCTTTTATTTAAAATGCATCCCTGGGTTATTTGTGGGACACAGGAATTCATTCATTCCCCCTCCCAAAATATAGTCTGGGCCCCCACAAGGTCTGAGGGACAGTGGACCGGCCCCCTGCTGAAAAAGTTTGCTTACCCGTCCCTGCATTTCCAAGAGCAGCTTTCACAGTAGCAGAGGAAATAATTAATTTCTCCTTCCATGCCTGCAATGACCCTGATCATTATCACATGCCCCAGTTGGTTGATATTTTCATTTTAAAAGCAACAACCCTGCAGGCTAAATGCAAAGATACATTTAGCATCGTATCATATGAGAGGAGGAAATGATAACTAGCATACTTGTAGCAGCCTGCTCCACCCTTCTTCTTTTTTGCCAAATTATCAGAGCATTCCTTTTTAACCTCACATCCCATGCTCCATCCTACATCAGTCTGAAGTCTCCTGGTGCTCAGCAACATTCCATGCGGCGGCTACTGAATGAAACTCTCTTGGAAAATATAATTGTTTCAGAATAACAGGTCACTCCACTTCATCTAGAACACTTTGCCCTGGCAGTTTTCTAGGTATCTGTTTAGCTGGGAGAACAAGCAAACCAGGAAGTTGAATCTGAGGACTGATTCACACAGTCAGGCTATGCGAATCACAAGCACAAGCAATCATGGCATTTCATGAACATGCAGAGGGAAACCATGGCCAGATGCAGGGTGGTGTGGGTGCCAAGCCAAGGGGGCACAAAAGAATAACAATAAGTAAGTAAGTAAGTAAGTAAGTAAGTAAGTAAGTAAGTAAGTAATTATTGTGAAAATAAGAAGGTTTTTTTTTGGGGGGGGGGGGAAGGAATCAAATTTGGTCCATGCTCAGAATGCCATATGACCAAAATCGGTCCCTGCAAACTGGAGGAAGTGAGTGAAGAGCTAAGAAATACGACTGCAGCTGCTTGCATGTATGTGCTCTCACCATCAGCACATGGTCATATGAGACGGCTGCATTGAGGAGGGCCTGGAGGATGGTGGGCTAAGCCCCCTTCCACATCCAACCGCATGGACTATGAGAAATATCTGTTTTCACAGTCAGCAGCTTTTCCACACCTTTCTCTTGCCTCTGGTTTGTGAGCAGCAGATGGTAAGGAAGGACAACTCTGCAGAAAAGGTTCTGGTTTGGCCTTGAGGGTCTTCCGTTGTGCAGCATGATCCCTAAAGTAAGGGAACTGACTGCAAAACAACCCAAGGTCTTTACCATAGCAATATATTAACCAACATAGATGGCTATCAGTTATTATTGGCAGGTGTTGAGAGATTCCCACAAGAGCCTGTCCAGTGTTCAGGGATGATGGGAGTTGTACTCCTGCAGCTTCCAAGATATCCAGCAGCAGTGGAAGCGATCTCCGTTTTCAATGCTATTTTATCTGTTGTGGCCTGTCTTTGATTTGACCCATTTCCTATTCATGTGCCTTTTGTGTGGGCTGATTTGGAATGTGATTTCTCTCTCACACAGTTCCTTATTCAACACAAGAAATAATAAAGGAGACAAAATACGTTTGCACACCTCTACTCTCCCCACCCAAAAGTCCCTCATTTGGAACAACTTAAGTCATACACCTTCAGGTCCATGACCATGGGCATAGCTGGGGGGGGGGGGAGGCAGGGAGAGGCTGCTGCCCCCCCCAGTCAATAAAAATACATTAGTGGGGGGCAGGCCCTAATAAAAAGCCTGCTTCTCACTAAAAATCCTGGCTATGCCCATGTCCACGAGTCTGATGTCAGAGATGCTGTAGGATAGGGTCTGATCCAAATCTTCCTTTTTTCCTCACAGCACTCCAAAGCTTCATATTTAAAAGGCTGAGCACGGTTAAAACAATTTTGGCCCACTAAAAAAGGAACTGCTCTGGTTCTTCCAAAATGGATTTTTAGGTGGTGGCAGGTTTATAAATACTGTTACACTGTTTCTACACACACACACACACACACACACACACACACACACACACACACAGTGAATGGCAGCACAAAACCAGAAAACTGCACAAACTACACTAAAAAGTGTGCATGGAGAATCTGCTTGTATGCTTTTGCACACTTACTGGGCAGCTTCTTCTTTTTATTCTTTATCTTTTAAAATATATTTTTATTGAAATTTTCCGGTTTACAAAAGCATGTGCAATGCCTCTTTTTTCAAGTTACATTTTCTACAGATCAGTTTCATTTGTTGAGACATTGATACAGTATTACATTAGGAAGAAAAGGGGGAAACAGGTGGAGGGGGGATGGTAAAGGGTGTGTGTGGGTTGGGTGGCAATGCTTCTACTGTATTCCTGTTTTGTGTATGTGTGCCACTTATGTGGGTTCTCTTTACTAATTGCATGTATTTCTTTGGTGATGAGAGAGGTTGGGGTGGCCTAGGCTAGGGTGTGGTTGGTTGTCTTTGGCTGTAGTGAAAATTGTTTTCATGTGTGAGTGGGCTGGGTGGGTGTTTTTGGATCAGGTTAGCCAGATTGATTCTAATGCTGTTGGCAGGTTCTTGTTGGGCTGTGTATGTGATAAAGGGTAACCGTCCCAGGGTGAAGGCGTCTTCTTCTATTTGTCCCCATGTCAGTTTCAGTTTGTTGGTTAGTTTTTCTAATAAGGCTGTTTCCCATACTATTTGACACCATTGGTCTATGCTTGCTCCTGACAGGTCTCTCCAGTGTCTGGCTATGATGCTTCTGGCTGCTGAGAGTAGGTGCGTTATGAGCTCTTTGTGCTGTGAGTGGGCATTATTAGCTGTTTCTTTTTTAAGGTACATATGCAACTAACTGTCAGTACTTAATTGGTATAATAGAGCCAACAAATTAGAAGGCAGGGACAAACGCAAACGCACTGGATGTCATCCACAGGCAGAGGACTAGCTCCAGGTCCTGCTAGCAGACAGAAAACAACAGGGAGAATTTGTTGTCCTTGCCTCACTTTGCTAACATACAAAGGACCATCCATAACAGATGAAAATAGACACTTCTGCTTAGCTAAATGGCAGAATCCTGGCAATGCTACATTTTTCATGCTTGTGTGTGACCCTAGGAACATGGACTTTAAGAAAGGCTGTGTGTATCCTACAGTACTGTGGAAGGATGCTGGTCATGATACTGAACAGAAAGGGCAGTATCCTGGGCATTTCAGCTTTCTCTCTCTTTTTTAAAAAAAAGCAAGTTTGTAGTTGGGCTTGAAAGTATACTGCAGTTCTTAATGAACTCTCAGAAACCAGAGAATTTCCAAATAAAGTTTTCAGTGCTCCTAGGGCATAATTTCTTGTCCTTCTCCATGACCAGCAAATGTTAATTGTATGCATGTAGATTCAGAAGCAAGCCCTACTTTGTTCAATGGACTTATTCTCAGGAAAACATGCACAGAATTCACATATCAATTTGCATAATTTATAGCTTTTGTGGAAGCCAGCTTTAAAACAACATGGAGAGCACCATGCTTAGTTATACAAGCATTGTTACTTCCTTTGTTCAGGCGGTAGGTTTTGTATGTGTGTCTGCAGAGATAGACATTTACCAGCTGCTGCTGTTGAGCCACTTACAGTGCTCCTTCTGGTCCCCCAAAACAGCAATAAAGCCTTTATTATTATCTTTATCCACGCCTTTCTTCCTCCATCCAGTGGATAACTGTCAGAAGGCTAATTTCCCTGCATCTCAGGGCTCTATGGTTTAAGAGGATGAACTGATGCTTGGGCAATCTCAGGATGGAGTGGCACACCTCCTCCCCTCGAAATATTCCACAATGTTCATTCAGACTACATGAGATGCATCACAGGAAATTAGCAACTCTTTCACAAGACATTCACTTTTAGAATAACCCATGAACCAAACCAAACCACAATTGTTTCTTTAACTTCCAGTAAAGTGTATATAGAATTGCACCCTTAATGCTAGGAGCGGAAAAGTTCACATAAGTGGCCCTGATGCACATATGATGCATATACTGGTAAACCCAGTTTTTTTAGTGTTGAGAAATTTAATTATTTTGTAGTTTCTTCAGCAAAAAAGGGGCTTTGCAACTTGAGTTGTAAATATATATTGCCAAGTGAATTTACAAGCACTGCGAGATAGGATACTTTCTGTCTCTTGAAGGAATAAATTGGTCCTATCTAATACACAACTCATATGAATACACACATTTGCCTCAGAACAAGCGGCACTTGCAGCACTATTTTATTTTGATGGGACTTACTAAAATAAATGTGCCTAAGATCATACTGTGTCAGATAGTGCAAATGTGAAGTTAGCATGTATGCACAGGGAGAAACAAACTTTTTGAGTATACAAAGATCTACTGAAGCAAACCAACAATGTCAAATTGCTTTTCCTCAGGTGAATAGAGGATGAAGTTAGGGGGGGGGGAGGCTACTATGAGAACTGCTCCTTTGTCAAAATGCGTCCAAGGCGACCGGCATTCTGGAGAAGCGTCCTGAAGAGCTAAAAATACTGGGCGGCCTCTCAGCCCTTGACCTCTGGGGTCAAAGCCTCCCGCACTTAAGACGGCGGAAGCCAAACTCCTCCTTGCAATGGAAGGCAGCATTTTCCGTGGGCAAATGATGCGAGAGGCCCAGACAAGGTCATCGCTATGCATCCTTTCTCTGCAGAGGGTTTTTTGTGACCAAGCGAAGCAACGGCATTAGGCGCCAGAGGGAAGGGGGCGGGAAAGGTGCAAGAAGGGGAACTCCGCCAGGAGGCCATCGCCTCCTTATTGTTCAGGGGTTACGGGGCGTCGGGAGGGACTGCTGGCTGCGCTGCTGGTTGCCAGGCGACCCCTCCTAGGTCACACACAAGGCAGAAGCGAGTCGCGCAACGCCACTCTGACGTTACCGCCAACTCTCGTGCTGCTTCTCGCAATCCTCGGGAAATAGATGGCCTCGGCTCTCCACTTTGGGCCCCTCACACTATACCCCCACCCCCACCCGAAGGCTGCGCCACTTCAGCAGCCGCATACAGCCTAAGATGGCGGCAGGACCGAGCGGAAATGCCCACGTGACCTAGAGAGAACCGCTCTGTTCCCAGAGCCTTATTTCATTTGGACAGAAATCTCGCGAGATCTCGAAGAAAACGAGGAGGGGGGGTGACTCACCAGAGTCTTTACGAAACGAAACGGGAGGGAGGGGAAGGCAAACCAGGGAGGGGTAGAGATCTCGCGCGAGCAGCGCTGTAAACATTGTGTGAAGAAACCTCGCGATAACACCTAGATCCTCCTGAATCGGGAGGAGTCCGCAGCCTGCCTAGTTCTCGCGGTAGCCTTGGGATTTCTTCGCCCTCCCCCCACCTCTTTATGCGGAGCGGAGAGTTCTCCCCGCGATACCTTTTGCTGCAAGCAGAGGTGGGGGGAGGGGATCGAGAGGAGGAAGAAGGGGCGTGGTTTGCGCGCTGAAGTCAGCACGGCGCCTGCGAGGGGGCGGAGGAATATATAAAGGCCCGGGCCGAACTGGGGGGGTTTCAGTTAGAGACGCGATTCCGAGGCGAAGTAGTGGCGAAAGCGATAGCGGCCCAGGCTAGTTCTACGTCTAGTGAATCCGAATTTCTCTACGCGGAGCGGGACCTCCCGACACGATCTCTCGTTATGAGTCATGTGGCAGTGGAAAATGCCCTCGGTCTAGATCAGCAGGTAAACGGGGGCGGGATGGCGGGTGGGCCTGGGGGACCGAGGCGTATCCCCCCCCCCGCTCCTCGGCCTGTTTTCGGGGGCCCTCCGGACTCATTGAATCGATCCTAGTTCGCCCCTTTACTCCTTTTATTCTCGCCCCCCCCCGCATCCTCCTCACGCCGCTCTCCTGGTGGCGCATTTCACTGTGACGCAGTTCCTTTTGTGGGGTTCGCCCCATTGGCGCCTCCGCGAAGCCCCGAGCCCCCCTCGAGAAAGGGAGCGCAGCGAGGCGAGCGGAGGCCCCGCGAAGGAGGGAAGGGAGCGGAGCGGCGGAGAGCGGAGGGTAGCTCGGGTGAAGCGCCGCCGGGCCCTTTGAGGCCTGCTGTGGGGGCTTTGTGCGTCGCTGGCGAATGCTTACATCTGCCGGGCCCCCTAGCGGCGGCGGCAGGGAACTGCAGCGGGTGGGGGACAACGGCGGCCATTGTGCGTGTGACGAAGCGAGGGGGGGGGAGAGAAAGAGGCGGCGGAGGCGCGTGCGCGGCTCCCTCTGTCTGGGGAAGGGGAGGAGGAGGGGGGAGTGGGAGCCACAATGGCTCTGGTGCTGCTGCTGCTGCTCCTCCCGCTCTCCCTCACGCGCGCGCGCGCGCCCCCGACTCCTTTGTCCTCGAGGCCCACGAGGTGGGGAGGAAGGGCAGGCCTCTAAGGCCGAGTCTTCCTCTCGTCTTGGCTTCTCGGAAGCCTGTTTAAAATGAAGTTGCGCCTTCCCTCTGCCCGGTTCGGGGCGGGGTGGCGCTGCGCTAGAGCCGGCTCCCGAAGTAGGTCACGAAGCCGGCCGGGAAGGGGAAAGAGGAAGGAGCCACGTGACGCGGCCGGATTAGCGGCCGCCAGTGAAAGCCGAGCGCCGCTGCTTGTGTCGCTCCGGCAGTAAACCCGGGCGGGGGGGGGGCGGCGCTCCGTCTTCGCCAGGCCCGCTTGTGGGGCGGGGAGGAGGGAGCGCTTTCCCCGAAGGCCCACCCGGCCGAGCGAGCCTGCCTTGTACAACTGCTAATGGCTCTGTCTGAAGGCCGCGCGAGATGATGTGCATCCATCTTAAGTTGAAAAAGGGGATTCTTAGATATAAATGGATTTTCTTATTAACCCCCCCTTCCGCAAACAAAATTCATTTTCATGAGTACATGAAAATATTCAGCAGCGGTATTTTTTACATTGGTTGTATATACCGCTTGGACAATCCTAAGGCTTAGGCCCTTTTTTCTTGACAGCTTCAGTAAAACTACAGGAAGGCTACAGTGTAAGCTTAAGTTCCATTTTATTTTTAAAAGCATTGGCACAAGTAGTTACGTTTGAGGAAAGGGGAATTTGGGTTGTAGTCTACTGTATTTTTGAATGCAAATATTAAGCATATTGGAAGACAGCACTAAATTGAGGCCTTTGTCCATAATGTCACATGCTTTAAGTAAAACCAAAGTACGTTTTAAGGAGGTATGGTTTAAATTGACATTAAATTTACAACAGCAATATCAAATCTATTCTGGTGTTTAAGGCTGAGAGCCTGCTAACTTACAATGTGAGATAAGATTAGAAATTCTTTACTACTTGAAGTATTTTCAATTAATCAGGTTGAATGACTATTCTCTTCCTTTTTTAAAAAGTTTGCTGGTCTAGACTTGAATTCTTCAGACGATCAGAGTGGAGGAGGTACAGCAAGCAGTAAGTATATAATTCAGAATTAAAGCATCTTACTGCAGCTAGTAGAGAATATTTGATGGCATGTTGGTCCAGTGCAATAGTAGAAAAATGGCAGATTTTGATGCTTGAGAGAGCAGATCTAAGGCATCCTGCAAGTACTGTAATTGTAGACTACTAAATCTCATTGGTATTCTATGTAAATCTGTTATACATTACGTATTACCATGCTAGAAACTTGCCTTTAAAATGAATGTTAAGAACCTTAAATGGATGTCTGCTTAATCAGTTAATTAACTGCAGACCTTGAAGGAGTAGACTGCAAGTTGCATACCGTTTTGGTGCATAATAGTATGAGCATGGTATCAACAAAAGGGATTTAGTGATTGTGTTACTCAAGAGTACATAAATTGTTTCATCTGCTAAAACGGGGTATGTATGTATTTCCTATAGTGAGGCGACAGCATGTTCCAGTTATTGTTGTTACTATTTATTAAATTTGTATATCATCTGAGAATACAAAATACATTACAAAGCAAAATAAACCAATAACCCACTTCCCACAAACACATTTGGAAAGCCATAGAATGTTAATTAGCCAAATGCCTGCATGAAGAGCAGTTTTCATTTGGCACCTTTATTACATATATTTAGGTGTCCCTAGGGGACAGTATTCGCCAAATGGGGAGTACTTAAACACTTCTTAATGTGCATGTTGGTTTGGTTTTTTGCTTAAAATACTGTAAGTTATTTATAGTTGCTATAGCAAAAATGACTAAGTTTAATCAATAAACAACATAAGATGTTAACAATCTTGGCAATAAAAGAGCAACAGACTTTGCTGTATAAAGTTTTAATTTGAAACTTTTTTTTCCAATTTTCAGAAGGCCGGTACATTCCTCCTCACTTACGGAATAGAGAAGCTTCAAAGCAGGGTATGTTCGTTGGTACTTGAATATATGGAGCATCAGGGTTAAAAAAAATAGGGTTACAACTGAATTGAACTGCAAGAACCTCAAAATGTTGGGTGCTCAGATTCAGGGAGATTTGGTACAAGGGGTTGGACATATGAGTACCTAGGCTTTTGAAGGTAGGGAAAGGTATTAAGAGTGCACATTTAGGTAACACCTTATTAAGTCTGTGGCAAAAATTAGATTCCTTCATTCTACAGTGGGTACGGGAAATATTTGGGCTCAATGTAGTTAGCTAGGCAAGTCAGAGTAAGCTGCTGATTGATGAGCTGTATATTTGGCTTGAGTAATAAAGCTACTTAAGTAACAGTGCAATCTGTTGTAAAATGTAGTGCTTGCATCCAAGCAGAATAAGAGAATGGTTTGCTCATTTTGAAAGTTATAGTAATCATGAAGTCAGGCAGTGATTCCTGTATTGAAATATCCACCCCATTATCAGAGTCTGTGTCAATAAAGAATTTTTAAGGGAGTGGCCCACACACATTATGAAAATGTAAAATAAATGGTGACTGTATACCCGTACTATCATCTTGATTGACACTGGAAGCAATTTTCAGCAGTTCCTGTATACCCTCTAAACCTGCTGTGGAAGTTTCCTTAACCCTATGGAGATCTAGAAAGGATGTGGTGGAATGTAGAGCTGATGGAGTACTGGTGAAAATCCTCCACATTCTACTAATAGTTTGGTACAATCTATTCGAATAAGTTGGTGGCTATACCATGCCCTGAAAAACCCTATGTGTAGCCTGTAACCATCAATCCTGTTTATGGGGAAGTTTGAACACAGAGCTTTGTCCAAGGATTCTTGAGCTTTAAGCTGTTGGTTGATTAAGCTCTTAATCTCCTGCTAGATTGCATCGTGGTACTCTAAAAATTCAACTCTCCAATGCTATAGGGGAATATGCTGCCTTAGTAGTGTCTGATCTACAGCTAAACTTGGGCTGCAATCCAGTACTCATTTACCTGGGAGTAAGTTAGTGTTTTACTCCATGTGGCTTAATTCAAATAGGATGGAAGTGCTGGAGACCATCAGGTCTCATCCCTCTCCCAACCTGTGACACCTTGTCTTGCCTCAGATGCCTCTGCAAAAATTACCTTGCTTGTGGACTGGCAGGGAGGCACCAAGAGTTCTACTTGCAATTGTGATCTTTCAGTATTTTAGCTTAAATCTGCATGGGTAAAAGCCAGAAACTAATTTACTGTGACTATAAATCGGTTTGTTGGTAAGTAGCTCTCAAAGTTAAGAGGTCTCTCCCTACTTTGCTGCCAGAAGTCTTTTAAAACAGGTGTGGAGAACCTATGGCCTTCCATATATTGACTGGTCTACAACTCTGGCCATGCTTGGCTGAAGGGGATAGAAGTTGCAAGTCCAGCATCTTCTGGGATGCAGGTTTCCAAGCCTACTCTAAATATCTGCAGATTGAATATTGTGTCCTTTATTGAACCATGATCTCTGCACAGTTCAGCAAAGCGATCTGGAAGTGCTACTGAATTTGGGAGCAGGGAAATAATGTACAGATACTACTTTTGCTAGTATTCTAACTACTAGATAGAAAAGTTTAGGTATAGGGTGCTTATTGTCAGGACAACTTGACACTGCCCACTTCGTTGCTCAACTGATAGAAGTTGTGAATAGTGGCAGAACAAGGGGCATAAGATGAAGCTTGTTCAAATTCACAGATTCTAATTTTTATTAGAAATTAACAGCTCTTTGCAAGAAAACTCAGTTGTATTGGGGCTGACAAATACTGAATGGCATTGATATCCATCTATTTGTAGTTGTCCTTACCCCTTCTCTCCTCGTGTAGGTATGGATACTGTAAAGACCAATAGAGTTGTATCATAAATCCACAGAAGCTCTTATCACAATTGGTCAAGTATGTCACAAGTTCCTTTATTTTTGCAGCAGACTGATACAGGTGTCCGTTCGCATTTGGAAGTTGTTGCCTCACAAGGACATGCTTAGAAACATTGAAGAGTGATTCCTGCTGCTTCCAAGGACTATCCAACACAAGAGGATAGAATGAACTTTTCCCAGGGGAAAGCTTATTCTCTCTTGTACACATGTGGTTCATTCTGAGTTTCTCTCAGTAGATCCATAGAAATTAATGGACCTAAGTTAGCCATGTTTGTTTATTTCAATGGGTCTACTATGAGTAGGACTAGGGCGCAACCCAGCTGTATAAATTATTGAGTGTGACGTAGCACAGTACCTGTTGAATCAGATGCATTGCCCTTTTCTTGAGGGAAAGGATTCCTTGTGCTGGACTGTTTGGAGCTGTTGAGAGTTTATCTTGGCTTCTCAGGGTGTCTTGACCTGGTGAGAGGCTGGCTCCTGCCATTCCTAAGCCCTCTGTACATGTGCTTTGGCAGCAGGACGGGGTTCCCCTATCCTGGCCACCAGGAGGCAAGAGAGTGCTCTTGTTCCCTTTCCCTCTCATCGCCAAAGGTGAGCTGGTGAGTGATTGTGAATGTGGAAGCCTGGAAAGTTGACATCTTCACACGGATATTTTTATGTTGCTTGAGTAAAATATCTTTTACAGGTTGAAGAAAGTCTACTGTACCATTATGTTGAGTTTTTTATGCATTTCAAATGGAGTGAATTATAATGCTGGGAGTTTTATGGCTCTTTTGCAGCAGGTAATGCCTATAACTATGCGGCAAACTACTATTCCAATTCGATGCCACCAAGAAGCTGTAAGTTGGTGTCAGGATGGAGTGGTCTTAAAAATTTGTCATTTGAGAGCATGCCTCTAAGCATATTGCATAGTCATAACTTGCAGTCGACTAACTGTGTGAGCATTTGTTCCTTTACGCTCATTGTCAGGCATGTTTCCTTTGCCTGCAACTTTAACTTTTTTAGGATTAATTTGAATACAGTAAACCCACAACTTACACACAGTTAACTATTATGCATTCAGCTTTACATGCGTGGCAAAAAATAAAAAGGGAGCGGGGTTCAAGAAAACATTTATTTGGCAATCCCACCCGCTATTGAACCCAATGTGTTTTGAATTTGGCTTTAGATGCAATCCCTGGAACGTAAATTCTGCATAAATTGTGGGCTTAATCTACTGGCTTACTGTGTTTAAGGAAAACTACACATTAAGGAAACAACTTCAGTTGCACTTTGTACCTGAGCAAGCTTTTGTCGCTTCTAATGGATAGACTGAAAAAGACAAGGAAAGGTTTCCAATTCTGTACCTTATAAAATTTAAACCTACAACAATCCTAATACTCAGGTCTGGCAAGTGCTGGAATTGTGTTTTTTTGGATCTTCTGATTTATTAAACAAGGCATAAAAGTAGCTGGCCTACAAGACACTTGAAAGTTAACCAAGCCTTTTTAGTGCTAATTTTCTAGCAAGTTTACCATGCCCCACAGTTTATTTAGTTACATGTTGAAGCTGAATAGTGTGCAGTGCTGTCGGGTGTGAATAAGGTATAAGAAGAGCCCTTCTGGATCGGTGCAAAGGCTTATCTAGTCCAGCATCCTGCTCTCACATTGGCCAACCTAATGCCTATGCGAAGCCAACAAGCAGAAGCTTAGCGCACCAATTCTAGTTCTTTCCTCTTGATACAGTACTTGGAGGTAGTAAATAGCTACTGTAACTAGTAGCCATTAATAACCATTCTGTTTGGATGTAGAATTTTAGACACCTAATAAAATCTTTTTAAATATGGAAGGAAATAACACAATATACTCTGAACTTAAATACCAATAATTTATTTTCCTTAATTAATGGAGGGGTTGTGTGCTTAATCCAATTTAAAGAATTTCCCAATTAAAAAAATCTATGAACTTCTCCCCATAGTCCTTGGACAGGTTCTCTAAGCAGATTCACAGAACTTATATAAGTTTACATATTAGCCTAATGTACTACATCTTTGAAAACTATTATTCCAACAGATGTCATGTTGCTTTTTTCAGTTCTTTTGCATTTTGGTTGCCTATAGGTTGGATAAGTATTTGAAGTATTTAGAATAGCTTGTTCTAAGTAACTTAGTAGAACTTGGCATTTTGAAATCTAACAAAAACTTCAGGTTTTTGGAATGTTAAAGAATAACAATTAGATGGAGCAGAATCTTACTTCATCCAATCTAGAGATGTAAAATCTTTTTAACTGTGGTGAACAAACAATTTTTCTAGAACTTCTTAAAAAACAAATACATGTACAGTAAATTGTAAATGTTAGGGTGCTGTCCAACTCCCTAATCTACTGTGGTGGCAGGGGGCTCTCTTGTGAGTCCAGATCAATCTGCTCTGGCGGTGCAGATTCCCTATTCACCCACTGAAAATGTTCACTGGTAGGAGTACTGTCAGCAAGCTTCACTCCACCAGCTCATAAAAAGTCCCCAACTGGGGAGGGATCAGGGTAATTCAGCTGGCTTGGGATCTGCTGGATCCTGAACTGACCCCATTGTTGTCAACTGATTGCATTGGTCCTGATAGCTACAACAAACAACTCTGCTCTTGCCTTCCAAGCTGACCAGTGTGAGTGACAGTGCTGTGGGTGTGGCAGTGGCTCTGCTAAACCCTGCAGCTGCCTGGACAGAGGTTCAATTGCTCTGCTAGTCAGACAAATAAATTCAGCATCTTGGAAGTACCAAACGTGTCTCAGTGGAAGGATCTTGTAGTGAACAGAAACCTTGTAGTGAACAATATTCTTACTAGGGCTTAAGTAGTTAGCATCATCTGGGAATTGAAGAATCAATACAACCCCCTAAGGTAACAGTGGGATAGTTTGGATATCATGCTAAATCACAGTTAAGTGTGATGCAAGCAAGCCTTGGACTCGTACACTTCCTTCTCGTGCTTCCTTTGGTGTGCAGCCATCAACAGGAGTAAAGACTTCTTTTCTGTTAAGTGCAGTTTATGTCCAAATTGACAAGCCTGTTAATGCTAATTCTGGTTTCAACTTGGCGTGTTGCAAATGGTTTTGTAGTTTATATTCACCAGTTTGGACATCTAGCATTGATACCAATCTTTTGGGGCTATTGGGCACATTTGGAATGATGAGAGTTCTGTGGGCGTCACCACCTCTGGTTGCTTCTTTTTCATCTCTTTCCATCTCCCCCTGCAGACAGAAAGCACACATTTTGACTTGAGTAAACATTGGATCCAGTAGAAAAAAACAGATACCCAAAAAATGACCATGAGAATAAAGATTGCAGTGTGAGACTGCACAGTAAAAAATGCAGATCTGGTGCTTCCCACTATCACAAACATATCAATGGCACAAATTCTAATGGATGTCCTCCAGAGTACCACAGTGGCCACCCCAGGCATAACAAGTTGTGGTCAAGCACAAATATAAGTTGAAGCCTTCTCGAACTCCTTGTTAGCGTGTCAAGGAAAGTGTGTGAGCCCAAGGCTCACCAAGGTTCATTTGCATCACTAAACTGGCTTAGACTCAAACATCATTTTATGAACTTTATACTGCAATCTGCTCTTACTAGGAAGCAGGATTTGTAATCAAAATAATACAACACTCATCGTTGACTGGTCTGTCGTCATTCCATTCATAATAAAATATATATTTGCCAAGTTTAGCACAGGATCTTGAATCTTGCTTCATTCGGTTTGACTAGCTTTCTTTAGGACATGCTTCTATTTTCAGCATGGCAGCGAGTATTGATACACAAAACTAACACACATACGAATCACTGCATTAGTTTCTTTTTTAAAAAAATAATCTCTTGGCTTAACTAAATACACAACTTTCTATAAAACCTGGTTTGCAGCTTTGTAAAGTGGTTCACAATGCAGCATCCATGTCAGGCGAAGGCTTGCATTTCTAATCAAGAATTTAGGCCCAACACTACTCTGCTTTTCCCAGAAAGGAGCCTTTCATGTAAATTTCTGGCAGCAAAAGTCGCACTGATGCTGTGGAGCTTGCAAGAACTTGCTAGCGCATTTTACCCTTTAATTTTGTAACTTTTTATTCTCTGCCAAAGATTCCCCCAGCTGGGACTCTCGTGGAGGTAATGGCTATATGAATGGATATGATCGTGACAGCCGGATGAATGGCTACGATCGTGATCGTGGTGTGTTTGGATCCAGAGGAGGATCTGGACGTGATGACAGAGGTGGGCGAGGGAGACCTGGCACCTTTCATCCAACAAAACCTGAGTGTCCACTGCTGCTCTCGACAATAAAGACAGCTTCTTTCTAGAGAGCTTAGATCAGGTTATAGTAGCATAGGTTGAGTCTTCTTAGGGAAGTTTGAGGCTTTGTTTATCAAGTACCATTTGCAGAGCTGTTTTGCCCTCAGCTGGAAAGCTACAGAATTAGTACTCATTCTTGTTGGTTATTTGAATATGGATCCTGGAGCCTTAATTATAGTTACAGCTATAGGATACTACCGTAGAATTCTGGAGTTGTATAGTTATCCAAATAAAAGAGCCATACGAATGTCTCAAGAACAGTGAAGCTTCTCACTGAGTGGCCTCATTATACCAGTTACCACCGACTCCAGATTTTGCCTGTCAGGAAATACCATCAGTCTCCAGGTCTTTTCACTGCTTTCTATTTCATCATCTTTGCTTCAGTGTACCTGTGGACACATTGATGGACTCCGGGAAGGTCTCATTTTCAGCCCAGGTTGCCATTTTTTTTCTTGAGACAAATTAAATGTAACTAGAATAAGATAATGACATAATTCACGAAAAGTTGCCTAATGGCCATACTCTACTACAACGCCATGGGCACAAAAGTAGGCAGGGTCCTAATGGACATTTCTAGGCTTTGCTTTTGGGGTTTGCTGCAGCTCGAGAGAATCATCGGCTGCTGCCTCTTGAATATAATTTGCTACATGATCACCCTGGACCAGCTTTTTAAACTCTGCCATCTTGAAATATTGGCAGTAAAACACCCGATTTCAGTGCCTTTCCTTGATTTAAAATGTGCAATAAAATATGGGAATTTCTCTTAAGACAGGCTGCTAATTACTCAAACATTTTCATGGTGATGGTTTGAGGGATTTTGTATCTTTACACTGAGCATCTACCCAATCAGTGATTTCATTGGTGATTTTATTATTCCTAGGATTTGATGGTGGGTGGAATGCTGGCCGAGACAGGGATGCTGCATACAGTAGCTTTGGTGCAAGGAGTGACCGTGGATCAGGAAAATCAAGCTTTTTTGCTGAGCGTGGTAATGGTTCAAGAGGAAGGTAAAAATGTAGCTCTTTTCCCATTAAAAATGTGAATGCCACCACTGTAAAACATTCAGTAATCTGTAGAAATAGGGGAGAACTGACTGAGGTTAAGACATGTGCTTTTTGTGTTGAAAGCCTGCTTTGTAGCTCTTAGGCTTGCATTGACTGC
Organism: Podarcis tiliguerta; assembly: GCF_965153285.1. Taxonomy (NCBI): domain Eukaryota; kingdom Metazoa; phylum Chordata; class Lepidosauria; order Squamata; family Lacertidae; genus Podarcis; species Podarcis tiliguerta. The sequence continues at coordinate 56,034,022 of NC_139537.1, read as the reverse complement.
AGCATGTTAATTTTTATGTGTATAGGGCTACCCTCTCATTTCCACCAACTTACTGCTGTAGGACTTCTGAAGTTTACATCCATATAATAGAAGTCCTCCTGCCTTCTTAGCATTAGCACATAGGCCCCAGCAGAAAGACAGGGGAATGACAATTTAGAGCAACTTTGCAGTTAAGGAATATATCTGGGATTGGAAGGAGCTCTTTCAGTAAGCCTTCTCCTTGTTCGATGAAGGACCAGGAGGCTGGGGCGTTAAGGGGATGTGGCAGAATTGTGTTGTGAGAGCAGTAGAGGAGTTAAATGATAGTCCAATTCCCAACGTGGATTAAAATGCAATCTGAACAGGTGTGCCACCTCAGATTTCATTGGTATTCTGTCCACATGCCTCATATATGAGACAGTTGAAATATTGGGGTAATATATCCTTCTCAAGGGGATGTCAAATCTTGGGAAATAGATAGCTGTGGTGTTATATGGATTTATTGTTTAATTATATCATGAAATACTTTGAAGCTGCCTAGCAGCCAGGCAGCTTCATTAGTGTGTTTAGTACATCACATCACAGAAACTGTCATGAAAACTGGTTTTAGTGTAATTTCATGTAATCTAGGTTTGATGACCGTGGTGGAAGAGGCGGTGAATTTGATGGCATTAGCAGTCGTGGTGGTGATAGAAGTGCCTTTGGCGGCAGATTTGAGCGTGGTGGAAACAGTCGTTGGTCTGATAAAAGTGATGAAGATGACTGGTCCAAACCACTTGCCCCAAGTGAACGTGTGGAGCAGTAAGTACTAGCAGTGGGATCTGGTGGTCTGTAAGTCAGGTATTCAGTGCTGTGTGATACTACATTGAATGTTTATCTTCTAGGGAGCTGTTTGCTGGTGGGAATACTGGCATTAATTTTGAGAAGTATGATGACATTCCGGTTGAAGCAACAGGCAACAACTGTCCTCCACACATTGAGAGCGTAAGTATTTGTTTAATGCTACAACTAGTGTGCTGCTTACACTAGAATACCAAGGGACTACTTTTATACATTTAAATTAGCATTGTGGATCTGATGGTCCTTCAAAAGGGACACTTTACTTAAAAGTCTTTGTCTTTAATAATCTATGTGATTGCTATAGGCAACATGGAATTGCATGCAGATGAATGAATGCAGGATGTTGGAGGAGGAACATAACTCTCCTTGCCTCCAGCAGCACACTATATTTTTATCTTAGGCTTTGAGAAATATGCTTTGCTGCCTTTGTATTAAGCATAAACAAAAGGGGATACCAAGAAAGGAAGGGGACATGCTATCTTACATAAGAATCAAATGGGTTGGTGAGGAAGATGGGAAGTTTCTTCCATCTGCATTAGCCCACTGCAAGACTTGTTGGTATCCAGCCTTTTAGCAAGATGCTGGAAAATGAGGGGCAATTCTCCGCCTATCCTCTGCCTTCCCCTCTTATGAGTGTAAAGCAAACTTTTTGGGCTTTTACCAGGTTGCTTAATAACTTTAACTCTGTTGCAGTTCAGCGATGTTGACATGGGAGAAATCATTATGGGGAACATTGAACTCACCCGCTACACTCGGCCTACTCCAGTGCAGAAATATGCTATCCCTATCATCAAAGACAAGAGAGACTTGATGGCTTGTGCCCAGACAGGCAAGTTTGTGTTTGCTATGTGTTACTGCAGTGTTCTAATTGAGAAATTTGGGGGTGTTAATTGAGGGTTCTTGGGTGCACATAGTGAGGGATAGGCCGTTCCCTTTACTGGCAGTTGACTCTAGCACAACATGGACACTGATAATTTGGTAAAACGTATATTAGGATTTAAAATACCACCCTAAATTTAATGCCAGTTTCAGATTAACTTGAAATGAGTACAGGATGGATGGAGCATAACATTTGGGTGGGATTTATGGAATGAAAATGTTTTTGCATTGCTTTCAAGATTAAATGTCTCTCTTTTTTTTAAGGGTCTGGAAAAACTGCTGCATTTCTTCTGCCCATATTGAGTCAGATATATACAGATGGCCCAGGTGATGCCCTCAGAGCCATGAAGGCAAGTTCATTATATCTGGTTTAAACAAACAATACAGTACTTCACTTTAGCACTGTGCGCATTGCCATCTCTGTTACATTGCTGAAAAATGTAGATCTTGAGTACAAATATACCCTTTATTACATTTATTCATTGCTTGCTACATAAAGCAACATAATTTACTAAAAGCAATCATCCTGCAATATTGTAGAAAGGATGGATTTTTTTTTGCACTAAAAGATAAATATTAAAGCAGGCTAGGGTACCATTATAGCATATAAGAATCAAATGCCAGGGTAAATGACGAAATGTTGGCCTACTGCCTAAAAGTTGATAATTGTGCCAGGCACCTCTCCCCAACATTCCACACCTAGGGGGCTACCACTGAAAAGGCCTTTCTTGTGTTGCGACCCTCCTCATCTCTCTTCTCAGGAAGCACAGAAAAAAGGACAATAAGATGTGTGTACAGCGTTAGGTGAAAACCAGCACTTTGAATGGAGCCCACCCAGAAACCTGTAGTCAACCTGTAGTGCGGTTGCTGGTGTTGTATGTTCAGATGTAGTTCCAGGCAGCAATCTGGTTGCTGAATTCTGCACTAGTTGCAGTTTCTAGACTGTCTTCAAAGGCAGCCCCACATAACACATTGCAGTAATCTATCCCAGAGGTTGCTGTAACATAGACTAAGAAACTGGGCCTTCCCTCTCCAGGCCATGCTAGTTGGCTGTCCACCAGGCTAACCGTTGGAGGCACTGGTCCACTAAGGCCACTTGTGCCTGCTGTGACAGTAATGGATCCAGAAGTACTCCCAGACAGTGCATCTCTTTCAGGGGGGATGAACCCCATCTAGAACAGGTTCCACCATAACAGAAGGTGAATTGATTTTAAGACACTGCCATCAAATAAGTTTACACATCAGGATGGAGTTTGCACAGAATTACCCAGAGTAGGTCTAGGTTCAGTTGTAGCCAGCATCTTGATTATGATGACAGTCACTCTGCTAGAATAGCTGTGATGCTAATAGTTACTGGCACAGCTTGTGGTTCTCCTACCTGGGTGCAGTCATGAACACTGCAGGATTCAGACCACAACCTTTAAAAACCTTTATGGAAAGAGCAGAGTAAAAGGTGTAAACACTTGGGTAGCAGATTGCGTTGAGAAATAACTGTTACTAGCAGCTTATTTTCCAGCTGGTAATGAGGACTTAATATTGCAGGAAAACGGAAGGTATGGACGCCGTAAGCAATATCCCATCTCACTCGTTTTGGCTCCCACAAGAGAGCTGGCAGTGCAGATATATGAAGAAGCCAGAAAAGTAAGTATTATTCAGGGAGTGGCTAATACAGCCACATTGACCTATGGTTAACAATACAGGAGCTGAAGGTGCGAGTGACAAATTACTAACTTTTAAAAGAGGAAAATTGGGTGGGTAGTTAAAAAACTTACATGTATCGCATAATCACAGCAGTAGTGGTCACTGATTCCCCCCCCCAAAAAAATCTTAAAAGAACAAAAAAAAAAATTGGGGTGAGGGAATCTGCAAAAATCCCAGGGCAAGGGGGATGGGCACATGAGGCCTGTAGATTAGCCAGCCCTGTGGTATTGTGCTCCTAGGAACTTGATATCTCAAGTCTTGAATTCTAAAACTAAATTTTGTTCCCATAGTTTGCATATCGCTCCAAAGTCCGCCCCTGTGTCGTGTATGGTGGGGCCGACATTGGCCAACAGATACGTGACTTGGAACGTGGTTGCCATTTGCTTGTAGCAACTCCAGGTCGTCTTGTAGATATGATGGAGAGAGGAAAGATTGGACTGGACTTTTGCAAGTATGAAAATAATATTTTAATAATTTTAGCATTTTGACAGCAGCATATTAACATGGAATCTTGGAAATCCTAATGTGGTCTTATAATACCTTCCAGATACTTGGTACTGGATGAAGCTGATCGTATGCTTGACATGGGGTTTGAACCTCAAATCCGTCGTATTGTTGAGCAAGACACTATGCCACCCAAAGGTGTCCGTCAGACTATGATGTTCAGTGCTACTTTTCCAAAGGAAATTCAGGTATTCTGTTTTGCAAAGTTGAATGCCCCATTTCCAGTCCCCCCCCCCCCCCCGCCGCCCAAATACTTTGTTTCTAGTTTAAAAATATGGAGAGAAACACCTAGTTTGTATGCGTCCATGGAAGCTTATAGCTATAGGTAAGTCTAATGGGGGTGGATTCATTATTTAATTGTCTCTCATACTGAGTAGAGTTCTCTCTTTTGAAGATGCTTGCTCGTGACTTCTTGGAGGAATATATCTTTCTGGCTGTTGGCAGAGTTGGCTCTACATCTGAGAACATCACACAGAAAGTAGTGTGGGTGGAAGAGTCAGACAAACGGTCATTTCTGCTTGACCTCCTAAATGCCACAGGTAAAGACTGTTTGGGAGAAATCCAACACAACTCTAATGGCTCAGGTAATGAGAATCTATGTTAGGTGGAGGAAAAGCTTCAGACTTTTCCTCCTTGTTTTCTCCTATATTTGAATATTTTTCTTTAATCTGCATGCAGCTAGCTTGACTAGTAAAGTTGTTATTTTTTTATGGTTGCAGTCATAATACTAGTTTGCACCACTTGGTGGTGCTATAACAATAGGTTTGGCATTGTTTTGCTAATGAGATGCTTCGCTTACATAGGAAAAGATTCCTTGACTCTGGTGTTTGTGGAGACTAAAAAGGGGGCTGATTCTCTGGAGGATTTCCTCTACCACGAAGGCTATGCTTGCACAAGCATCCATGGTGATCGCTCTCAGCGAGACAGGGAAGAGGCATTGCACCAGTTCCGTTCAGGCAGAAGTCCCATCTTGGTTGCCACTGCAGTAAGTATAGACTTGGTTAAGAAAATGCTTGTGTCTTTGTATTGGCTCTTTACACTGCAGTTTCAGGTTATGGGGCGCTGATGGCTGACTCTTTATCTTCATTAGGTAGCAGCAAGAGGCTTGGATATCTCAAATGTAAAACACGTCATAAACTTTGATTTGCCAAGTGACATAGAAGAATACGTGCATCGCATTGGCCGTACAGGCCGTGTCGGGAATCTTGGTAAGACACTCTTCATCAACACCTTGATAAAACTTCCACGGTGGTATAAGCATTTGTGTTTGCATACTATGTGGACTTTTAATGTCACTAAACTCCCATCAGCATGCTTTGAGTATGAAAAAGTTGGTAACTGAGTACACTGAGTAGTAGACTAGAACTGGTTTTGTGCAGAAGATCTTTGGTTAACAGAGGCATGTTGTGAAAGATTCACATGAAATATTCCCATTCCTGCAAAGCACACGGCAAATTACCTCAATGTGGGAAAGGGTGGATGTCATTATACGCCTGTGTGCAAAATTTCTTGAATGCTGCTTTACAGTTCAGCTACAGCTGTAATTAAACGTTTTTGTAATTGGAGAGCACTCAGGAATATGTCTTACCCATGCTCTTGGTATTTTGAACATACAGCTTCCTTACCTTGCCTTAATGTGCTGTATTTCTTTCTTTAGGTCTTGCCACATCATTCTTCAATGAGAGGAACATAAATATCACAAAAGACTTGCTAGATCTACTTGTTGAAGCTAAACAGGAAGTACCATCTTGGCTAGAAAATATGGCATATGAGCAGATTCACAAGGGTGGAAGCAGTCGTGGGCGATCAAAAGGGTAAGTTGAGTTAATCCCTAAGCAGTAAGGTGTCATGTAGATGAGCTGGAATGATACCCAACGTCAAAGCAAAATACCTGACTTCCATATAGCAGTATAATATTTTACTTCTGTATTCCTCCCTTTAGCCCTTCAGTGGAAGACAGTGCTCTTCCTTTCTTCAGGATGAGAAGAATAGTAATTACTAGCCAGGAGAGGTTGCTTTTAAAAGAGGACACATGGAGCAGCGTGATAAAAAATTGAAACCACTGCCCTCGCTGGCTCTGGGGAAATGATATTTTAGTGGAGTATGGCCCATATATCAAGCCTACTCAGCAGAAGGTGCTTGGTGTAACACAAATCTTAAGATTCCATTATTAAGCACCATCAAAATAGTTAATTTTTATTATTAATCAGCAGCGGAGATCTTAGGTGAAAAATGGTTGTCCTTCAATTTCTAGAGCTCTCATGGTGGGTTGTAACTCGAACATTTATAAACTATTACTTTGAAGCAGCAAGGCGAATTTAACAGATCTGTTTGCTTGGGTCTTTATACGAGACTCCCTTTTACCTGGCAATACACAATTCTGCGCTGGATGAGTGCTCTACGGATTGGGAGCCACAGCTGTGAAGGCCCTTTATCTGGCTGCTTCTCTCCCAGCCTCTGAAGGCAGGGGCTACCAGAGGCATTTAGTCTGGTTTATGTGGAAGTGGGCATTTCTTCAGATACTGGCTCTGAAACGGATTGGGGCCAGCATTGCTTTGCTTGGCGCCCCCTCTCCCGAAATATGATCTTTTATTGAAAATGAAATACATAACATTAAAAATTAATATAGTACATCATTTTAGCCAAGGGACTGGCAATTGTTGAAGAACTATCTAAGATGTTTGATTAACTGAATTTCCTGATGTAGCAACATGAAGGGCAATGAATGAGGAAATGTAATAAATAGCATACTTAAGGAACTGTGGTCTTCTAATCGCAACTTGTTGCTGTTCTTTCCTCTAGCCGTTTCAGTGGAGGGTTTGGTGCCCGAGATTATCGAACAAGTAGCAGTACCAGCAGCAGCAGTAGCTTTGGAAGCAGCCGCACAAGTAGTGGGCGCAGCGGTGGCAGTGGTGGTGGCGGTGGCCATGGAGGCAGCAGAGGATTTGGAGGTGAGTTTCATTTCAGTGTGCCTTGGGCTGTTGGAATGAAGGAAGGTGGTTGGTTTTTCTCAAACTGTAGAAAATAAGATTGTAAAGGTAAATTCACTTGGTCATAAACTCTTCTTGCCTTTTTGTCTTAATAGGTGGAGGTGGTGGCTATGGCGGCTTCTATAACAGTGATGGATATGGAGGAAACTATAACTCTCAGGGGGTAGATTGGTGGGGCAACTGATCTGCTTGCTGCAGATTCTTACCAAACAAGCTAATATGGAAACCACATGTAACTTAGCCAGACTATACCTTGTGTAGCTTCAAGAACTCGCAGTACATTACCAGCTGTGATTCTCCACTGAATTTTTTTTAAGGGAGCTCAAGGTCACAAGAAGAAGGAAAGGAACAGAAGCCCTACTTTGAAGGTTTAAAGACTCCATTGTAGTTGAGATTAACTCCTCCACCCCCCTACTCCCAGACTGTATTTATAATTTTGTGACTGAGGATCATTTGTTAATGTACTGTGCCTTTAACTTTAGACAACTTTTTATTTTGATGTCCTGTTGGCTCAGTAATGCCCAAGATTATCAATTGTCTTGACAAAATTACTCTACTTGGGCTTTAAAAAAAATCAAACCTTGGCACGCAGGTGTGATACAACTTACAGGAATCATTGATTCATCCACTTTATACTACAAAAAAAAACTTGTGCGGTGGCCTGCATTAGGGCTTTGATACTCAGATTTGAAAAAATAAAACATCTTGAAGCATATCAATGGAATTAGTTTCTAATGTGGCAAAACTGTACTAAGTTAAAGTTGATTTGCTCACTCTATCCTGGATAGGTACTTAGAACCTGATAGTCTTTAATAAGCCATTCCAGTCATGATGATGATGATGAAGAAGTGATGTATGGATACATGCATACAAGCACTGTTTTAAAGTTAATGCAAGTAAACACAGCAATTCCAGTGTTTAGGCAGATTATTAATGTGAGCTAGCCAAATGGAGGCGGAACATTACAGGGAATGTTTAAAGGTCTGAACTTGAAATAGTTTTTAGGAGAATTCATCTACTTAGACTTTTCAAAATTGCCTGCCATATTAAAATTGAAATGGTAGAATGGCTGACCACAACAGTGATGGGTCCACCTTTTAAGGGCCTGACTGATTTTTTTGGTCTTAACGCATGCTAGTGTTGATGTTTTTTGGTCAAGGGGGAATGAACAGGAAGAATTATGCAGCAGGCTTTATTTTAATGCAGATTCACATTACTCTGTTCAAGCTGCGTTGAAGTGTTAACTGGCTTACTGTAGACTTGTAAAATGGCTCCAGAAGAGTAACAAATTCTGAGATCACAAAGGTTGGAATGTACATAACTGCACAAGGTTTCAATTCTGCTATCAAGTGCAGTTTTAGTCAGTTTTAGTTGCATAGGTTTCCATTGTATTTAGTCTGTTATGCTGAATCTGGCCAAAGATAAGTATTTCCAACAGTAAAATGCCTCTGCCACTTAGTTTCTCTGAGCTATCTTCTGCGGCCAGAGCTGTTACCAACTCTTAGTCTAAGTGGCATAGGACAACAGCAAAATCTCCTAAAGTGCAATAGATCTTTTCAAGTGTATTGTGCCTTGTTCTAAACTTTAAGTAGGTGCACTTGACAGTATTTGAGGTCATTTGTTATGGTGCTATTTCAATTAGTCTAGATTTAGGCCCTTGTACATTTTGCCCATAACTTTTTACAAAATACTTCTTTTATTGCACATTCAGAGAATTTTATATGTCTTGTGTGCGTGTCCTTAACTTCCAATCTTATTTTGTCTCTTGGGAGACTGAACGCAGCTTGTCTAAGGAGGAGGAACTAGATTCTAAAACTGGGACCATGGGAATAATGGTTGGGAAGAAAACTTTGCACACGACAGATTTCTAGATACTTTTTGCTGCTAGTTTTGTGTAATATTTATTGAACATTTTTGACAAATATTTATTTTTGTAAGCCTAAAAGTGATTCTTTGAAAGTTTAAAGAAACTTGACCAAAAGACAGTACAAAAACACTGGCACTTGAATGTTGAATGTCACCGTATGCGTGAAATTATATATTTCGGGGTAGTGTGAGCTTTTAATGTTTAAGTCATATTAAACTCTTAAGTCAAATTAAGCAGACCCGGCATTGGCAATGTAGCCGTAACTTTCTGATAGTAAAACAAAAATTGGCAACTTTAAAATTAAACATGCCAAGGTTTTGATACACTTGTCTTAAGATATTAATGAAACACTTCAAAACACTGACGTGAAGTGTCCAGATTCTCAGATGTTTGTTGCGTGAGTTTTTGTTTAGTTGTGTGGTTTTTTTTTCAGTGAATGTCTGGCACATTGCAATCCTCAAAACATGTGGTTATCTTTGTTGTATTGGCATAATCAGTGACTTGTACATTCAGCAATAGCATTTTAGCAAGTTTTACAGCCAGCAATATTATTCAGTTCAGATAAGGATTCAATCATATGCAAAGAATGGGTTTAATCATATGCAATGAACGGATTTAAACTTGCTGAATGTAAAGATTTGAACTTCAAGTCACTGTAGGTTTAGTAATTGCTTATTGTATTAGTTTAGATGCTAGCACTGCATGTGCTGTGCATTGCTCTCAATTTTAATAAAATAAAAAGTTGAAATGCACTTTATGATGTTGGTCTTTTTCTTGGTGACAAAATGTGCTTCTCCTTTTTCATTGTTAATCATTACTGATTGCAGTGAGACACCCCAGGTTAAGTGCCACAGATGCAAGTTTCTAATAGAAGCAGCTCACACATTTAGCTAGGAAAGGTCATTATATGGAACAGCCCCGTGTAGCTGTTCAGCTTGGTCCCCCAGATATAGTGGCCTGTTTTGCCTCATGTTTTCTTAAATGTGGGGATGTTGTTCAAGTGGTGGGTCTTCCTCCCACCTGCAGAAAAATGGCTGCTTGATCAGATAGCAGATTTTGCCCCAAACCCCTTTCATCCCAAACAACTGATCAGTGGTATGTGGATTTAACCCCTTGCAGAATGATCTTGCATGCCATTCAGAGTTTTGACACCAAAACACTTTCATAGTCAGAATTCACCCCAATATATTTCCAGAATTATATGCTTTATGTCTATATAGTAATTGAAGGGTGTGAAAAGGAATAAGTGTGGTTTCAATTAGCTCGAGTGCCCTTTTCAATTCAGAGGTGCTTGAATGTTTATTAAATCACAATTTTTCTATCTTTAAATGTGGAACAGATCTCTGTTTAAACAAAGTACCTGAAACTTCAGCATTCAGACAACTCAACCAGCATTAAACTACTTAAAGGTGGAATAAAATGCTGAAATAAAGTGTCCACACCTGGTACAGGAAGGTACTTGACCCCTGAGATTGCTGCTGGAGTAAGTGACTGCAGATGGCGAGGGTAACTTCCAATACAGAAAGCACAATCTTCCAAAAGTCATTTTGGAAACAGCAGCTCAGACAAATTGAGAATGGTTGGAGATTATAGGGTGTCAAGCTTTAAAAAGCTCTGTAATTGAAATGTGATCTTCACAATCTTAACTTGGAAGTTAAATTTGCTTTACTGTTCTTGGCAGTATAAAATTTAGCAGAGCAGTTTACAATGTAATTGCACGATACAACAATGGAAGAAGGAACAAAATTAAGACGTGATAAAAGCCTGGGAAGACAAGTCTGCCAGGAAGCCATTAAAGTATTTGTCTCATACAAATGATGCATTGAGTTAAAAATTACCTGAAATAAGCTGGGTTTTTATGGTAAGAACTCTTAACCCACCCCCTCAGTAACTGAAGTGTTTGGGCATAGGGCTGGCAGCTCTCTAATACACTGCCAACCTGGTGCCCTCCATATATTTTTGACTATGCATCCCTTGACACCTTGCTGTTCCCTGCTCCCCTGAAATAAGTACTACAAGGCTCCAGAAGAGGAACATTCCTCTTAGGGGATGTGAATCCACTGCAACATTGTTACATATTGCACTTGTATTAATGTACTAAGGAAGTGGGCGCAGGCTGTGCCTTGTGTTTCTGGTACATCAGGTGGAGGGAAGTAGTGTGGGTTTCGTTTTCTGGTTAAAAGAAATATATATTGGGTATAATAAAAAGATAATTCCCTAGATGCCTGAGATCTAGGTTTGGGGCAAGTACTCTGGTGAGAACCTCAGCAGAGATTTAAATATAGTCATACCTTGGCTCCCCAACACCTTGGGAGTCGAACGTTCCCATTCCCGAATGATCAAAACCCATAAGTGACTCATTTTTGAACATTCTTTGGGAAGCCGAATGTCTTGACAGGTCTGATTGACTGCAGGAGCTTCCTGCAGCCAATGGGAAGCCGCGCTTTGGAAGCCAAATGTTTTGCAAGTCAAACAGACTTCCAGAACGGATTCTGTTTTGACTTCCAAGGTACGACCATACAGCAAAGGAAAGTGGATGGAGCAGTAGACCTTTAAAATAACCCCTCACTTGCTTCTAAAGTTCTCCACTTCTCTTAGCATAGAAAAAAACCACGGGTTTGGTAAGTTGAAGGTTTACTTACAAACTCTTCAAAGGTCAGATTCGTGTGCTTTTCCGTAGAGCAGTCAGAAAAGAAGCAGTAAGATTGGGGTTCCAAAGTCGTGAAAGTTCCTAAAGTATAGAAACACAAGGATGGCTTGCTTAAGTCACATGGTCTAAGCTAGAGGTAGAGTTTGCATGATGGAATGGAAGAACAAAGGCTTTATCACCTTCCTAATGCGAGGGGAAGTGACCTAGCTAAACCTGGCACGACAGCTTACTCTATGGTCTTAACCCTTTCATTAATTAGGCTTAAGCCTGTATTTCCCACAATTACTGGGTGCAGATGCACCGAAAAGCACAAACATGCAAGTGATGTTTCAACAACAGAACTTTGCCTTTTGCCCCACCCTCCCCCCATCTGGAAGGCATGCTGGGACAGGGAGAGCAAATAAAGTCCTATTGCAAGACTGCAGCTGATGGCCACTTTCTCCACTATGCAGCAGGTTGGTTGTGCAACTAGTGCATGCTAAGAGAACAGCATCTGGCACCAGAAATGTGTGTTACTTCAGCCCTGGTGTCTGGACAGCATTTTCCCCACTGCACCTGTGGGGGCATTGCTCAAAGACATGGGGGGGGGGGGAACGACACATTTCTGTCCCAGCATCTGCTTCCTGAGGTGGTTGCCTCACTCAGCCCAATGGTAGATCCAGTTCCACTGCTATGTGTTGTGGTTCAGATTATGGCAGGCAGCTGAGTTTTGAGACTTTCCCTTGATAGGAGAAGTCAGCTGTGTGCCTTCCTCAGTCACTGTGTATGCTAAAATCATCAGCTTGCCCTCAAACATACCGTAATTATATGCCTCTCCTTATGTAACTAGCACTGGGCGAGGGTTGTTTTCCTTTGTAATGCTGGGGATGGCTGAGGGCCAGCTCCTGTCTGATTTTTGGGGGGTGTGAGGGGAATAAAAGCTGATGGATTTGTCAACAATCCAGGAGCTTTATGGAACAAGACAAACTCATCCGTCTCTGCTAATCCTCCCCTGATACAGAGGATTTTCCTGCCATTAAATGATAGCTTTTGAGAGCAGAGAAAATGCCAGCCTTTCAGAGATGCTGCAACAGAGCTAACCGCAAGCTTCAGAAGAAAAAAGGACAACACAGACATCCCCCTGTCAGGTAAGGGAGGCAGGCAACCAGTCCTTTTTCTACTTCACTTTGATTCTGTAGATGTTGGTGGAGGAAAGTATCTGTGGCTGGTTACAAATAGTCATACATTTTCATTATTTCCAGTCCACTTCATATTTCAGTGTGACGTATTATAAGACTGTTTGGGCAAGTAGGGTCGCAATCCAATGCACAATTTTTTGGGAGAAAGTCCCATTGAATTTAGTGGGAATCCAATTCACTCTGAAAATAAAGATGCGAAGGATTGGGTTACTGGTTGGAAAGGTTTGTGGAAGAAACCAGCAGAGGGGAGATAAATTGTGCTTTCAGACAGAGGATGAAAAAAACATAAGCAGTACTTTTTAAAAAGGAAAGGCAAAGGACAATTGCAAATGAGAACTGTCTGGCATAGTTCCCTGTTTTTGGTCTGCTTTTAGATTTTGGAGGACCTGAGATGCCACAAGCAACTAATCAGGGTAATGTTTGTCATCATTTTAAAAGGTAAGTAGACTTTTCATTCCACAAAATTTTACAGCAATTTCTAAAGCTAGTAGTGTTTAGTTCTTTTATTTTGAAAGAGTTAATTTATGTTAAGCACCCACTGCAGGAAATTTATCAGTTTTAAGAGTCAGATTTTTCAGCATAAAGGTACCAGGACTGGATCATTTGCCAATTATTACAACATCTGTGTCATTTTTCTGCTATGCTGCCCTTTTACTTCAGTCATATCTGAACACCAGCAATTCCCCTTTTGTTTAATCTATTATATTGATTAGTTTTTGTGGTTCTTTGAAGAGAAATATGGACCATGAACTCTGAGGAAATTGTATCCCTCTGTGGACTCTACTTAATTATGTATTAACTGTCTTTCTGTGTAAAGACAGTATGGCGGCTGTCCTTTAAGCTTATTCCTTTCTTTGGATACCTAAAATGGATACTTGCTACAAATGTCAAATTGACATTTGGGATTTGAAGAACTTTTCAGCATTTTGTGTGGCTTAATTTGTGACTTTGATTAGGGACAATTTTATGAAAAAGAAAAACACTGCCCATTCCTTGCTATACTGAGGCAAATTAGAATAAAGTGGGGATCCAGTTTACAGTGGGGTGATTATTTACCTCAGTTTAGTGCTCTTTTGACTTAGTTTATCCTTCCTTCTCTCGCATGGAATAGCTAAGCCCTTCAGGTAATGCATACTTAATTCTGGGTGACACAGTTTTGCGTTAATAATGCCTAAATAAACAGTAGACTAGAGCTGTGCAGTAGATGATTTTTGATGGTGGACTATTGCAATGTGATCATTAAAGCTGACCTACACACAATACACAGACTAGCGTTGATGCCTTTTAGTTAAGTGGAAATGAACAGAAAGAGTTATGCAGCAGGCTTTATTTTAATGTAGCTGTAGGCCTTAATGTTACCACCCTTTATGTTCCTAAGTACCAAAGATACATCTGTGTAGGAGAAAGATGTGTTTCTTACCATTTATTAACATAAATGATGGTGTGTGGGTTTTTTAAATCCCTTTAAAATGTCCTTCCCTCCACCCCAAGTTCTTGATTATTCCTATTCCAACTTTTAAGGGAGGACTTATAGCAGGGATGGGGAGCCTATAGCCCTCTAAATGTTGTTGGACTACAACTCCCATCATTTGCTGGTCACTGGCCATGCTGGTGATGACTGATGGGAGTTGGAGTCCCAACAACATCTGGAGCAAGGATGGGGACCCTTTTTAAGGGGCCAGGGTGGGGGGGGGGCAGAGGCAAAAGTGTGCAGAGAAATGAGTTCCAACATAGTACCAGTGGGTCTATGTTTCTCCTTCCCTGTGTGCCCCCAAAAATCTGCTTTGGAGGGTTGGCACTCTCAAGCAGATATTGGGGGGGGGGGCACAGTGGGGAGAAGGCAAATCGGAGGTCTTGTTGCACAAGCTGATTTCTATTGTGCAAGCAGATTGATATCATTAGGCGTTGTCTGCTCACTATTCAGTAAGAGTGTGTAGCATCCAAGCTTCACAGAGAGGACTCTTAGAAAGGCTACAAGCACACATTTATTAATTACATGTTGCTTTATAAATGTATTTTGCTCTGGGGGGTAGTCCATTAGCAAGTTTCAAGCAGCACCTAGAATCCTGGACACGAAATAATTCTCAAATGACAAATCAGGACAGTCAGTTTGGACACATTTCCACCTCTCCAGATAGTCATTCAAAAGTGGTCCTGAGTGCAAGTATCTGCCTGAGTGAATGTGACACACCACTGACACCTTGTCCAAGTCCTTGATGGTTTCTGGAATTAATATTATTAATAATAGTGGAGTGGTATTCTAACTCATCCCCTCGGTGCAAAGATTACTGCTAGTGCAACAGGACTTTTCTCCTCTTCTCCCTTGCACCCTCCCCCAAATCTGGAGTATTGAGGGGAACCTTTGAACAGATTTAGCAGGGGTAGGAGTGGGGGAAGTCCTATTATGCTAGTGGTAAACTTTGCACTGATGGCGCCCTGCTATGTTGTATACAACCCTAGAACAGTGAGCTAGGTGTTGTATATATTTTTCTCTGTTTTTAAGCAAGAGTGCATTTCTCGGATCACTCCGAACACCATATCTGAGAGATCCTAAGCATGCACACTTTAAAGCACGTTGGTCTTCTAGGAAAACAAAATACTTACATTCTGTAAGACAAATTCAGCCCACCTCTGGCCTTTGTTCATACAGTATGCAGAGGATGAAATGAATGTACTGGAGTAGCTTTTCAAATGTCAAACAGGCCTGAGTTTGTCTGCACTCTTGAGGCACTTTGCAAAATAGATCTGTGATGTTCGGTATATCCATCTCCACGGTGCATAAAGCACAAAGGATTTTAAAAATATATTCCTCCCCCCCCCAATCCAGAAATGATGCTTAAATTATGTCATGGAGGCCTAAGGAGCCTGCAGGTTTGAGCAGAAGAACTTTGGGGGGAAAGGGAACTGCTTAACCCTTTCAATCCCAATTGCTTTTCTGTTCAAAACACCCCCCCCATGCCTTCTCCACCTTAGAGAGAGAGAAAACACAGGGCCCAATATGTTTCACTTCAGAGGCAGGGGGAAATTTTGAACAGAAAAATAACTGAAGGAGCATGGAATGAAATTCTTCTGCTCAAACTCACAGCCTCCTGTAGCAGGTTGTGGCTGCATGTGTCAATCCATTTGATCACATGCGGTATCTAATGTTTAAATATCAAATCTGGAATGTTCCACAGAGGAATACTGAAAGCAGGAAGGTAACTTTTGATGAAAGTTTAAGTGAAGTGGTTTTTAATAGTTCTGAAGTGTAAACGATACAAATAGTTTAGCATGCAAGAGGAGGAGTTGCTCCTTCTTATGTCATTGTGCTGGCATTACAGAGATCTCCACAGAATTCCTCATGAAGCCTCTTATAGTAACCTAAAGAAGGCAAGATTCAGGAAGCCGTCTTGGTCTGACGCAGTCGAAATAAATTTTAAAAATTAAAAAAAATGTCCAATAGCACCTTAGAGACATGCACATGAAAGCTTATACCCAGAACAAACTTAGTTGGTCTCTAAGGTGCTACTGGACGATTTTTTAATTTATTTCTAAAGGGGACAAAAACCAGTAGAAATACCTCCTTCACATTTTAGTAGAACTAAAGAGGACAGGACTTTCTTCAAACTTGGGCACTGAACCAAAGGAATATTTCAAGCAAATCTCTTCTCATGGCTGTTTAAAAGTGGCCAATTGGATGAAGTTACAGTAAATATAATCCGGTCTTTGATGTGTTACCAACGCACTGATCCCACAAATTAAGGGTCTGGGAGCAAAGGATGTTACCTGCAGGGCTTGTCCCACTGAGGGCAGAAGACAAAACTGTGAACTCGTTTTAATTAGACTTTGCACTTTTGTAGCTTGCTCTTAGAAGCTGAGTACAATTTTGGCCTAATACCACATGTTTGTGTTTGGTTGCGAAGAGTGCTACCTGCTAGCTTTTACTGCTTATACTCCATTAACTTGTGTTTAAAAAATGGTTTGCCCAATGTTTGAAAATGTGGGGCCCTGTGAGCAGATAAGCTGACACAAGGACCCTGTAATATTGCAGTCATATTGATGCCTTTAAACTCTCATCACCTGCCATGATGACAATCTTATCGGTTGGCTAGCCTGCTCACAGTGTGCACTTGAGAAGCCTCCCCTTTCACAACCAATAATTTCAGTTTCCCCTTCTCCCAATCGAGAGTCCTAGGCTTATAGTTCCAGCTGCATCCCTGAAATACAGTTCACGGGAACAGAGAAAACTTACTGATGGGAAGAGGATGGAAAAATGCCTTCATTATGTAAATTGGGGGCAAGTCTCTCCCTCGAAAGGATCCCAAAGAAGAACCTATTGGATGTGATAGTGAAGCTTTCTCATGCCACATAATTTGAAGAGATTCTGCGAAAGTAAATCAGCTTCTTGAAACTTAATAGCACCCTTCCACAGCTGGTGTTTCAGTCTCAGCAACTAGTCACTCAATTTACCGGAAAGACCTACACTGGCTCCCAGTCCGTTTCTGGGCTCAATTCAAAGTGTTGGTGCTGACCTTTAAAGCCCTAAACAGCCTTGGCCCAGTATACCTGAAGGAGCGTCTGCACCCCCATCGTCCAGCCTGGACACTGAGGTCCAGCGCCGAGGGCCTTCTGACGGTTCCCTCACTGTGAGAAGTGAGGTTACAGGGAACCAGGCCGAGGGCCTTCTCGGTAGTGGCACCTGCCCTGTGGAACGCCCTCCCATCAGATGTCAAGGAAATAACTACCTGACATTTAGAAGACATCTGAAGGCAACCCTGTTTAGGGAACTTTTTAATGACTGATGTTTTAATATATTTTTAATCTTTTGTTGGAAGCTGCCCAGAGTGGCTGGGGAAACCCAGCTGAATGGGCAGGGTATTAATAATAATAATAATAATAATAATAATAATAATAATAAAATTACTAGTAAGGAAGATCCATTCATTATATAAATATTGTGTTTTGATACTGTGAGTGTTCACTAAGATCTGATTTCTCTCTTTCTCTCCCCCCGCTTCCTTGCCAGTCCTTCTCTGCATCCCTCCTGTTCACTGTGTGTGGGCCTGTGTCCGCTCCTGCCCCACCAGCTGTGTGTGCACTCAAGAGAGGAGTTGTGCCATTCTTTGCGACCGTGCTGGTTTCACACAGATCCCTAAAGAGTTTCCCTGTGAGGCCTACTCTATTAACCTGGATAAAAATAGCATCAAATTCCTTGCTGAGAGGGCATTTGGTACCCTCCCATCCCTCAGATCTCTCTCATTAAGCCACAACAACATATCCTTCATCACTCCTGGTGCTTTCAAAGGGCTGGCCAGCTTGACGGAACTAAAAATGGCCCACAATGAATACATTCAGTATTTGCACACAAGGACTTTCATTTCACTCAAGAGGCTCGTCAGACTGGACTTAGCGGACTGCAACCTTTTCAACATCCCAGACAGGATTTTTATAGAGCTTCCAGCCCTTCAGGAACTCTTTTGCTTTCAGAACAACTTCAAAAGGATTCCAGGAGCGATACGAGGGATGGAGAATTTGACCCATGTTTATCTGGAGAAAAACAAGATCGAAGCTGTGGCTTATAATTCTCTCTTGGGCCTGACCCAGCTAAAATATCTCAATCTGCAAGATAACAGAATAAACGTGATTCATGACAGAGCTTTTCAGTACTGTCAGAAATTGGAGTATCTTTACTTAAATGACAATGTCCTCAGTGACCTCCCGGATAACTGTTTTGACGGCCTAAGACGTCTCAACATGCTTAATCTTGGCGGCAATTTACTTCGAAATGTCTCTAATACATGGTTCCAGGACCAGTTAGAGCTGGAAGTTTTGTATTTGGACAGGAACAGGATTAGCCACATTGAGGAAGGGGCTTTTGAAAACCTCATAAGCTTGGTGTCTTTGCACTTGAACAGCAACAACCTAACCACCTTGCCTTTCTCAGTCTTCCAACCGGTCTACTTCCTAGGAAGGCTCTATCTTTTCCGGAACCCCTGGGAATGCGACTGCAGGATTGAGTGGCTGAAGGAATGGATGGAGAACTACAGACTTGTTAGGGATATTCCTTGTGCCTCCCCATCCTCTGTGGCTGGTCTTGACTTAACGGATGTTTCTTTCGAGAGAACGCCTGAAGGCTTTTGTCTTGACCCAGAGGAGCTAAATGCCACAACTTACAATCCTTTTGCAACTGCAGAACCGCAATCTACCACAGAGAACAAGTTCAACAGCCTTATCTCTAAATTCCTGCTCCAGAAGGGCCTTTCGGAGGAAGTAGGAAACACCACAGAAGCTTTTGTCAACACAACCTTGTTAGATGGATTGACTAATGAGGCATCTTTAGGACTGGGGGAATGCAATATCAGATTCGTATGTTATCTAAATCTTTGGATATTGTTTAGAACTACTAGAAGTTCTATACCCTCTGTATAGCGTTTTGTACAGGATAAAATGTTAAGCTACCACCTTCAGACATAGATCAGGTACAAAAGGTATCTGTGGTTTAGTGCATATTTAGACCTAGTGATCTACTTTGGGCCCATCTTTCAAAATAGGTTTAGGTTCACAGAGGCAGAACTCATTTATAAAGCGCTTTATAATTTTATAATCTGTCACACTTAGTGAGTGTGATTCCTGTCATTAGTCTCCCATAAGAGTGACTCTAAAGTCCCTCAGCTGCAGTAAAATTAATCCAAATTCACGCTGAATTGAAAGAAGGTTGGCAGGAACATGATTGCTGTTCATATTTTATAATCAGACATAGCTCAATAAGGAAGACAGAAAACAATATGTATGGTGATATGTACTGAAAAAAATAGATAATAGACTTGCAGCTTTACTAAGGATTTGGCAAGACATTCTGGTGGTTCTTGCATATAGGATGCTATTGTCATGGAACAAAAAAGGGTGATGGTGTTCTGCAGCTATTAAAAGGATCAGAAAAACATAGGGATCAGTTTCTCTGTATGAATCTCTTGCACCTGATGGGAACCTATTTAACAAGACTAAAGCATAATAATCCAGATATTGGGGATGGGTTTTTCCCTTTTTCTGCCGTGTTTTTTATAAACACACTTCACAAATATATATCCATGTTTAAACAAGCCTTTTCACTTCCCCTGCTGGACCTGATTCCTCTGCTTACTGTGGGGAGAGCATTTCACCATTGCCACTGCATACTGTACTCACCATGCCTGTGAGTCTGGCAGTGCTGAGAGAGAGGCCTAACAACTGCCACCGTCCCATTCCATTATCTTCAGGGGACAGCAATGGAAGCTCCTCTTAACAGGCATGATAGCTAAATGGAATTACTACTATTAAGTAGTGGGCTGACAAAGCAGACGACACAGAGATTCCTCCAAGTAGTTCTTTATAAGTAAGCTGGAACTGAACTGAACTGAACACAGCTCAGCCAGCTTGCTTTTATAGCCAGCCAGCTGTCACACTGTAACAACAACCACCCGGGTTTCCCGCCTAAATTAACTGACATGGACCTGAGTGAAAACTATATACACAATACCCCTGGGTGGCCAGGGTGAGCACTTCAATACATAACAACTACTATATCAGATGCCAGGAAGTAAAAAACAAACATGGGAGGAGCACCACACTCGTGTCCTAACTCTAAGCTGGCTAGCTTCTGTGGGGAAAAAGAATGCTGGATTAGATGGAGACAATGGACTTTTACCAAGATGGAGCCACAAATGTAGTTTAAGGCAAGCTGCTCCTTTGCTCCCACAGCTGCTGTCACACCCATTTTTACAGAAGACCTGCTTCTCTAAGGCCACAAATGTTGACACTGCCAAAATCATTTCTCCTTCCAAAGCTGACCTCTCTCATTTGACTCAACATTAGCTGGAGTGCCATGGTCTGAATTGTTCTCCCCTCATGATAGCCACACTTCCCAGAAACAAGGGAAATAAAATTATGGCAGCTTTATAAAGAAAGGCTGCTAACATTCTTCTTCAAACAACGCACATAATGAACATACAGAACTCACAGCTGTGAGGTGTGCTGACCACCATTAGTTTAGATGGGTCAAAAAAAAAAAATCTCTGAATTGACATATTGACAGCTTTTACCTGTGATAGATGAACATAATCTCTATGTTCAGACGCAAGATACTTCCAAAACACACAGGTATATTAGAGATAAAAGATAAGAGAAGGCCCTCACCATCTTCATGCCCAGTTTTTGAGCTCCCAGAGACATTTGGCTGACTGCTTTTGGAAGCAAAATGTCTGAATACATGGCCCTTCCCCCCAGGGGTGTTGTTACATTCTGATGCAACCACCATGACATGAATTAAAATATTTAATTTCTCATAGTGATCTCTCCCAAAATTACATTTTCACTTCAATTAATTTCTTCAATAGTCATCTCCCACTCTGATTTTCCCACTAAGTAGCGTTACTTGTCATGATCTTTGTTTTTAAAATTGCTTTTGTCTCTTTACATCCAGTCATTTCAACTCTCCTTCAGACTTTGTCCACTGGGCTGTGGGTGAACTCAAGGGAGGGGGAGGGGAGGGAGTAAGCCCCTTACTCTTCACAGGTGCTGAGCAAGCCAGCAGTCCTCTCCACCAAATAGAAGGGACTTGGACAAAGCAGGGCATGTAGTATATATAATGTAAATAAAATTAAAATGGGCAGGGACAGCTGCTATGCTATGGGCAGTGGCTACTCAGGTCAATAAGCCATTTGCCCCAGCCTCCATCATCCCTACCTCTCCTCTGTGAAGAACAGCTCAGAACCGCAATACCTCAAGGACCGCCTCTTTCCATATGAACCTGCCCGGACCCTAAGATCATCTTCTGAGGCCTTTCTTCATGTGCCTCTTCCTTGAGAGGTTCGGAGGGTGGCAACACGAGAACAGGCCTTCTCTGCATTGGCTCCCGTCTTTGGAATGCTCTCCCCAGGGAAGTTTGCCCGGCACTTTCATTATATACGTGCAAGGCAAAAATGTTCCTTTTAAACCAGGCCTTTGGTTGATTTGATTGACATCCTATGCCCTTTTAAAATGTGGGGTTTTTTTGGGGGGGGGGGTTTATTGGGTTGTTTTTTTGATTATACATTTTGTGGTTTTATATTTTGATTTTATTCTGTGACCTCCAAGTACAGGGCAGTATATATCAATTCAAATAACACCACCACTACCACCACAAGCATCGATGTGGTACTCCTGAACTCCCTATGACAGAATTGTAGAGTTGGAAGGGACCACGAGGGTCATCTAGTCCAACCCCCTGCAATGCAGGAATCCTTTGCTCAATGTGGGGCTCAAACCCACAACCCTGAGATTAAGAGTCTCAAGCTCTACTGACTGAGCAAATCCTGCAAGTGCCATTTATGCACCCACACCACCTGGAGTCTCTTAACCCTTCAATTACATCTCAAATAGGACATAACAGGGCATTTTAAAAAACAAACAAACATTGAATTCTTCTGTTTTTTAAATTTGCTTTTAAATGGTTAGTTGCACTATAGGCACTGAATAAATATAGAAGTATTTGCAGTGCTATAAGCTATACTGCAAGGAGAAAGACTACAGATACATACAAAAGTAATTATGAATGCCCCCCTCCTTAGAAAATGTCTGTACTCATACATGCCTTTATAGGCATGGATATTAATTAGCATTCATGAAGAAACCAAATCAGTGTGTAAGGTTTCCACTTGGAAAATATAATTATTCAGGGTTTCTTATAAACAGATTTTCCAACTGCACAATTCCCCATCACTTAAAAAACCAACCAAACATAAATGAGTTCAAAGCATGCTTTTCTGCTTGTTTACAAGGACTTGCATGGTTTGCAACTCCATGCCTACATGTTGGGCAAAATAAATTCCTGCATTGCGGAGGGTTGGACTAGACCCTTATGGTCCCTTCCAACTCTGTAATTCTATAACTCTACACTCTGTAGCAATGACTTTTCTCCATGGGAGTCAGCAGTTCTTATCTACTATGCAGTCCCTAACACAGGACAATCCAATGGCCCTTGCACTGATGTAAAGCCCAACTCAGTATCACTTACATTGGTGCAAGAGCCATTGGATCTTCCTGAAAGTTACCGGTATCTATTCTTTTTGCCCCATCAAACATGTGCTACCAAAGCTGGTATTTCTCAAACATGAGGGGGAGGAGGAAGAGGATCCTAGCTAGGGCTGGGACTGGGGCACACTGGGGCAAGAAGGGGAAAGGGAAGGAAGTACTCACGCGATGGCGAGGGGATGGGGGCCAATGCACAGGAACCAGAGAAGCAGGACCCAGAACCAGAGGGGGGCTTGTCCCCACAAACACGGCAGGCCCTGAAGTGTAGAGAGCAGTGGGAGAGGTGTTGTAGGAGGTTGAGGCAAGCAAGAGCCTAGCCAGCCAGGTGGGGCTCGCTACCTCTGGGAATGTGTGTGATTCCTCAGCTGGAGTGGGCTTGGCACAGGTGAGGGTCATCTGCCTCATCAAGCCCAGATGCTGCAATCAGCAGGCAAAGTACCAAAGGGAAGCAGAGAGGAAGTGCTGTGTCTGCTCAACTGCCCATGTTGGTGGACCTTGGCTTGAATGTTCCTGGACCTCAACTGTACTTTGCTTCAGCTTTGACTCTGGACTGTATCCTGATATCAGACATTTTTATTTGGACTGACCCTGGACTGCGTTTCCTGACCTTTGAACTTGGTGTGGTTTGATCCCTGGGCTTTGAACGTGACTTGCTTGCCAGGTAGGTCAAGGGTTCAGGACACTCCCTGTTTCTCATGTTTGCGTGAAGTGGGGGAAGGAGAGAAGGAAATTGACGAGTGGGGCTTTCATTCAAGAAAACAAAACAGCCAACAAACCAAACAATGTTCATTGATGAAATATTTGGCATTGTGTTGAGAGACAAAATCAATTTTTTTGCAGGGCTGCCAAATTACAAGAGCACTGCTATGATTCTCGCCAGCGTACGCACTCCACCCAATGAATCACTGTGCTCAACAGCTGTGGAGCTGAAATGATCCTGAGGGAAGGGAAACAGCTCAGGTCTTGATTTGGGGGAGGGGTGAGGCGGGGAAAGAAGACGCAACGTCTCTTTCCCTTCCCTTCTTCTTGACTTAAGGGTTCAAAATCCCTAATTAAGCGTTAGCCCTGTCCCCAAACTTGTTTAGGACAGTACCCTGCCCTTTCTTCCAGAGGAGTCCAGGGTGGTAAACAAGTGATAAAGCAATAAAACATCTTAAAAACATTGCATATGCAGACAAGGCAATATCTCTGCTTAAAAGTGCTTAGTAAACACATGCACCTAATGTCCCTGCCCCAATTTTTCCAACTGCACTTTTTTACAATTGCATATTTTGTGTCCACACTTGACATGGGGTAGAAAATTTTGTCTACCTGGGCACCACCATAGCCATCCACTTTTCAACTGATGCTGAGCTGGACAAGCGTATTGGCAAGGCAGATATGGCAACGGCTCGCCTCTCCAAAAGGGTGTGGGAGAATGTGATGCTAATGACCAATGTCAAGTTGAAGGTCTAGCAGGCTTGCATGTTGAGCGCATTGTTTTATGGAAGTGAGTCGTGGGCAGAAAGATTTTGGGCATCACATGGAAGGACAGAGTCTCATACAAATATATGCTCTCTCAAGCCCATATTCCTAGCATGTTCACACTCCTCTCTCAGCGACGTCTATGTTGGCTTGCTCATGTACACAGAAGGAAGATGGCAGAACAGGATGTGCTGTATGGGGAGCTGGCTTCAGGCACTAGGCCTGTTGACAGACCAGCTGTCATCAAACATGATATGGAGGTTGGCAACATTAACCCTACTGTGTGGGAATCCCTTGCAGACGATTGTAGTGCCTGGGGACAGACAAGTGCGGTTGTGCTTCCACAGCAGTGATAGTAGGAATGTAGAGAGCAGAAACGCCATGATGCACCTGTAGCAGCAAAATAGGGTGGAACTTAATTTTTGCAGCTTTCTTCAGTGAGAGGGTCTTACAAATATTTTTTGGGATGTGAGGAATTCAGATCTGCTATTTACCAAAGAATTTTAATTTTGCCTCTTGAAAATGTCATGTAATGCTAAATAATAATAATAATAATAATAATAATAATAGTAGTAGTAGTAATAAATAAACAAACTGTAAGTACTTGACAATCATTTTTAATTATTTCCAATGAGTTTTTACACACATTTTACTTACCAAGCAAAACTAAATTATATTATATTAATTTAACCAAAATATCTTTTGAATTCCCAAGTTATGTTACAAATTTTTAGCACCCCTCATTCTTGGAATTTGAAAACTGAAAAATTCAACTCTCCCTTAGGCTACTGTGAACTAGATAATTATGTAACCTGTCTTTAGCTTTGGATTTTTATTTTTATTTTTAAAAAGTGTTGTCTAGTGTAAGATTAATTGTTTTCAATATAATGGGAACTCTTAAAAGAGCACTTTTCCCAGTCTGGCGATACAATAAGGAAAAAAAAAAACATTTACCCACAAGTGCATGGAGCTTGTAATATGTGGCTTATGGCTTTCAAAGCACACATATTCCAACATAAATGATAAAAGAAGTGAAAGAATAAAATGTCTGACTAAAATTTCCCTACACAAAGATCCTGTTTTAAAATATCATTCATGTTCTTACATCTGCAATGCGTATTATAGGGAAGAATAGGCAAACAGATGGTTTTTAAACAGGATTAAATAAATAAATAAAAAATCATTGACTAGGCATGTCAAACACACAAACCAGTCACAAAAGCTATTTCCCACTCTTGATTTAAAACAGCAGGCGGTGTTATTAATGACGGATGCTTCAACTAATAATGACCCTTTCCTGACAAATTTTATATGGTTTGCAGAGAGTTACACATTGTTTCTGCCGAGCCTTTCAGAGTAGCAGCCATAGTAAGAAATAATGAACAACTTGTTATTGCATGGACTGGTGGAAATGTATTGTCCAGCTTTTCCAAGCCCAGCTGCTGTTGAAAGCGGTGAAATCCTCACTCTTTCTCCAGTCCATAGTTTTGACTGCCTTACAAAATAGGATTTTATTCTGCTAAATTCCTATTTGCATGGCCCTATTATTGTTCAGCTATGCAAAGAAAAAAGCAATCACAGCAGCAGTAGCAGCAAGCATTTTCGGGTGGAGTGTTAAATACACCCAAACCCAGGCATTCTAGCCAATGCAGTGTTATAGGACAATTTTCCTACTGCAAAAAAAGGGGCCAGATGGCATGATAACCACTTGATTGATCTCTTCTGTGCACTACATTCAATGACTTTGGATTTTCAGGCTATTTATAAATGCAATAATCTTCTTAAATGCTAAATTCAACTGTGTATTATAAAAGGTCTCGTCCCTGTCCCCTCCTGTATCAGCCAAATGCTGTAGATTAAGTTGAGGATTTCTCCAGGGAAAACATTGTTCATCATGCGGCTTGAAGTTTGCAGACATTTGATAAAACTGCTAGTAGGATCCGGAATATTGGTTGGTTTTCATTTCTGTACAGCTGGTTCTTTTTGTAATGTATATTTAGGAACTGCTTTTATTGCTGTTGTCCTTAACATTAAAACTTTATTATGGCAATTGTAGTAAAAAAAAGTTAACAGTGCATTTTAAGGAAAAGCCAGTAGACAGGGTTTCTCAAAACTAATAAAACCGCAGAAATATTTGTGACTTAAGAGGTAGCAGCAAACATTTAAGGACCCATCAACTATCTTAGAAACTCAATTACAAAAAAACTTTCCATTTCAGGGAAATTGGTGCTGTTCAGGGCCATGGCCCTGAACAGACAGTTTGACAATATTGATTTGGACTCCTGTGGTTATTTCAGCTTCACCACTGCCATGGAGATGGATGGAGTTGGAAGGGTCATCTAGCCTAGGGGTCGGCAAGGATTACCAGGCATGGGCCGGATCACTCCTGAAGAGATCCTCCGTGGGCCAGACTGGCGCAGTGTGATGCCGGAAATCACTTCTGCGCATGCCCAGATGCCGAAAATCGTGCCTGCGCAGAAGCGTCTGGGCATGCGCAGAAGTGATTTCTGGAGCAGCTGAAGAGAGTCCCTGCGCCGTGCCAGTTTAGCGCAGTGTGCGGGGACTCAGAGCACGTGGCTTGGTTCTGGGGCGGCTCATGGGCTGGTTAAACGGCCTCTGTGGGCCGCAGGTTGGGGACCCCTGATCTAGCCTAACCCCCAACAATGCAGGAATCTTTTGCAAAATGTGGGACTCAAACCTATGATCCTGAGACATGGGTGTAGCCAGGACTTTTGTTGGGGGGGGGCAGGGATGATGTGATTGGTCAGTTAGTTATTTCTGTTGTTTTACTTGAGAAGACTCCCTGGAAAAGACCCTGATGTTGGGAAAGATGGAGGGCACAAGGAGAAGGGGAGAAGGGGATGACAGAGGACGAGATGGCTGGACAGTGTTCTCGAAGCTACCAGCATGAGTTTGACCAAACTGCGGGAGGCAGTGGAAGACAGAAGTGCCTGGCGTGCTCTGGTCCAAGGGGTCACAAAGAGTTGGACACGACTAAACAACAGCAATAACTTTGTTTTACTTGATCGGGGGGGGGGGGCAGCTACGCCCAGGCCCATGCCCATGCTCTGAGATTAAGAGTCTTTTGCACTGCCAACTGAGCTATCTCAGTTTTGTTTGTTCACTGGAATACACATACAGAGTCTATTCAGCTGAAGGTATTATTTTGCATAGCAAGTACCTAACTGGCAACAAATCCCATTCACACAGAATGATAAGGAGTTGGAAATGTGCTCAAATGTCACTTAGGTGAACTCCCTGCTTACTGCAGGTTAGCCCGAGTCAGTGGGAGAGAAGAGAGGCTTTTTAAGAATTTACTGAGTTTCCTGGCACAGGAAAGACTGAGGTTTTGGACTTCGTGGGTAATAATTTAACTGCATTGTAACGATATGTGAATTTGTGTCAAGCATCAGCCATGGGGTTAGGGCAAATGAGCTCTCCTGGCATTTTGGAGCTGGAGTGAACATGGAAAGCCCTTAGCAGAACATGCTAAGCTGAAAGGTTTTTTATGAATTGAATTTGATCATGTTTGATCATGAGCTATCCTCAGTGTATTTTCTTCTTCACAAGTTTGAACAATTTGTGCAAAAAAATAGTTAGCCCTGAATATAGTGCTCATCAATTTAACTGAGTGACCCTGAACTCTAAATTTCTATCTACACTCCTCTCAGTTCCATTCATTATTGTCAAAAAATCCCAATGCAAATCCATAGCTTTTTTCCCTGAACTATATATATATATATATATATATATATATATATATATATATATATATATTCCTGAAAAACTTTCCTCATACAGTGAGTGCTCCAAACACAATAATTTGGGTAGCACTTTGGGGTACCTTTTCCAAAGGTATGATCTCCTTTTTGAAATGGAGCACCCGTTCACAGTATTCCAAATACAGCCACACCATTAGAATAACAAAGCATTAAGTTGCTAGAAATTTCATTTCCAACACCTTTCCTAATAATTTAAGCTTTTCCTACCACTTCGCTCCCACTATTTAAAAATCTGAACAGCAGCTAAGGAGGAAAGGGCCAATTTGGACCCCCACTGCACCACTAGGGCGGGTTAACATTTCCACTGCGTCCTGTTCTCCTCCTGAAATTTGCCACTGCAGATGCTAATTGTATCACAGTAAAAAATAGCTGCATGACACTTGTTAGTTCTACATTGCAGGGCAAATACGGTAGCTGCTGGAGAAACTATTTAAATCAGAAGAAGGCACTGGGAGAGAAGGTTATCTCCCACCCTGATACCAGAGTCCTGATCCAAACTTCCTCCTTGTGACTGCTATTCAATTTTAAACAACAACAAAAAACCCTGGAAGATTTAATTATAGATCCCCATGGGAATATGTCATGGCTACATGCACTCCTTGAAAACAATGATCTTTCCAATTCATTTTCTGCTAATCCTTTCATAAACAGAGTACTATTCACATAAAGCATTCTGGCATATTTTTCAGTGAAAAAAACATGAAGGCATTTCCACAGGACGAGAATAAGGGGTTGACATTGCTGAATAAACATGACACTCAGGTAAACATTCAAAGATAACTGGCCTAATTCACTTTGGCATATCCCCCCCCCCTTGGATTCACCCAAAGTAACATCTATGTGTTGATTTACCCCCATTTCAGAATGCCAATTAAAATGAAAGCTAGTAGATATCAGAATATTACAAAACAATGCAGTAACTCACCGTGCTAATTTCTTCATAGAAGTGCTAACTCTCTGGACAGATGCTCTCTTGTTTCCTCGAGACCCATTTCAATATCATTTAAATATTAATAATGGTAAGGTTTCTTATTCCAACAGAAAACAAAGCCTCTGTTTATAATGCCTTTTGGATAGATGCATACAGAGAGGCTCCTTCATTGTTCCCTAATATTATTTTTAAGAAGGGGTAGTATGGGGGCACCATACTTTAGTGGTTCCATTCTGACCTCCAGGGCTGTTTCCAGAGTAGTCATGGGAGGCTACTGTTCAGTACCATGGAAGTTGTCCTGTGGTGTCTTTTGTTTCTCAAAAACATGGCAGCATAGGCACATCCAGTAAATCAGGGTGGGCAGGTTTCAGGCTTGCATTTTCTACCTTTAAAAAACAAACAAACAAAAAACCCAGAACTCTGAAATTTACCAAATGGAGCCAGGTGGCCGCGGTGGGGAGAACAGCATATTCTTCAAACTGAGGAGCAGGATGCTTCCAAGCACCTGCTCAAGTTCACAGAAAAACACACTTCTGGTTTTCACTCTTGAGACATCATCTGTACAATATATTTAAAGTGGCATCATACCTCTTTAAGCAGTCATGACTTCCACATGAAGAATCCTGGGAACTGTAGTTTGTTAAGGTGATGAGTTATTAGAAGACCCTTATTACCCCCAGAGAGCTACAATGCTCACAGTGGTATAGCAGCCAATCCTTCTTCCTAGTAACGCTGTTTTGGATGCAGAGTTCTGCATTTCGATGCCTCTGAAGGCGCTGTTGCTCAGTATGGTGTTGTGTCGCCCAGTTTGGTGTGATGGTTTCAAGCTGTACCAATTCTGACACCTCTGAAAATACTGTTGCTTAATTTGGTGTGTTGGTTCCCAAGAGCGAAGAGCAGGTTTTGGTCTGCTTGGATACCATTTGACAATGTTTTGAATCCAAACAGTAGACTGAACCATTCCAAACTCTGCCTATCTGGAGATGTCACAAGAGATTGTTGCTCAATTTGGTGCAACAAACTGGGTCAATTGGGATGTCTCTGATGATTCTGCTATTCCAATTTGACATGGCGGTTCTTAAGATGGAGGTGCATATTTTGGTCTTTGTTTGGAAAAGGTTGGCTGCTATTTTGAATCAAGATGGGGGACTCCACCATACTCCACCATTTTGGATGGGGTGGGAGGTGGTGGCATTGTTAATGGGTGTTGGCAGTGCAGGAGCCACCCACCAAGGGTGCAATCCTGGTGATCACAGAATCATAGAATTGCAGTCAGAAGGGACCCTGAAGGCCATCCAGTCCAATCCCCTGCAATGCAGGAATTTCAACTGAGAAGCACAATACTACAAACCATGGGTGCTACTTAGCTGCATTAAAATGAACTAGGGTTTTGCTGTTGTCATGGAAGATGAACTTGCATCACAAGTGTACACAGATACTGCTAATAAATATGCTACTAGCACAAATGTTTTTGATAGTGGCACTGGCTACTAAATCCCCATAATTTGCTGCTGAATATTTAGCTAAAGAATAAAAAGTTTAACACATAAGAGCAGAAAAAATCCAGAGAGAATAAGTCACTAATGCAGATGTTAGAATGCTGGGAGATTAAAAGCTTATTGAATCAGCTCAGTGATTCCATTTCCACAGCACTGGATTATAATAGTACACTCAATTCCTTAAGAATAATGTTGATGGTAAAGAAACAGCTGTATATTGCTTCAATTTTTTGCCAGCCCTGTGATGCAAGGCATGATGTCATAAAGTCAGGAAAACCATGTAGTCTACTAACAAATGCAAATTAAATGGTTATGTTTATAGTTGAATAATCAAAGCTCGGGGAGGTGATAGAAAAAGGGATATCTTTTTCTCATTAAACTTACATTGTGCCAGGTTCAGAAACTCAAAACTAGCTTGCAATCCGAATTTCTGAAGGTGTCATGGGCTATGCAATGAGACAAAGGCAACTGATAAACGATCTGGGTGCTATCCAGCTAAATTATGGTTGTCCACTGAGATCAATGTATTTAAGTTTATTGGGTTGTGCAATGGGACTTCTCACCTGCATACCCTCAAAATCTGCTATAGAAGGTTTGCAGAGTAGTTCTTTGGGACATGTGAGGAAAAGTGAGGTAGGAGAAATCCTGTTGCACAAGTGGAACTCTGTGTGCAGAGCTGGATTCAACTCATTGATTTCAATGGGTATACTCTGAGGAGGACTAATGTTGGGTATCACCCTCTATACATAAATACCTGAGTGCAAAGACCTATATGCCAAAGGAAATGGCTCTCTTTGCTCTCGCTTGCAGTCTTCTCAAAGTGCATTAACTCTTCTTAGGCCCTTTAAAAATCTTTAGTCTTTTATATTGTTAACATATGTTGAATTCTGAATGGTTCTCAAGGAGGTGAAGCTATCTATGAGTAAATAATATTTTTTTTGCATTTTAACGTTGAGGATAACACTTTTCAAAAACATACTGGAATTTAATAACAAAAGCAAAAAATCCATATTAAATAATAAAAATGTAAAACAATCAGTCCAAGGTACATCAATACTGGCGATAAATGGTGATTTAAGTTCACAAAGACATCAAACTGGGATGGGAAATGCTCAGTCTCCCTCTTCTAGGACAGGGAACAGACGTTACCCTTTGCTGAAGGAAGGTCAGATAAATCAGAAAATAGCAACAACCCTGAGATGAATACATGGAAAATATTTGCTTATTAAGGCTCTGCATATAAAATTTAGGACTGCTTCACACATTGTCAAGAACAAACGCTTCCCCATTCAGTATGCACTGCAGGAGGACGTGGCCAATTGGAAGCTCCCGGAGATTTGTACCTGTGCACCACATGTTTGTTTTATTACGCATCTTTTTTTCGGTATATTGTTTTTAGCATGTATAATATGCGCACATGCTAAAAATGTGACTGTATGAAGCAACCCTTATTTGCTAAGTGAGCCACAAGTCTTCAAGTCTTGCAGTCAAACCACGTATGCCAATCAACACAAAGATGGCGAGAATCCCTCCCCACCCTAAACATCTACAAAGGAGTTGACTGGCTTTTGAAGCACCTGAAGAATCCTGTGATGAAATGAATGACCCAAGGCATTTAATTGTTGAACACATAAAAGGAAGTATATTTAAAATAAAAAATTGGTCAGAATGTAGAGTCATTTACCGTTGAAAGGAATTTACAGGGCTGCGGCAGATGAGTCTTTTGGAATTGTTAGTTCATCGCAATGCCTAAACTGGTTTCTTCATTGCACAGTATTTTCTCTTAAAATGTGTGCATTTTCAAAACAATTACATACATATTAAAAATCAGCATTTCTTTGCTTAAACGTAATTAAAACGTTAATACTCTCAGACAACACAGATCTGAAATGGTGAAACCAGTAATTTTTTCCCCCTCCCACCTTTACAACAAATTAAATTGAGACAAAATTACAAACACATTTCACTACATGATTATTAATAAAAATTAGGATTTTTGTTTATAAAGTTGCCCAAAATGCAAGGGATGTGCATAGGTTTTACAACTTAGTCATAGTACTTAATTTTATTCCCTTGGGTACTTCCCCCCATGAACGGAATGTACTTTGCTGTAGATTACAGTTTTTTTTCAACACAGATACACCAACAGCATGAACGCTTGCGACTGTCCACATGCATTAAGAGTCAAGACCCAACTTCAAATCTCTATAAGTTTTACAGAGTTCTTCAAAGAGACAGTATCACATTATTCGGATATTACATGAAAGTACTTCAAAATACTATTCTAAAAATAAAAAAGCAAAGGAAGGCCATTAGAATTTAAGAATTGATCTTGTTATGATTGGGCTAATAATTTCAAATAAATAAAGGAAAGCAAGGTATTCCAATTCACAAAATCAGACTCTAAAAAGAATGTAGTGTTCCAACCCCAAGTTAAGTAACAGATCATATTATTATTAAAATAGATTATAGAAAGCAGCATCTATTTTGTGCAGTTTTAGGGGCCTTTGAAATTAAAAGCTATGATTTCCAAAAATATAACATTCCAAAGGATTGAATAATACATATATTTAAAGATACATTTTAATAAAGTTTAGGAGAACTGATTAAAAAAGATACTGTCTCTTTAAATTAGCATTTTCTCCTCCTATCTATAAGGACATGACGATAATTATAAATTTAGGTCACACTACATCTAGGTAGTCTCTAGGGGCCAAGACCTGTTGACACAAGGTCAATAACAAAGAGGTTCTTCCATGTATGAGGTGGTTCCCAGTAATGATAAAATTCTTCCGGTGGTAAGATTAATACACCCAGGAGACGGGAACCCATTGCGAGGCTGTACAAACAAGCTCAATGGCTTCCTCCAGATGCCTGATTGTTTCATCAATTTCATTGTTGATAATTGTAAGATCAAAGTAGTGTGCATATGTTCTCTGTAAGATTTCAGATTCCTTTTGCAAGCGCTGAAGAGATTCATCCTGCACAGTGATGGGGGAAAAGGGGTGGTGAAACACATGTATTATTTTCTTGCCATTATATCTTGCATGTGTTACTACCAAATGAAATTCTTACCTAAAAATTTGTCAGTGATTTAGTACCGTAATAAATGCCAAATTCCACTTAATTTGTTATACAGTTTGCCATAGTCAGGTTTCTCACAACACAACCATACACTTATCTACTTTCAGGGAGACTTGAATGGACAAGGAATGAAGATGAGAAAAAAGGATCAGCATAAACAAGGACCAAGGGGTATGGAGGGCTATGTCATTAAAGACAACACACCACATACAAGCTATTTGTCTTCTGTTATGCATTGATTTGATTAAGGCACATGAGCAATCTAATTCATTTCAGTGAAAGAAACAGATCTGCACGCATAAAGGAACATGAGCATGATTCTGTTGTCTCTTTCTAAATTGGGGGTGAGTGGGGGTGGAGCGAACCTGTGGCCTTGCAGATGTTATTGGATTCCAACTCCCATCAGTCACAGCTAGCATGGCCAAGGGTCAGGGATGATGGGAGCTGCAGTCCTGAAATGTCTGGAGGGCTACATGTTAGTCGCCCCCTTATTTAAATGAATGGGGCGGCCCTTGTGAAATCGCTTAATTCACACAAACTGGAAGTTCCTTTATTCACAACGAATTGGTAGATGGTGTTGACTAAAAGGAATACATTGTATGCTCTCTGGTACACATGAACTACTAAAGTGTATTAGAGAACAGGGAAGTTGTGAAACCATTACAGGATCATATTAAGTTTTTTCTGATGTGCACACTTTTGCAAACCCTTTAAAAGTGTGGGGAACCTGTGGTCTTTCAGATGTTGGATTTTCAACTCCCATCAACTCCAGCCAGCATGACCAACAACCAGAGAGCCGTATGTATCCCACATGTGCCCTAAACCTATAAATGCTGGTGTTGCCTTCCCAGGGACAACTCTGCTCCCTCCAATAGGAGCAGCCTATGGACACAAAGAGCTTCTAGTTTGGGTATTGTGCATTAGCAACATGAGACCTGTGGTATCAACTAATCCACAGATATATTGCTCCCTCTTCATTACTTTGGCCTATATGAAATTGCCACCACGGGAAACATTCACAGATCAACACACATTCTGAGAAAATTGTGTGAGGCTTTACTCTGAGCGCTTGTCATTTCCATTTGTACCACACTCCTCCTGAACAGGCACGTATCAGGAAAGGGAGGTGAAGCAGAAAAGTACTAAGATTCAGAGCCAATGGATTCAGAAGCCAGGCATGTTATAGCCACACCCTGGTGATACTATGGGCCTTAAAATGATCATGGTGTAAGGCAGGCACCTTCAACCTGCGGCCCTCCAGATGTTTTGGCCTACAACTCCCATGATCCCTAGCTAACAGGACCAGTGGTCAGGGATAATGGGAATTGTAGTCCCAAACATCTGGAGGGCTGAAGGTTGGGGATGCCTGGTGTAAGGCAAAGAAAGTGCCGTTGTTCCTCATTAGTCTAAGTATCTACCAAGAAGCTGCATTTTGGCTTCAGGGATATAACATTTTCCTATCAGCAGAGGCAGTGCTTTTTTTCTGGCAGTACTCAACAGTATGCAGTACTGGCACCCCCCCACCAATCTTGCGATAAGGTATATGGAGGGTGGGGAGAGCAAGCAAGCAAGCATGGCTAAAAGGGGGATTGCAAAAAGCAGGAGGCTGAGGCAGTGGCAGTGAGGAAAAGGAGGTCCTTGTTTGGGGCTGGAGTTGCTGCTCTCAGTCAACAGGTTGCATCATTCCCCCTCTTCTGCCCTGGACATGCTCCTATGCTGCTGCCTTGCAGTGCTGCAAGCTGCTGAGCGAGTGAGTGCCACTTCCCTTTCGTCTCTGCTCGCTCTTTGCATGTGTACGGGGTGGGAGGGAGAGAGAGAAGGCGGACAAGGCTCCACCGCCCTCCATTCTGGGGCTGGGGCAAGCCATAGAGGCGAGTGCGGACGGTGGCTGGGAGGCGGGGAAGGAAGGAGAAGGGGAGGGTGGGATGTTGGGTAGGTGTGAAGAGCAGAAGGGACAAGGTTGAAGGAGAGGTTGGAGAAGTGAGAGGGACACACAAAGTGGGCCTTTAATTAATGGAGGGGGGAGACAGGAGAGAGAGAAAAGGGAGGAAGAGAATCATGGTAAAAACTGTCACCCCTTTTTTTCTAGAAAAGAAGCACTGAATAGAGGTACTATAATTTTATATTTGGGAAAATGAAATATTTCCTTCATACACTGTTACTGAGACTCCTGCATGGATTGTAACCTGTGCATTCACTGGTCTGTGACATCATTACTGAAATGCAATTCCTGTTCCTGTCCATGTCTGGCACCTTTCCACTGTGCAACTTAAAATAATAAGGATTATATATTATTGGTTCCTAAGCTGGTACTTACAGGCAACTTTCTGCACCATTTTGGCAGCTAGATAAAATTAGTACAAGTGCAAGAAAATGAGAAGAAAAGTAAAAATGATAATTCAAGAAAAATAAACAAAACAAGGGCAGTCATGTAGGAGGATATGTCTGTGACATCACCACATCTTACACTTATTTCAATTTCTGTCTCCTTTTGTCAGTTCTGTCATACAATTTCAGTGAACAGGTGCTTGCTCCATCTTGGAATCACGAGTTCAGCATTTTGCTTTTTATAAAATGCAATACCAAAATATATACAATTACACCTAGACACTATTGACACTTGATACAAAATGAAATGAATAAAATAGATCTATATGGAAGTTTTAAGCAGCTGGGCTTGGACAAAGTAAAAAACAAACTCCTACTTTCCCAATAAATGTAAGTAATGCTAAAAATTGTTTTAAAGATTAAAAGGAAAAGAAGCTCTGATAATGTCTTCACATCACAAGACATTGTCCAAACTAAATCTATATATTTAAAAAGGCCATTCTCTGTCTTGTGTGTAAAGAAACTTGATGTGAACTTCTATTTAGGGACAATCAAGGACATAAAACAGAGAGGCAGACTTCCATCATCCTCTCATGCATTTTCAGTGAACGACTGTGCAGAAATGAGTGGTACAGACATGTCCTTAGAAATATGTGCTTTTAAGGTAGGTTTTAAAACAAGGTAAAACAGGTAAAGAAAAAGGGATATTTATGCAAATGATGATTTGAAAGGAAAATGAATGAATGGACGTAGTCTTAAACTTCCATTACAGTACAGAGAAACAATAATGAATATAAGATTTCTTCATCAAGATTTCATTCATCACTATTATCTATCACATTAAATTCTGTCAAATAGGGATGAAGTTTCTGTTTGTGCCTATTCTTAAGTACTCTACAAATATGATTTCATTGCAAAAGTCTTACCTCGTTAATGCCTGGGGTAATTGTAGGTGCAGCGATAAAAACAACAAAAGGAGCAAACTCTGCAGTCCTCAGGACCTTCAGGGCCTAAGGAAAGAATATTTTAGGAGGAGGAGCATGGCATACATTGTAATACATTTGAAGACAAAACATGATTCTGGATCCTTTTGGAAGCCAAATTGTAAGTTGACAAGTGTTTCCAACCTTGCAGTGCCCGAAATGTCTATGCATTGTTAGAACTCGTTTATGTCAATGGTACTACTGAATGTAAAAAATAAAATATAATACAAGGGCCCCCAATTTTATCTGGGCTTGGCAGGCAGACACTATTTGTGGTTCCCACTGACCCCCACCTGTCCTCTGACTTTCTGTTCGTATCAGGCATTGGTGACACTTGGAAGTAGGCTAGAGAACTTAGGAGTGACAGCAAGAGGGGAAGAGATCTTTACCACCTTTGATTTCTCTGTGATGTGCAGAGAACTAGGTGAAGGGGCTTTCATTTGCTACTAGGTATCCAGGAATAGCAGGTATGTGTAACTGCTGCTGACTACCAGGTCGCAACAGTTGTAGGTATTTGATGTTTGATGTTGAAGATTTTGCAAACCAGTACTCAAGCTGATATCATTGCAATTTATACAAATGAGAGAACCCATCTG
The DNA here is from genome assembly GCF_965153285.1 of Podarcis tiliguerta. Classification (NCBI taxonomy): domain Eukaryota; kingdom Metazoa; phylum Chordata; class Lepidosauria; order Squamata; family Lacertidae; genus Podarcis; species Podarcis tiliguerta. The sequence continues at coordinate 55,996,741 of NC_139537.1, read as the reverse complement.
CACAATTCCTATTGTTCATAAGACAACCTGCAGTTTAAAAAACTGTTTCCGGCTGCAACTGTTCTTACTAGTGCTTGAAAAATAGCAAGAAACACTTTGGGCTATGTATGAAGTCTTTTCAGGAGCCCCGCCAAATTTTAATATTTAGAGAGGAAATGTTCCCCCACAAGCCCCTTGGCTGCATCCTTTCCCACTGCTGTTCACAGCTTGCTTATCCCTCTACTGCTGATTCAGTGGCATTTTATATTCCCCAGGTTCTCTTCCCTGAATGATCCCAGCTGATCAGGGATCATGTTGCAAAGGCAATGATTTCACAGACAATAAGGTTTGGCTATGTGTCAACCCACATTCTAAATGGGTACGGAACATCCATGTTGCTGAGGTGGCTACACCCCACTAACAAGACAGTGTACTGGCCTGATTGCCTAAATAATTAGGGGCACCCTTGGAAAATATTTTCACAAACTTTTGTGGCCCACCTGGGATGTAAAACACACTGCAGATGGACTTTTTGTTTCATATTTCTTTTTGCAAGAGACAAAAATGTTCAGAAAAAGGATACATAGTTAGCTCTGATTCATTTTGTGGGAAAATGTCATATGTTTTTCATATATACCAACAATTTAAAAATCAAGTTCATATATGAAGAAAAGCTCATTAACATATCAAATGTGTTAATTTAGCGCCAAAAATAAAACTGTGTTATATATTTGTAATATATGAGTTAGTCACTTCTATATCTACCTGAGGTTCTACGTCAAGTATTGCAATTAATCCCTGTTCATGGATCTTCCGTATTGTTTCCAGTTTTGTCCCGTACATTGCATCTTCATGGCTACCATATTCCAAATATTCGTTGTTTGAAATGTCCTGCATCATTTGGTCATGTGATACGAAGTAATAATTCTTTCCATTCTCTTCATCTTTCTTTGGTGGTCTGGTTGTATCTGTAATTACAAGAGTCAGAACACTGAAACTAGCTCTTTGTTCACTCCCCATGTTTCATACACACCCAATCTATAATACAGACATACATACAGGATGGTTGCCAATGCTGTCCATGAGCAATGGAGCAGACTTCTGCTCATGTAAGGGGACTTCAACTTCCCCTCAACCCCTTTGCAGCAGCTCCTTGCATGCCCTCAAAATTTGCTCCAAAGGATTATAGACCGTCCATATATTCTGATGCCAAAGACATTCATAAGTAAATATGGTGGACTATTATTTTTCTCGAAGCAACTAACATGAGTCTGACCAAACTGCGGGAGGCAGTGGAAGACAGGAGTGTCTGGCGTGCTCTGGTCCGTGGGGTCACGAAGGGTCAGACATGACTAAACGACAACATTATTCTTCACCTTCATATATTTGTATTTGCAAAGACTACCACTAATTATTTCAGTATTTTTACATTGTTTTGTCATGCGATGGAAAACAAGAATGATGTTTTTCAAATTGCAGAACACTGAAGAAAACACTTCTGAAAGCAATTCTTTAGAATAATTTTTTAAAAATGATTTTATTACGAGTATAGCAGCCCCATATTTTTACTACCCACAGTTCATAATATCTCAACCTCAGAAAACGTATAGGTAAGTTAATGTTGTAGTTATCCATAGCTGTATCTATTGTAAATGTGGCTGCGTGAAAGTTCCACATTTGTACTGTGAGAAGCAGACAGCCAGGGAGTCGTGCTAGGGCTGGAGGTGGAAGGAAATAGGAAAAACTGACTAAATTTGCCACGACAGATCACAAAACGGTGTGAATTTATGAGGGAAAGTATTTTGCTTCTGCACTAGGGTTCTTTGGTGCTGTTGAGGTATTCCACTTCCACAGTCAGCTGGAAGGGGTATATGAAAGAAGCTACACTTGAAACTACATAATGCTATAATCCCCATTACAATTCTGCAATGCCCATTGCTTGTTGTCAAGGCCCACTCTAGCTGGGGTGTCCCCCCTCACTTACAGAGCCAATAGACACCATCTGCCCTATGAGGAGAAAAAGAGGGCAAAGACAATAAATGATACAGTATGAAAAGTTGGCTTAGGCTTGGGCTTGCTCTAGGTGGACCACCCAGGGGCCAGACACAAAACCCCCGTGAGGAGGAAGAAGAGGGTGAGGCACAGAGAACATGAGGTCAAGCAGTCTCCCCACCCCCCAAGCCTGCTTTACATACTGTATCATTTGTTGTAGGCCTTTTAAACTGTAAACCACCCTGGGTGCTTGGGCATAAGGGCAATGAATAAATAACATAATTTTGCACACAGAAGATAGTTGTAGGCAATCTCCGGTAGTAGATGATGTGAAATATTCCTTCCTGAGATCCTGGAGAGCAGCTGACAGAGTAGAAAATATTGGGACAGACAGCAGAAGCTGCCTTCTACTACTTCAGATGATTGGTGTACGTGGCTCAAGTTGCTGCTCTGAGATTGGGGTTAGGATGCAGAGAAAGGAAAAGTTGAAATGTCTGTATTGAAATGTGTTCCAAAAAACACAGCCAAGGGTTTTGCGGTCAGGAAAAGGACAGAAAATTTATTTTCAGCCTTATGATTGAAAGGGCACACAAAAAAGCTGGAAGTGTTTCCAGGAGGCAGTTCCTCTCATGTTGGTTTGATCAATGATCTCTACTGGGTGTAGAGAGAAAGAGAAATTGCCTTCTTAACTATCAGGTGCGTTCTTTATGCAGCACTTTCTCCTGCAGTCGTCTCTTGCAATGTATTTGCGCTCTGCTTATTGCACAACAATGTATATTATTAATTAATTAAATCTGTATACTGCCTTTCATCTGTAGATCGCAGGGCGGTTCCCAACATAAAAGTTGCGCATTAGTTATGGTCAACCTCTGACTGAAGCATTGCAAACAGCCTGGGGATTGTTTCCAGTGTACAGTAAATTCAGGCCATATTCCATACATGGTTTACAGAATGCACAAAATGAAGCAGGCGGCAAGGGACTTGATGGAGTTGGTAGAGGAACTCTGAAAACAACCACTATATTTAGCTTTTAATCAAATTACAATTGTTGGAAAGTAACAAATTAGGTATATCATAATAAGTAGTTAATATGCAGCTATCTGCCTCATAACACAGTTACTTACGTGGAATAGGGTATGCAAATCTGTCTGGATGTTTTGTGATTAGTGTATTTTTTATATGTCGTCTCCCAACACCATGTGCTCCTACAGGAAAGGAAATTTAATATTATCACAGAAATTCAAAATTATGTTGTTTAAATTTCAATTATAGAACAAAAATGATACTTGAAATTACCTAGTAAGACTAGTGTTTTCCTTTTGAATGCTGGCAATTTTACTACTTCTTCATATGTGACAAGATCTAATTGATCAAACACTGAAACAGAAAACAAAAGCCAGAAATAAGGTGAAAAAGTATAGCGAATCTACCTAATTTTCCACAAATGCCAAATTTATAAGCTAAACCAATATTTTAACCATCCATTTCCTTCTTTCAATTTATTAAACAAACTAATTTTGCTTCAATATTAAGATCATATTTCAAATTGCATGCTTAAGAATTTGAGATCATGCACTATGCACGTTACAAAAAATTAGTGCTTCTGGAAAATTCTGGGATTCCTGAAAGTGAGCAATAAAGTTTGTAGAAAGATGAATACAAATATGAGAACATCTACTTACACAGACAATAAAGATTTTGATTTTATCAAAACTATGGAAATGCATTAAATTGTTTGGTTTTATTGTTTTACTTACTCTTCCATGTACATTTATCAGATTAATTGTAAGTAGAGTTCTCTTCACACAGAAGTGCTAATTTTATATTAACATGCTCTCTAAATTTCAGAAGGTGAGTAAAGATCTGATGACAGAGGATGGCTTCACGGCACACTATAAAGCCACCACCATAATTCAAGCATTTAATAAAATATGACTCTAGTAAAGGTTCTCAATTTTCCTTATGTTTACTGCAATGCGATCTCAAACCACTGTCAATTGCTATGATGCAGCAAATCAAATTAAAAACCCTGTCCTTACTTGTGGCCAATAATGACAGGTTTCTGGTGCTTTAATAATTTCTGTAGAAAACAATTGTCAGCTGAAGGATTTAGGCCAATTGTAATGGTATATTTGAATAACTAAATTATGATGATGTTAATAGTGAAGAAGCCATTCTATTAAACATTGTCTACTATGATTTTGAAAAAAAAGGGAGGACCTAACAGTATGCATGGCTTAACTTTAATCAGAGTACCATTTTAAATTTAGATTCAGAACCAGGACATCCAAACATTTTTTCAGTCATATGTCCCCGAAAAGCTGGAAAGACGTATTTCCAGGACAGGACAGCACAGTCAGTGGGTGGATCCAGATTAACTGCAGGTGTAATTCTGTCCATAGTACTCTCCTGCTGTCATTGGTCAGTTTTCCCATTCTCCAGGCAGCCTCCTCTGCCTTCCTCCCAACAAGCTGCTCTGGAGGATCAGGAAAGCCTCCGAAGAGCATGAGGAGGGGCTAGGAGAGTTGCAGAGGGAGTGGGGAAATGAGTGACAATTACGTCCTCCCCTTCTTCCAAGGGAAGTCTCCACTGGATCTCAGCCCATTTTGGCCAGCTGAAGGTCCCCTTTCATTTGTGGAAGGCTACGTTTGGACCAAATCTATCTCCAGGAACAGCAATATTATGTCAAGAATGTTAGAAAGCATTCAGTTTTGTTTTTTAAAAAATAAACCCCACACCCCATATAGCTGCTACGGTGGCAGAGGTGTCCCTTGAGATCAAAAGGTGGGGATAAACACTTGATGAATTAAAAGCCAATATCTACTTCAGCAAGCAAAACATTTTAGTTTCAAAAACATTTCCAGGCAAATTCTAGGTATTTTTTAATATTTACATATTTAACATTTCTTCAGAGCTATCCCTAAACATATCTCAAGAACTTATATTGCCATGTACCAAGAACGTGTGTCAGTTATATCCTCAGGTTATTAAAATCAAAGAGCTTGTTCTACAATATCCCACCTATGTCAGTAACTAGTAATATTAAGCCCTAAAAATTTTCCCTTCTGAAAAACTTAACTCCAGCTCCCCAAAATAATATATCATGCTAATAAGAATAAAAATGGTCACCCGGTAGTACTTTTCAGGCCCTTGCTATATTTGCTAAGAGTAGAACCACCCTTAGTGAAAACTGAACACAGTTCCTTAACTACAAAACAAACAGAATAAAACATTCTGGTAAATAATCATGACCACTAATAATTTCAGGGTTTCCAACAGAAATGAAGAAATGACTTTTTAAACACAAATTCAGGAGTACATGGACACATTTACAGACTGAACTTTTAAACACTTCTACACTTCTAGCTAACAAAGAAAAGGAGTTATTGAAAGGAAACCGTAAGAAGCAAATAAAGAGGCATTGTCACTTGACAGGTTACTTACATGCACAGAGGCCATTGGGATTAAGACAGCATGAAAAATGTACAGGGGTCATTGAAATATGGCTCATAATATATTAGTAAAATAAAAGTATATGCACAAAATAAACTTCACCATGCAATAGTCTAAACACAAGGCAAATAAATCACGTTAAATGATAAGCATGTTTTATAAAAACTTGGCTCTGTCCTGTAAGTTGCTGTCATTGGCATTACCAGACGAATAATTGAATATGCCTATGGTCTGGTGTTTAGAGAAAAGAAACCCACAACACTTGGCCTTTATAAATTCAAGGTTGTAGCCAATGCTTCTGTGTGCAACTGGAAGTCCACTCACAGAGCACTAGATTCCACTCTTACTTTATAATTTTAAAATAAAACTTAGAAGTAATAACCTGCACTTCAAATTAGCTGTAGATATTGATGGGCAAGAATGAGCCTCATGGCGAGAATTTCTAAAATAACTAGGATAAAAAGGAATTCAGAGATAGCAGAAATAGGAGAGAAGGTAGGAAATACTGCCTATACACTATAAATACAGGGTTGAATTCCATGGTGTCCTTCCATTCAGGGAACAGTTTGATCTAGAGGACTATTTCCTCCCCATTTTTTGTAGGATAGAATGCCCTTTCCCCCTGAATGCTTAAATCCGCTTCACAGACTTATAATTCCCTCTTCTCTTCTGCCAGTGGAGGTCTCCACTATATCAAAGATGCTTCTGCAAAAGGAATGATTCCTTCCAATTGTGGAAATGCACCATTGGATATCACTCAAAGGGAGGAGAAAAATAAATAAAGTTTGAATTTTGGAACTTATTTTAAAGAGCTTTCCCTTCCTTGTGAAGTATGTGTCTAGCCATCTGGTTTGTTTGGAGGACACCATTTATAAGTTGTATTTTTAAAAAATTAAAAAACACATTACTAACAAGGCAGCAACATGCCTCCCCATCAGTACTGAGAATGAGATGTTGCGCATGTGCAAAGGTTGAGTAATTGAAAGGAAAAGGTGGAACAATGGGGCGTGAAAGAATTAAGGGAGGAAGGGTTGCAGAGGTGGTTTTAGCAACTGGCCTGTACGCTACAGATTCCATAGCATTTTTAAAAAACCCAAATATATTAAAAACACACAGATTGAGGGGTCCTGACAATCTCTATGGTAGCAGCAAAGCACAAAGAACTCTGGATTTATTTTGGGGGATTGGTGTCTGACACCCAGAAAGTTTCTGCCATCAGCCAGTAGTTTCAAATTCTCTTTGATAAGAGACTGTAGTAGGGACAGGACCACTCATTCACCCAAAGCACAAGAAACAGGCAAGAAGATAATGACACACAAATCAGGTATCCAAGTTATATGGCTCCATTTTTGCCTATTTACTTACTTGTTATTGCCTCAGATTTAAAATACATGTACAACTACCTACAATTTATTGTGACTCATCATCATAATAAATACTGGACTCCTCCTAGATTCCATAAATTATGAATGGACCAATCCCCACCAAACCTAGAATATTAGGTGAATTGGGGGCATGAAGTACGATAGTTCAAATGAAGTGCTGTTAAATCCCATTCATTTCAGAGGGTGAGTTAAGCACATGCTTAAATCTCTCTGCTGAAATCAATCGGACTTAACACCGTTTACCTCAGATAGATTGGGCCTTTCCAATTTGAAACATTTACTGTTTGAATTTTATTCCTGTTACCTTAAACACATTTGAGTTTTTCATAAGACTCTCTGCAAGGAAATGCACCCCACCGGCAATATGAAGCAATTTCCAAATTGCCTGCCCATACTAAATTAAAATGCACTAATCCTAAGAACAATGTAGAAGGAAGTCTTACTGAATTCACTGCCTCTGATTGTATTGTAACAGTTTTTTCACAAGGCAGATCCATCTAGGTAATGGTCCATTTTGAAGTACATTATGGCGCTTTATATTGGTAACTAACACAGCAGAATAGTACAGAGTGGTGTGTGGGAAAATCCACTTCAGAAAAACATTCACAGTAGATTTCAATCTATCATTCAGGTGACACGAGTTTGCAGGCCATGGGGGAACAGCTTGTGTTCTCATATGAAGATTTGATGTTATACACAGGAGCTTATTACCACACACTGGAATATGTATGCAGACTATATTTTCACACTTTGACTATTGCTATTAATCTTCAACTTGTTTTTGTAAAAAACTTAAATATTTTTAAAACAAACAAGTGAACAGGCACAGTCCTAATTTTAGGAGCTTGGAGCAAAACATATAGAATAGAAATAATTATGCTAATAAATATGAAAGGAACTTTTGTCTTTAATATACAAGCAACCCTTATGAATATTTGCACTGTCCTTTTCTATTTGTCAGTGTAGCTCGACTATAAAAAATATCCGTTCTGTTGCACCAATGGATGCCCACTCACAATACATTGTATCTAATGCTTAGATACTATTTCCAACTGTGCATAGGACACTGAAGGACAAAGTGGGAGGTGTCTATGTTAGCATGAAAAGCAAGGGGGAAGGATTTACAGGAATTTTCACTGCTGCATTCATATAATATATTTTAGAGAATAGCCCCCAAATGTAGAGTCTGGGTGTGTGTGTCTCAAAATGTGTGCACAGTTCTGGTGAAATATTTCCAAATTTGGTGAGAACCTGGAACTGACACATTCAAGATATCGAAACTCCTCAGTCTCAGTCATGTTCATTGCTCCTCTCCTCCCCTGCCCCACAACAGAAACTGTACCTAGGTTGTCCCTAATTTCCCACCCTTTCTTCTATAGCCCTTTCCCAAACTCCTTAAAAACAAAAATCCCTTCCTTCAACTATAGCAAAGGAATGAAAAATATACAACAAATTGTATATTTAAGCAAGTTCCAGAATTTGGAAGTGCCCTATAACGCTTAATTGTCTGAGTGTCAGAGTACCACAATACATCTTCATCACAAATACAGTGCCCACAGTCACATTAGACCGAAATGTCTTAACACAAAAACTTAAAATATAAACCCCCTAAACGCAAACATACAGTAGATGAAAATATGCATAATTTTCAGTTTCATTGTAATGAAATCCATGATGTACCCAGTCTCTTTCTTTTTGCTAATTCCCTTTGAGACTTCCTCAGATGTGAGAAGCATCAAATGTAATAAATTACACTAACTCTCTAAAGATATGCATAATGTTAAACTTATTAAAACTGTTTTATTTCTTAAGAGCACTGTATTTTCTTGGAAGTTCAACTGCATATGCAAATTCTGTACAGCTGCAAAAACATTCTTGTACAACATCTCAGATTACCTAACACCGTCTCCAAGAGGCAGATCTTGCCCCAGATGCTTCAGCACATTTTCCATATTCAACTTATGCTAACCATTGCTTTTCCCATATATTGTTTATTCACCAGTATCTGTTTAGCGCTTATGCTTTCTTACGCTTCAATGTCTGGATTTTTTAAGTTAAATGTTTCCACTGAGAGACATTGGTGAAATTAAAATTTTACTTGATAATGAACAATGCAGCAATGTTAAATACAGCTTTATGTGCATTATGTTTTTCTCACCTGCATTGTGCTTTGCTAAGTATTTGTCTTTGTATTGCTTCTTTTTCTTTCCAAACCAAGTACAGCTTGCCTGCTGCTCTTGTTTAGTCTTCTCCATAGCAATACAAGCCACTCGCCTTGTAGGTGAAGAGGAAAAAACTATCAGCTTGTTACTAAAGATTACTTTTTTAATGAAGCAATGTTAATATTTATCTTTAACATAATCTCCCCCACCATTTTTTTTTTTGCAGGACAGATTAAAATTCATTTCCCAGCTTTCACATTCGAATTTTTGATGACCCTTTTCAAAGCACCAATTCCTTGTTTACCACACCAGCAGCCACCATGGAGTCAAATGAGTTATTGCTGCTTTAAAAGATAGCTGCAGCTGCTGAGAGGAGCTAAGGCAGGGGCGAAGCAGCACTTTGACAGCTGTGGCTCTTTTCATCTGTCACAGCACAGGGCATGGCAGAAGGTACTCCAGTTTCTCAAAGCCTCTCATCCTGCCACGGCTACCGACTGTCATGATTGATGACAGGAGGGAGCTCCTGGGGCAACTCTCATGAACACAATCCTCCAATAGCAGGGTGATCTGTAAACCAAACTTAAATTACATGACCTTCATAGTCTAAACACGAAGGAAGGCCTTGATTTCATTCGCATTGCCAAAAGCAGGATGGACTGCTGCTTAATCCATAGTGGTCCAGTTTGTTCCACCTGGTCACAGTGGTAGCCTTCCTTTTAGTAGATACCCAGTACAGACTATATCCACATATAGGATAAGGCTGAGACTGAGATTTTATCTTAGAGACTTCTTAATTACAGACCTGGTCTTCAGGTTTGCTATTATCAAGCCTTTAGCAGGAACTTCATGGCTGCTATGACAATCATTTGGCTATGCTGATGTGTTACAAACCCAGATAATGGCCTAAGATTATAGGATGCATTTCTGCTACTGAAGTCTAACAAGTATGATCTTGGAAGCTGCCTTGGTGGGGTGCTGACTAAGAACCATATATAAGTTGCCCTGAGCTCCTCAGAGGAAGACTAGGGCGTAAGTTTAATTAATTAATTAGAAACCACACACAGAAGGCAGGATACACTCTTGATTAAGTGTTGTGTAGCAGGAGGCAGTGGAAGACAGAAGTGCCTGGGGTGCTCTGCTCCATGGGGTCATGAAGAGTTGGACACGACTAAACAACAACAGCGTCCTAGATTTAGGTAGCCAGGGTATAAGGGTATCGTTGTAATACATTTTGTCAGGAATTGACCACAACCTTATGTAGGCCTGAGTAGTCTCAGTTCATGCCAGAAACTGATGGATCCTTTGGCTTTACAGAATTATTTGGAGGATTTATCCATTGACACTAAAGATCACTCTGGTGACAGAATGGTTGATATATGAAATCAAAAGTTGAGTATGGCTACAGTGCTGTGGCAGCTAGGCATTCTCTTCTCACACTTTTGTAAGGTGCTACTCCTTAGTAACTGAATTGCTAAGAAACTTAAAGCAGCAGGAAAAGCAACTGAGGGCAAGCAGTGTAAGATTCAGGCCGAATCAAAACTAAGCACAACACAGATATCATTTGAAGGTCATGCCATGGGAGTGAAACAAATGCCATGCCATCTGGTGGAGCTCTTCTGCGTAGGCTAACTGCAGTTTGTTATGGACTTGCTTTGCAAGGCATTTGCAGATAAACAACATTGTCTTCAATCTGATCTGGACACTGCTACTACATGATAGTATCCAAACAGAGGCACTGAAAGTATCCTCTTATTTGTCCGATGCCAACATGCTGTAAGGGAAAATGTTAGCAACCATTTACACTAAAAGGAAGAGCAGGTTGTTGAATGGGATTACCAACACATTTTTAAATTAGAGAAAGCTGCTGCTGCCTCAGATGACAGCAATGATAAAAGCCCTCTGAAGGCTAGTGTATAAGCAGATAATTTATACAGCTACTATCTAGTGTCTAATCTCACTATTATTTTAAAGATGGTGGGGAAAAATGGTTGCTGAATCACACAACTCTCCCCAAACAATTTGTTTGGTTTAGTGGATCTGGCAGTCTAGCCAAGGAAGGGCAAATGCAACACCATTTTCAACCATAAATTTCTCATGGATTGTCCACAGCACTTGTTCAAAATATCAATGAGAAAACATCATAGCAGCACTCATCTGCGTCTTCACTGAATTGTTGATAGAAATGATTATGGAAGGCATATTTTAGTTTGTGGGGCATCGTATCCAATGGAATGGGTGTTCACCTTGTTGTGAGACATGCTAAACACCCATTCCGTTGGAAACGACACTCCACTCCCAAAACTACACTTCAGGTAAGACCATTTTTTCTTTTCTTTGTCACAAAGAGGCTGCCTGAATAAGTTCCACAGGGACTGATCTTATCACTGCAGTGTTACCACCACTTACCTCTCCCAGGAGTAGTCTCAGGATATATGTGCATGTTCTTGCTATAACAGTGTATGTGTGTTTTGAGCACTAGACTGAATGACCAATTTAATTGACTAAATGAAACACCTTTTTTTGCCAGAAAAAAGGGAACAAATGTTTCAAATTGTAGGCACATTTTGACAGACCAATTTATTTTAAATTACAGACATATTAATTTTATAAAATTCCAAACATACCATTCCTGAAGCTCAGGAGACGGAATGAGGCCTGCAGTTCCATTTTTTGAATTCTCCAGTTTACCCTGCCACCAATTGTGATCATCTTTGCTAATAATCTGGATAATATCACCAACTCTAAATCTGATACCAGCTTCTTTGCAGGGAATGAGGTCATCCTTTGCTGGGTCATATTCAAATTGTGCTCTTACATATATCTATAAAACAGGAGTTTGTGAAAACAATGCGATGTTAATATGGTTAGAACTGACAGGTGAAATGTTACTCTATAATCTAACTATCACTGTTTGCATCCAGGATTGGAAGATACCAGTATTAGACATAAGAATGACGGCTGAAAACAAAACAGAAAAAGCTGGAAAGAACTGTGGTGATGATTTTGATGAAGCCTTTAATTGGAGTGCTTTAACATTCCATTGAAACTCTGAAATTCTACTTCACCTCTTTGTCTGTTTGCATTAAAATATTGTTACTAGTTACTCAAAATATGAAATAGAAATATGTATTACTTAATGGACAATACCTTAACTAACAAAAACTTTAATTCAGAAGATGAAAAATAATAATGCACACAGTGCATCTTTACTATGTGCTGAACACAAGCTATATTACTAGGGGCATATCTATAGGCAGCTTCCTGTGTTCTAAATCTTTCATTTTTATGTATGTTAAGATTCCATTTGACCCAGACCCTGGAGGAAGAGGACTGGGACCCCACGGCAGATCCCACCCCAACTGAAGACCTCAAGCAACTGACAGAAAGCCAGTCTATAAAGTCCTGTTTCAACGATTCCTTGTCTGGGCTCCCCAATAACTTCCTCAACATCATCTCAAGTCCTGTCTTAATCCTCAGTTCTCCCTCATGCACCTCCAGCCTTCAGGAGTCATGACAGCTGTAGACAAGAAGGACAGAATCATAGAAGGAATGCCTAATTTTGCTGTCAGATGGCCAGAGGTCTACTGAGAGAAGGAAAAGATCTAGCCCTTAGATTCAACATGTATTGTATTAAATATATATACTAATTTAAAATCTGGAATTCTTGGTTGTATTTTCCCAAGTCTTGGGATTTTTTTTTTTTAATAAAGATGCTACTATTTTTGAAATTGATGAGTTAGTTTGAAATAATTTGTTGTTCAAGTGATGTTTTGGAATGAATTGCAAGCAGACAATACAGGATACAAAGAATTTTTTTGAGAAGCGTATCACTAAAAACATTAAGAGCAACCATTTAAGGAAAAAAGACATCAGAAGTAGGACACCTGCTAGACAGGCAGTTGGACCTTTGGAAGACAGGAAAGTTAAAGATGTATTAACAGGAAGAAAAGGAAATTGTGAGGAAGCTGAATGAATTCTTTCCATCCATTTTCACTGTGGAAGATGTAGGACAGATCCCTGTAGCTGAACTAACTTTCTCAGAAAGGGAATTTGAGGAACTGCGCCAAACAGTGATGACAAGAGATGAAATTCTGGGTCTTATTGACAAATTAAGGTAAAGGTAAAGGGTCACGACTGGACCATTAGGTCCAGTCGTGACCGACTCTGGGGTTGCGGCGCTCATCTCGCTTTATTGGCCAAGGGAGCCGGCGTACAGCTTCCGGGTCATGTGACCAGCATGACTAAGCCGCTTCTGGCGAACCAGAGCAGTGCACGGAAACGCCGTTTACCTTCCTGCTGGAGCGGTACCTATTTATCTACTTGCACTTTGATGTGCTTTTGAACTGCTAGGTTGGCAGGAGCAGGGACCGAGCAACGGGAGCTCACCCCGTCGCGGGAATTCGAACCGCCAACCTTCTGATCGGCAAGTCCTAGGCTCTGTGGTTTAACCCACAGAGCCACCCGTGTCCCTTATTGACAAATTAAAAACAGACAAATCCCTGGATTCAGGTGATATCCATTTTAGGAGTTTCTAAGAACTCAAACATGAAATGGCTGATCTAACAAAAATCTGTTAACACCTCCAAGATCAGCCTCTGTATTTGAGGACTGCAAAGGACCAATACTGCGTCTGTAAGGGTACCTTATGTCTAACTTAAAAGTTATTTGAGAGTGTCAGTAATCATACGGAAGGACTTATCTAGGCTATATTGCATACTTCGACTTTCAAAAAACTTTTTGATGGAATTTGTCATCAACGGAATCTGAGTACTTTTAGCGGTCAGTCATGGGATGAGAGGACAGGTCTTTTAATGGATCGGTACCTGGCTGAACAGTAACAAGTTAAGCAGGAAGACGAAAGTAGAAAAAATGACAGTTCTCACAATGACAGGATGTGAGGTCCCCAATATTGGGACCAGTGCTTGTTTTAACTTTGTCATGATGTAGAGTTACAGGTGAGTAACAAAGTGGCCAAGTTCATCCAGGGTGGTAAGAACAAACAGTGAGGCGCTCCAAACAAATATCTATTCAAACTGGGTGAATGAGCATTAAAATGGGAAATGAAGCTGAGGGTAAGCAAATGTAAACTGAAGCACATTCAGACAAAAAAAATATGATGACACACAATTGCTTCTTTGTAATATCTGAATCAGGGTCTAGATTGGTGTTTGAATGCCGTGAGTGGGCTGCATGAGGACACATAAACAGAGCTCAAATCCTATGTCTATTCCTTGACTGAGATAGCTTGGCCACTGTGGGTATGGTCCTGATACCCAGAAGACTGGACTACTACAGGGTGCTCTATGTGGGGTTGCCCTTGAGCTTAGTCTGGAATCTGCAGCTGTTGCAGAATATAGATGCTAGGTTGCTGACTGGGACACCCTGTTTACACCACATAAACCTCTGCCACAGTACTGCACTGGCTACCAATATGCTACTGGGATCAGTTCAAGGTTTTGCTTTTAACATGTAAAGTCCTAAACAACTTGCCTCACCCCATATACCCCTGCCTTGGAACTACACTCTTCAGATAGAGCACTGCTAAAAGTATCACATGCCCCAGAGGTGTGATTAGTATGCAGTAGAAACTAGGCTTTTAGTGTTGCAGCTCCAGCCCTTTGGAATCAGTTACCATTTGAAATCAGACAAACACCTAGCTGTTTTTATATTTAACTAAAGAGAGTTTTGTTTTAAAAGGCTTTTCATGAAATGTGACCCAGCCATTTTGTGCAATAATAACTGTAACTACAGAACTGGTTTTATTGTCCTTTGTTCATGGTGTTTGTAATACTTATTATTATTTTATTGTATACCACTTCAGTAATTTTTTGTTGTGAAGCAGTTTATAAACCTGCAAGCAAGCAAATAAATAAATAAATAAATTCTAAAGGTATTGCCAAATATTATCAGGATACCTGAGTAATAATCATAAATAAAGAAGTCCAGCTTGTAAGAACTGTCCCTTAATCATCCCCTCCTCAGCATAATGAAACTTAAGAAAATCTAGTATTTATTAAGACCAAAATACTCAAGAATGCACAACTACCACACATGAAAAACTGTTATGTATAGTAAATGCCTAAATATTATTTTCAGGGCAGCAAACGACAACCATGAAGATGCAATGAAAACGAAACATTAGAAGAATGATGGCATTAACACATCACATGGTCCTGAATCTAGCTACTATTAGAAATTATAATAAAAGTTGTAATAAAAAAATATATACAACTACATTTCAGGTCACAGGAAAATGGAACTATGATGAATCAGCTAGGTGAGTAAAACACAAAATGGGAAAAGTTTTTAGAGTTAAAGTCGGCACATCATGGAATACCACATTTGAGATGATAAGGAACGATTGCTACAAACTAAAGGCGCTAAATTAGGAAAGCTTCCACGTAGAATAGCTATTCACCTGTCGTCCTTTTGGTTGTGTTGTTGATGGCAAGTCCTGCAGAACAAAGCCAACCCAGGAAAAGAAAACTTCATTTTACTTTGAAAGCAGTCAACAGTATCAAAGCAAATAGTTAATTTGCAAGTATTAACAACAAATTTATTTTCAGAAATAACAATTTAATAGGAGAAAATGTCAAATCCAGGCTGTTTAGCAGCAAGCTGAAGAAAGCAGGTAAAAATTAAGCAGACAGAAAATGTGCTTTCAATAAGAATTCATCATCTTCAACACAAAAGCACCTGTAAGCAAAGGAGGACCCCTCTTTTAGTCTTAACATTCTAATTATACTCCTATTGGGACAATTATATAAATAAATTGTTTTTACAATTTGAAAGCTACTGTGTATCCAGCCGTTACGTCTAAATAGATTTCTAATTCATATAAATCTTAGTGTTTATACATAAACCAAATTATTCCTGTAGCTAATTACAATGGCAGTATTTTAAACAACATATAGAACAGTCTATATTGACGTTAATTGAAAGTTTGCAGAAACAGATACCATTTCTCATCTTATAGTACATGTGTTAACAGCACAATTATCTAAGTGTTTCTCAAGGAAGATCTGTCTACAGGTGCTTTCTAGTGTTTTACCATATATGTTCAGAGAAAAACAAATGATAAAAAATAGCGGTGTCTGCCATTATGTTTAACAGTACCTTTTTTTCCTGAACATATGACTAAAAAGAAAGTACTTTGTGTTAAAGATGTGATGTTAATAGCTTGGGATTATAAATGCAGTTTAAAGCCAGTTCCTTTTGCTTTTCATATCCAGGCAAGGCTCATATTTCACAAGAATATGTGCACATACCACAACAGCAGAGGACACACCAATTCCTTAACTGAGATAGCGGAAACCAATACTGCAATCTACAGAGCTTTAAAAATAAAAAATGTCCAGGTCTAAAAAAACCAAAACCCTCCAAATACCTGCTGTGCAAATGTTTTGCTTCAAAAGACCACTTCAAAAGTTGAAAATAGAAATTAGCCTTTTTGTTTAGTTTTGAGCAAGTCAGGATGAGGGTAATGATAAGCATATTTCAGGGATGAGTGAATTTTTACATTACAGTTGAATGTAACTCATTAAAGGGGTTTTAATGAGAAGATTATGTTGTCGCGTAAACCCTTGAATGAGAGCAAATGGGGAATTAGACTTCTAAGTATTCTTGATTTTATCAGCAGAACACAATTTTCTACTGAACATGTAATCATAACAGGAATGGTAGATGAGCACCAACAAGATCTGAATACTCTCTGTCTAGAAGTCTTACCGAAACAGAATTGTTAATGCTGCTATGGCCATTAGCTGGGGACTGTCTGGATGTAGAGGGGGAATCTCTCTGAAATAAGACACAAGGTTCATTATCACACAACACTACTGCAGAACACAGATATATTCATGTCAACAGTTATATCCACAGGCTTATGACCAATTATTTTGCCTTTTCTTTCCCCGTCTGCTTTCCACATCACACAAAGCCAAACCACAGCTTTGTGCAAACTCTGGGAGAGAGGCAAGTGGCTGCTTTGCTTCTCCCAGGTGGTCCTGATGCAATATTGTACTAAGCCATAGTTTTTCTCTGTGTATTGTTTAAACCTAGTTTAGCTGTCTCTAGACTAATGTTAAGCTTTATCCAAGGTTTTGTCCCATGGTTTACAGTTTGAGGTTTGTCTGGGAGAGTGAAACCATGCATCCAGATTCAGATGACACACTGAATCAAGCTATGGCTCAGCTCAGCAAAACAACAGGGGAGGAGCAAAACGATTACCCTCTCCTCTTCTGAAGTTCATGCTAAACCAGTGATGGCCAAACTTGGCCCTCCAGCTGTTTTGGGACTACAACTCCCATCATCCCTAGCTAGCAGGACCAGAGGTCATGGATGGTGGGAATTGTAGTCCCCAAACAGCTGGAGGGCCAAGTTTGGCCGTCACTGTGCTAAACCATGGATCTCGAGTGTTTTCATATTTTTTTAATACACAATCTAAATTAATGTCTATTTTTTATAACTTTAAATGTAAGTGGGACATACTATAGATACACACACGTTTGTGTGTGTGTGTGTAACTTGGAATGGCCTCTCTTTCATATTATTTTGAAATCTTGGGACATAACTGAATAGAAAACTTGCTATTATCTTTCGGGTGTATATGGGGAGGCCTTCCTCCTATAATAATCTGTAAATTCTGTTGGGCTTTTCATAGTCTGCAGTTCATCTGGAGGGCAACATGAAGAAACATGGCTTGCTTAAAAACAAATGGAATAGTATGATATTGTAAATAAATAAATAATAATAATAATAATATGCCACCAATCTGGCTGGGTTTCCCCAACCACTCTTTAGAAGACATAACTTTACACTCCTGATGGGGCATATAATACATGACAAAGTTGTCAAAAAAGAAAACTCAACTTCTTTTGAATACTTCTGTAGTAAAACAAATCACTTACATTATAGAAAAAAGGACTGAGGCAAAAGTACAGGACTCTGATATTTTAGGATGAGAATATTCAGTTGGGTTTAATAATTTCCCCAACAATAAGTAAAATATGTCTAACACCATATTAGATTGCAATGGGTCAATAGCTTCTTGTGTTACAAAACAACAGAGGACATGAATGGCTTCCTCCTACATTTCGGCTTACACAGTTGTGCCTGGATCTGAGAATATTAATGCATGCATATGTATGTTTTGGGACTACAATTCCCACCATCCCTAGCTAACAGGATCAGAGGTCAGGGATGATGGGAATTTTAGTCCCAAAACACACACACACACACACACACACACAACAGGGGCAGCTGCATATTTTCCTCAAAAGAGCTCACCCATCTATTGATATGAGAAGGAGTAGTTTCAGTCAAGAAGCGCTATCAATGAGGAGATCTAGCAGTCTTTATTGTTGTGGGTCCCATATTTCGTATTCTTTGCCTAGGGAAGTCTGCCTAATCACCAATAATTTGCCTTCTAGGAAATATTGTAAGATCATCCTTTTAGGAAAAATGTTCGGACTCTATGATTTTCAAAATAAAGTTGTATCCAATGCTAGTCCTGCTCAGAGCAGACCCACCGAATAAGGACATGATTACTCTGGGTCATTAATTTCAACAGTGCTACTCTGAGTAGACTAGTATTGGATATAACCCGTGATTTTAATAGCCTTTTAAACATATACTCACAGGTCTTGCTTATCGAGCACAATATTTTCTGTGAAAATCGTTCGTCAGGCGAGTGTTCACATAATGAGTTCATGATTTCCATTATTTCTGATAGAAATACTTCTAATCTGGGATTTTCCCAATTTCTCCCCCACCCTTTTCAATTTTTTCTGCAGCCAATCAGCAAAAGAGAGACAAAGGGAAAAACTGATTTGTCTGATCCCTCCTACTGATTCATCTGATCTTGCACCCTCAATCCCTTCATAGTTTCTGCCTAAACGTAGCTGCTACCAACCAGCAAAGCAGAAGCAAGCAAGCAAATAAGGAAGTGGGCAAACTCTGGATTTTCGGATATGTGAATCTGTGGTGTTTATAGTGAGGTTTGGGCACAATTCTTTACTTGTGGATTGGTGAATTTTTGCATAGCAAGTGGGTCGATAGTGGGATTTGCGCGTATAATTTCTCTCCTTGGCCATACTTTTTTCATATCTAACTCTCAGCTTGTATTTTCAGACAAGTGAGGATCTTCAACAAAATACTGCATTGTTCCTTCGCGTTCTAAAACTAATCCTCCAGCTCAGAATTCCAGGCAGCCTGAAACAGGAGCCTTGCAGCACTATTTTGGACTTGCTGTGGAAGTTGACATGGAAAAAAAGAGTGTGCTGTTATTTATTGATTTCCATCCTCCTGAAACCTTAACCTCCTGTGCCATACTGTGCTGAAGAGCTCAAGTCTGGGGCTGGGATGCCAACACTGATTTTGAGTGATCTGCTGCTATATATCGCAATATCGGGTGCCTACTGTTACCCCAGCTGGATTATCCTTTCCCCCATCACAATACAATACCATTTATCACCAAGGAGAAAGAGAGGGAGACAGACAATTTCAAGTGCCTGCCCTTGAACTACTAGCTCTTCCCTTCCTATTAGGCCATAAATGGATGGGGTTTTTTTGGGGGGGGGGGGTATCCATGATGACATGTAAAACATGTTGTGAAGTTCAGTTAAGAGTAGGATGTTCAGAAGGTGTTCAGTTAAGAGTAGGATGTAAATCTATTAAATAATGATCAGGACTAAGCGGAGAGTTTTCTGGAGAGTAGGAAAGGTGTGAGGAGGCAGCCATTTGCCTTTTTTTACCTTCTTATTGCCTGAAGCATCTCCATATACTAGGGATGGTGAAACAGTGAGCCTCTAGATAGGCCTTTCTCAACCTTGGGTCCCCAGATGTTGTTGGACTACAACTCCCATCATTCCTAGTTAGCAGAACCAGTGGTCAGGGATGATGGGAGTTGTAGTCCCACGTCTGGGAACCCAATGGTTGAGAAAGACTGCTTTAGATGATGCTGGAATATTAGCCTTGACCACTGTACATTCTCCTGTAGCCAACCATACAATTTGTTTATAATGTTCCATTGATTTGTTATGTTTATGCCTTTGTATCTCAGTTGTCTTACCAAAGGCCAACTCAAAATTTGAACTCAGTTTAAAAAGCAAGGTGTTCCTAACATAGCTACAGTTCTGAACACCTGAGATTACAAAGCAACTTGCAGAACCCAATGGAGGAAACATGGATTTGACTTCTGCACAATTCCCAATGTTCTGCTATAAATAATGAAATCAAATTTCCATTTATCCATGGAATTTTCACTTCATGCCAGGTTTTCATATGCATTGCTATTCTCTGGCTAAATTTCCTTCCTCTGTATATATTGTCTCATTTTCAGATAATTACTTTTGCTACTTGCAGAAGAAGGAACACATGGACCTTTTAGGAACAAGCCTCTCAAGCAATGCCTCATGAACTAAAAGGTGTGTTCTACCTTTCAGTATCAAGGGGGAATGTCACTTAATGGATGAGGAGCCTGAGGTTAGAAATTTTACCCTATCTCAAAGTTAAGGAATGCAATATAATACTGGTTTGTAGGGCATGCTCAAACCATAGTTTGTTAATTCAAATGCGATGGCAAATTAAGGTTGACCTCAAACCAGAAGGGAAGTAGTGAATCACTATGTTCACATAATGCCAACCCATGGTTTGCCATTAGGCCTGAACCATTCTAGAGAAAGATACTCTAAGCAACATATTTTTGGGGATGAAATTTCAACACCATGTTTGAATTCTATTAGCCTATCTTACAGCAACTAGGAGGAGAATATTTGATAGTTCTGTTCCATGTTGAGTTTTGCTCAAGAGCTAGAGGCACAATGTGTCAGAGATTGCATTACAGTATAAGAAACTGGGCATAACTAAAATACCAGCTGTAGCATAAAAAATTCTAGAAGATCATAATAAGCTTGTGCAAAGTCCTACAAAAAAACTTGTACACATGGAGAAACTCCTCTGGATCTGGGGATTTTGAAAATTGAGCTTTTTATAGATGCTAGAAGTTGAGTTTTTTTAATGAAAAATCAAAGTGAGGATAGACTACTAAAAAGAATGGCTAGTAAAAAGCAAAATGAAAAGAAACACAATAACAGATCTAATTTTACTTCTATGGATCAAAAACCTCCAATTGTATTGTTTGAATGTAAATGAATGTAATCTTCTCTTTTTTATTTTATTTTGTAGGAGCAGGAGAGCTTTGACCAAGGCAGCATCTAAAAAAAGAATTCTTAAAATTCAAAGTGATTATCAAAGTCTAAAATACATCCCGAGAGTTCTAGAAAAATAATAACTTGTTTTCAGTGCTTAACTACAGATATGTGCTCAATCATTTGTAGAATGCATTTAGAGAAATAAGATTCTACTGTATACAAACGATCCTTTAAAAATCATCTTATGCTGAGGGTTAGTATTAGAGGTTGAAGCTATTTCACCGCCTCCTGAATTAAAGCCATCTTGGTATAGTCTATAACCATGTTAAGTGTTTTGAAGGGCAACATCCCCTCAACATTATCATGCTTTGTATCACTGAGTAGGATTTATGTGTGGGAAAATGTGGGTTCTCCACTAGCATATTCATTGCTTCTTTGATTGTTGTGAGGACTGCGGTATGGAAGTGTCATGGGCACCTATTCAGTACAGTTTGTAATGTGACTTGTGATGCCAACACAGGGTGTGTTTTTTTTTAAAAAAAACCCAGGCCATTTTGTAAGTATTACTTATCCTTCTAAAACAAAAGGTTTGGAGACTGTGCACTGAATCAACTGCACGACTCCTGAAGAGGAGTGTACAACTTGTCAAGGTTTTAAAATGGAGAAACAGTAGCATGGCAAGCCTCCAATGCAAGGTGGGCCTCTCATTACCTTTTACATGAGTGTGAAATGTTGTGCTATTGACACAAACAAGTAATCTACATGGATGTTGAATAATGGCTTATATGCGCTTCTGGCAACTACTGAAATAAATACAATTTACTTCAAAATTAAATAATTGCCATTTTAGAATGGAAGATGATAATTTTGCGTATCTGTATATTGGCAATCTATAATATGCTACGAAAATCCACATAGGAACAACTGATACATTGAGCATGCAGTATTTTAAAGTATGACATCACTTACATAGTATTTCTCCCAGTTTGTTTGCTAAGTAGGAAAAACATCCTTCCTTAAAATTAATTTAATCAAAACAAATCTATCAAAGCATATTTTATACAGGTACAAAACCCCAAACAAGCAATTAGAAACATTTTGCATGGGAGAAAAGAGAGTGGAAGGCTCTTTGGTTTAAGAAGTTACATGTACTTCCTGGAAAAAAGTGTTTTAAATAGTTTTACACTTAGGCATTGCAGAATTAAAGATTATGAAACTAGAAAAAAAAATTAAAGAGGTAACCCAACAATAATTTAAACAGAATTATATTTAAATATTTTCTGAAAGCTGTTTGGCTCACAATGTGCCACTAATTTATCTCCTTGCTAGTTTGCCTGCTATCAGGATATTCCTAAACTTTTTTTAAATGTACAGTTCAAAATCCATGAACCACTTCCCACTTTTTGGAAGTATTGCAAACTGTGTTATATTCCTAATTATAGTTTTCTTTTAATATATTTGAACAGACATCATTTTCTTTGGCTAGATAATCCCCCCAAAATTTCATTCTATCCATGCCTCATTACAATTATGAATTGCAAAAAGAATCCAAGTTACCATAAGCCACTGTGAATTTCTACTTCTTACAACTAACAGTGATTATATGGAACTTTGGGCTCAGGATATAAAGTACAGTGGTACCTCGAGTTACAAATGCCTCAGGTTACAAATGCCTCAGGTTACAAATGCCTCAGGTTACAAACTCCTCTAACCAGTTGAGAACTTTGCCCCAGGATGAGAACGGAAATTGTGTGCCGGCGGCACAGCGGCAGCAAGAGGCCCCATTAGTGAAAGCATGCCTCTAGTTAAGAACAGTTTCAGGTTAAGAATGGACCTCTGGAACAAATTAAATTCGTAACTAGAGGTACCACTGTATTAAAATCATGAAATAATTATCTGTGATTTTGAAAAGGGCTGGCTTCTCTCATAACTGCAATTCTCATAACTGCAATCTTCTCCTTTCTTCTCTTTCTTCTTCTCTCTCTTATAAGGCATTTGATCTGCCATACTACTGCCAGGTAGATAACTCTACCCCCCCCCCATCAGCATTTTCAACAGGAACAGACTTTGTAAATCTACCCTATGTATGTTAGAACATTTACTTGTCTCATGAAATAAGTTATCCCATGAAATAAAATTGGTATAGCATTGCTTACTCCTGACAAAGCCAAACATCTACTTAATTTCTATCATAAGTGAGAAGTTTCATGACTGTACTTCTCACTAGGTACTAGATACAGAAATCTGTCCTAATGTATTAAATAAGAATAATTATTTCCCCATTTTTTTCTGATATCAGTGATTCGTCAGCCATCTGGTGCTTTTGCTTTCCTCTGGCTAAATTGGTAGACTAAACGGATATCATAAATGAAATATATCATACATCCCAATGATGAATTCATTTTCAACATTCTTTTCCTATTTATCTATATAACTTTTATCTCTTTATTGAGTATCTTGCCCTTTGGTCACATGGTTATCCTTTTTATAATAAACAAACAGGAATTTCCCCCATTAATTGATAATCATAATCCTGCTAAGCACTTACAATTTACTGATCTTTTTGCTTATTTATTTATCCTCTGTGATGTTTAATATTTTCACTAGATGCAATATATTGGGCTGTTGGCTTGATCGGTTTGTTTCTACTAGAACATCTACATACGAAATGTTTCCCTTTTTCTATTTAAAAGCTTGTCTTTAATTCTCACATTTTAAAAAACCCTGCTGCTACAGCGTGTGTTTCCTTTTAGTATCATCCTTCTGTCTCTGTCAGTGATTTGCTATAGTAGTTTAAACATTTTAACTCATTGAGAAACAACAGACCATGCATTTTGAATTTATTTTGCCTTTACAGTCCTGAACATGCCATCTTATTCACTGCACTAAAAAACTTACTTAAGCCGGCTTTTTACCACCCAATGTCCCAATTATGCCTAAAATAAAGCAGGAAATAGTACAAGTCCTTTTTCATATTATAGGCTGTTAGGGAGCAATTAATGAGCTGATGTAATGATATGAGAGAAGGACGACACAGTAGGTAGGTAGCGCTACTCCTCTGTTCCGTTATCTTTGTTGTAAAATTGGTGTGCGTGATCTAACAGCACAGGCAGAAACAATTTCCCAGAAAGCAATAACATTCAGCCATCAGCAGGCAGTTAGGTTATAGGATTGAGAAGAAAGAGAGTAACTCATTAAATTCATTACCTCACATGAAGAAGACTGGGTGCGATAACTTGGCACAATCTTGAAGGTGATACTACCTCGCATTTCCCTCTGGAGAAAGTGAAATACATTTTTTAAAAACAAAAAACACAACATAACACTCAAAACCATCTAATATTTCAAGAAAATAAAACACCTTAGGGCTTCAGAAGTTCTTTCAGAAATTCATGTTCAGAAATAAAATAGAAAATATGGCAATCATGTGGCTGTATTTCAAACCAGATGCACCTGTACTGTTCACTAGTACTCATTAGAGGTCTTCAGAAATCAGCAAGACATCACAAACATTTTGAACCTGCAAGCTGCTTCTCTCTTGGTGATTTCAACCTTTTCTCCTTGTCATTTCCTGGCTTACTTTAGCAACAAAGACATGCAACTATTTTTCAATTTACATGTTAAATTCAAAGAAAATAATTTTGATATAGCATAAAATTTGTTATACTGAAGATGGAAAAATAGAGAGTGGTGTTGAGTACTGAAACACTAACATTAAAAACTCTAACCTAAATTGACCATTATTATAAGGTGAAACCTGCAGCTTGCTGCAGATTTTATAATTATTATTTATTTACATAGCATGCAAAGGCTTGTCATAATCCATTATTTCTTTAAAAACAACAATGAGGCTAAATTTAAAGAATGGGATTATTTTATGAACAACAAATGCGGGCATACAAGCAGAAGATAACAACAAGGATAATCAAATCTTACAGATGAAAGCTGCTTAATAGAATGCTTTGAAAATAACTTCCTTCCTGTGCTTAGTACTACTATTTAGATTGAGTTAAGTATTTTATATAAAAATGCATCTCCAGCCCTGAATAGAATGTGTAGATTAAACTTACACAACAAAAGACTGAACAACTTCTACAACAGCAATCACTGAAGACACAATATTTTTCATTACTGTTTTCATGAAAGAAAGATCGGTGTCACTGAACATTTTCAACTTCTGCTCCTTACCCTAACACACACACAAGTTATTTGTACAAACTTAAAAGGACAGGATCAGAATGGTCAGTCTAACTGTTGGGAGCATTACTTTTCAATGGAAGAGAAAAAGAAGATTTTTTTTAAGACAAATGTTCTAATTTTGCCATTATGAGTATCCCTAAATCATGCTGTATTTGTGTGTGTGTAGCACAAGTCATCCCAACTGAAACACTTAGTTAGGGCTTATTCGTGCTTACCTTTCCTCTGCTATTTCAAGGCAAAGCCGCGATTAAAAGCTCTGTGTCTGAGCCCCACCACCCCTTTTTGCTTTGGAGTTTTCCCCGTGAAAATCCATTCTTTAAAGCTCAACTGGAGCAAACAGCAATCCGTGGGAAACCTCAACTGATGTTTGCTTCAATTCAGTTTTAAAGAACAGGTTTTTGTGCAGGAAGCTTGTGGCACACACACCCTACCATGTTCGGGCATGGAGCATTAAAATGTGGACCAGCGTCTGGAAAGGGCAGGGCAAAAGGTAACTGTGGATAAGCCCTCAGGGACAGTAAATATCTCGTCCCACTTTAGTTGGTAAGAAAATCAGAAGAAGCAAGGGGAAAGGCAACAAATGCTTTGAGGCCTGAGGTTAAGCTTGCAAAGAATTATATCTTGAAAAAACAGTGATAGGTGATGGGGAAGCAAAGCTCACAGCACTGGACTCCATTAGTTTAAGAAGCAAATTTGAGTTTTTATTCCTCCATTGAAGTTAGATAAATCAGATGCATAATTTGAATACTTACAAGCATTTTTTGCAGCTGTTCCACTGTTTGATTTGCTACACTGATTCCATTTATTTCCCGAATTTCATCACCCACATGAAGCGTACCTATAGAAGCAGGAAAGCAATATGGCATTGTGTAACAGAGGCATCAAATCCCAAAGAAAAAAGGATTGGCAGTAAAAGGAGCCATACCTGAAATAATATTAAACTACATCAACATATTAAATATTAACACCAAAAATACTCTACTTTCATTTCTCTTATTCAACACACACTATATATATATCAGTGGGTTTTCATACTCTCATGCTTTTAATGCACATCTTTTTCTTTATTAAATGTACAGATTGCTTTTTGCTCCAAGACCTTAAAGTGGTTTCTAACAATCATAAAATGATACGATCATTAAAACTTAATACAATTTAAAATCAGATCCATAATAAGCAGTAAATGCAAGGATGGCAGAAGAGAGAGAACATAACACACAGCAGAAACAAAATAAAATGCTGTAGGAAGCCCACCATGCACTGGAGATGGGCCCTTGGCTGCAGTCCAGTTAGCTCATGTCTTAATGAGGCCTTACTCATGACTCTGGTTCACAAAATATAGTATGAAATCAACCTTTCAATTATATGTTGTTTCTTGAAGCATTTCTATGCCTCAGGTATAGCAGGCACATCCAACAGGTAGATCATGATCTACTGGTACATCACTGGATGTCTGTGGTAGATTAGTAAAAGGTAAAGGTAAAGGTACCCCTGCCCGTACGGGCCAGTCTTGACAGACTCTAGGGTTGTGTGCCCATCTCACTCAAGAGGCCGGGGGCCAGCGCTGTCCGGAGACACTTCCGGGTCACGTGGCCAGCGTGACATCGCTGCTCTGGCGAGCCAGAGCTGCACACGGAAACGCCGTTTACCTTCCCGCTAGTAAGCGGTCCCTATTTATCTACTTGCACCCAGGAGTGCTTTCGAACTGCTAGGTTGGCAGGCACTGGGACCGAACAACGGGAGTGCACCCCGCCGCGGGGATTCGAACCGCCGACCTTTCGATCGGCAAGCCCTAGGCGCTGAGGCTTTTACCCACAGCGCCACCCGCGCCCCAAGTAGCTCCCCTCAAAAAAGCTCAGCAGCTTTGACCTGAACCCCCCAAAAGGGGGTAGATCACTGCCAGACTTTAACTCCATGAGTAGATCGTAGTACCTTGGGAGTTGGCCACCCCGGGGTATAGCAACAGGACTTGCTGAAGCAGAGAGGTATGGGACCATAGCCACTGAACAATTCCTAGCACCAGGTACTCTTGCGTCACTTGGACTCAATGCCTCTAAGCTCTGCATGTTTGCAGGGTACCACATGAAAGTTGTGCTAATTTGCTCTTGTGCCAACATTACCTTGTCTGTGAATCATTCCTCCATGCATAATTCTTGCTACAATGCAGTGGTTCAGTTCATTCATTTTTAAAGTGATTCCCTAGTAAAAAGAAACAATCAATTCAGAAAATAGGGAACAAGTATCTTCAGAAACTAAATTTGTTCATGTGAGTATTCTTCACAGATGTGTATTAGAAATAATGTCTGACCCAGCATGTTTGAAATTGCAGAGTCTGTTTATGGCAACCCTTAGATCACTGGATAAAATTCTGTTTTTAATTATAATTGTTTTTAGAATATTTTTAACTGAAATTGTATTTAGAAGTTTTTTTTTTTTTACTGTAACTGTTTTTGTTTTAGAATGCTTAAAAACAAGACATAACGAAAGTTTGGATGTGTTTGCAGCCCTGGGCTGCTTCAAGAGGAGGGGGAGAATGAATGAATGAATGAATGGGGTCACTGAAATGCTTTTATTGAATTGTACTGTTTTTGGTTTTATGTTATGCCTTCTTTGCTCTGAACTTTTTACAACTTACTTAGTGACTTTTTATAGTAAACAACTAATACAGAATATAATAATAAACCTACCACTTTCTATTTTGTTTGTGCAAATTGCATAGACATTGTAGTATTTTCCTTTCAGATACTGCACTCACAGAAATTACCAGGAAGCCACAGATCGGATGTGCTGGGAAACCAGGGATATGCCAGTTCAAACATTATTTCCTTCATGCAGGCAGAATCCTTTGGGTCACTTGGGCTGTTATGTGTTTTTAAAAATCTGAACCAGCTGGAAAAATGGCCAATTCTATTAACGGATTCATGGAAGCCAAAGGTTTCCATCTACAATATTAGGAAATAGTTGTTCTTTAGAAGGTCTATCACGCAAACTTTCCAAGAAAAGATTCTGTTATATCTGTTTACGTCAGCTAACATTCTAAATCAAGGCTTATCACAGGAAAACTCTATTGTAGGTACACCAAGAAAGGTCACAATTCTTCTCTTGAGCGATATCCTCTATCAGATATTTGAAGTTCACTTGGAGGACACTTTCTTAAGCTAGAAATCAGATATATAAACTGAGGTAACCTTTCTGAGAGTATCTATGACTTTATTCTTCTGCAAAATCCCAAGTTGTTGTTGGAATAGCCATTATCATTTTTTTCATTGCAATTTAAGGATTTTACTTTCTTTTCAGCATAACAATGTTGCTTAGGCTGCCAGCAATTCAGTTCCATTTTACCTCGCCTACATTAGCCAGAATTCCATGATAGATGAGTATGCTCAGTGTTGATTGGTTCCTTCTGCAGTTATTCCTGCCCACATGGGCTTCCCCGCCTAGTTTTTCTTTTTTTGTATTTCTGCAGAAGTTCTTAACAGTTCTACCAACTTGGATTCTTCCTCTTGCGTGTGGATATTGTTTCAGTGATACATGGACTGGTGCTCAGCCATCTGTGTTCGCTATTAGGATGCGCAGGTGGGTCCTCACAACAAAATGGTGTGGGTCTGTTTCGAGGGAACCTTCAAAACTTTCCCTTTTTAGGCAGTGAACAAGCAGGCTTCAGCTAGCAAGAGCGTGAATGGTCAAGTACCTTTATATTTATGTGTTTCTGCCTTCTTTTCCAGCCATTCCATCCGATCCCCACTCCCACCCAGTTTTCAGTCCTGTCCCCCACAAAGAGCTAGCTTTCCATGGGCACTGAGTCCTCATTGGTCTACTTTTGGGGATTTTTCCCATGAAACTCCTTTGTATGGCTGTTGCCATTTTGGCTACATAAGTAACAACACTTGGAAAACTGAATTGGAATGAGAATACAGTATGCTATAGTTGGGCTAAGCAGCTGCAGCAGCAACAGTTAACTACAAATTGAAGTCTGTTTCTAAAGTTAGGAAAATGCAATATGTAACACTACAACTTATTAAGAATCCCCAATAAAACATTTGTAATGATTAGCTATCAAATGCCATTCTAAAGATAGAAATTAAAAATGGTTTATAACTAAGTTTTATATGATCCAGTCATTAGTCACAATCTACCATCTGGTAATGAATGGATGCAGATCAGATATCTTTATATGGGAGCAGCTGTCTATTTACCATTGGTTCATCTGTGTTTTTCTGGAACTGAACCAATCGCACTCTTGTTACATTCTCCATGTCCATGTCTCCATTGGCGCTCTCTGGAGAATCTCCATTTAAATATGGAGAGGTGGGAGGTGGTGTAACTCGTAATGCTTCATCACTGTAAACTTCATGTGCCACAACATCATGAGTTTGAAGCAAGGCCTGTAAGAAAATAATAGTTAGGATGTTCCACAATTTCTTGTGCTTACTCTACATGTATGAGGATTGAACATATTCTACATACATAATGATGGTGTCTCAGAATCATACTGCACCTTTTTTTGTCAGATTTCAAAACCCAAGCTACAGTGGTACCTTGGTTTACGAACTTAATCCATTCTGGAAGTCCGTTCTTAAACCAAAGTGTTCTTAAGCCAAGCCGTGCTTTCCCATAGCAGCGGGACTCAATTTACACTCAACAGGAAGTGGAACATGTTCTGCTTCCAAGGCAAAGTTCACAAACCAAGACACCTACTTCCGGGTTTGCAGCATTCTTAATCCAAGTTGTTCATAAACTAAGCTGTTCTTAAACCAAGGTACCACTGTATTTACATTATTGTGTGATGTGTGCGTACTTCACTGACACACATGCACACCTCTTAACTTTCCTTTAATAAAAAATATTGTGGTTTATTGAAAACAAGAGTATTGTAAATTGATTGCTTGATTGATGTTTTTGAGGGAACTGCAATTACTTTAATTAAAAGAGGAGTTCCAAGCGATAGCAGCAATACTCATCCACATGCAGAGAAAGGATGGCTGATGGCCTCCTTTCCCAGGTCCTTTTTTTGGGCGGGGGGGGGGGAGTGGGTAGATTTTGTCACATTGTCCACTGCAGACCTAGCTAGCTTATTCCAGAACATAATAAATTAGCTCCACATTTCCTGTCTTGACTTGGCCATGCCACAGTCCAGCTATGGCTGATCACAGTGTCAAGGCTTTGAGTTACAGGGTTCCTCTTAGCCTATAGATGGCTAAGGTATCAGACAGGCAGGACAGAAATAGGTTAAATAAATACATTTAAATAATAATATATTGCTGATTAGTTATCACAAATTTTATACTATGATAGTTGATTCATCTCAACAGATTTGCTTTTAAAATTATTTTACCTTAGTTAACTAACATCTCAATCCTATACATGTTTCTGCTCATAAGGAACACTGAAGTCAGTGGTATTCCCAATGCAGAATTTCAGCCTTAGATAAAATAATTGTTTCTGGACTTTTCTGTTGTCACTATGACTAGAAGATGGCAAACGCCATAGGCAAGCATGATCACTGTCAACTAAAATGTTAGTAGAGTTAATCCAAATGGTTGATTAAGCATACTTCTGTGCGCTTAGCTAGATTTTTGTTTTAATGCTCACAGGCGTCAGATGGAATTCCGCCCCCCAATGCAGAGGTTTCAACGACAAATGTTAAGAATGGCCACTACAACATTTTACGGTTATAAAACAATATAAAATTGTTTTACATTTTTAAAACAAACAAACATTTGCTTACCATGAAATGAGGTTGTGTTAAAATACGTTTCAGTTCTTTTGCATCACTGTTTTCAGGGTAACATGAAATTTCTTCCAATACCTGGGAACCAAATCAGCAGACATGCTAATTAAATGAATTGAACTTTTAAACAAATTAATTTCCGTCCCCCGATCAGCCATAACCCCATCATATGAATGTTAACTCTATAGAAGGTCTAAACGAAGTGAATTACTTAGTTAAAATATCTTACTTTTCTTTTGACAGTTGAAATAATGAGTGTTAAATGAAACCTTTCAATTAAAATTAAACAAATTTAAATTATTTAATTCCAAAGCAAAATGCTAATTATGAATAGCATTGTATTTATTTGTTACATTTATCTCCCACTCATTCCCTCCAAGGGACCTGGATGAGTCTACAAGAGATTCATAAATAGTCTCAGATCTGCATAACTTACTAGCCATGTGTACCCCGCACTTTAGCAGAAAAAGCTCCTTAAGAAGGCCCACAGTGTCCTGGGACAGATGCTAATATGCTAGTGTCAGCACACACAGATTTGTGCAGTAGTGGTAGGAAGAGCAACGTGTTTGCTTTACCCATGAAGGGACTTTCCTAATTGGGAGAGGGCTTCACTCTGTAAGTGGATTTTGATGATTGTTGTGTGTGTGTGTAAGAGAGAGAGAGAGAGAGAGAGAACAATAGAAAAGTGGGAGCAGGTGTGTGAGAGAGACAGAAAAGGGGAGTAGGTAGATAGGTTGGTGGAAGAGGTGGGGGTATGTGAGTGAGAGAGAGAGAGAGAGAGAAAGAAAGAAAGAAAGAAAGAAAGAAAGAAGAGGGAAAGTATTTAGATAGTTGTGCATTGTGTCTGTAAGAGTGAGAGAAAATGGGGTCAGGTAGATCAGTGCAGTCTAGGTGTATGTGTGAAAAAGGGGAGAGCTAGATAGATTGGTGTGCATGTGTGAGAAAGGGGAAAAATCGGAGTAGGTAGATCTGTGTGGTCTATGTCTTTATGAGAGTAAAAGAAAGAGGGAGAGGTATGTTGGTTGGTTGGTTGGTTAGTTTGTGTGTGGGGGGAGTGTATACACACAGGTATGTGCTCCTTGTATGTTAGTTAGTTTGTGTGTGGGGGGAGTGTATACACACAGGTATGTGCTCCTTGTTGTTACTAGATAGCAACATCATTCTGTAGGGGGGAAACCAATTGTGTTATTGCCACAGTTGGGATCAGCAGGATATCACTGACTTCTTCAAGTTCCATTAGGATAATCATATTACGTATCTTTGAAGACTCTAACACCACTGTAGTTACTCAGGCAAGCTGAACACTGTGCATGGAGCATGCCACAGCACCATGGGTAACATTTTGACAGTTATTTCATTTGGATTTAGGACATAGAAGTCTGTATTCAACCAGTTCAAACATGTTTAAAATGCTTACCTCTTTGGCTCTCTGTACAGCATCACTTGGCGGATTCCTGATTTGCGGTGAAGATTTTGTGTTAATTTTGTCATAAAGCTAAAAGGAAAAACACAAACATCATAACTACATAGTCTACCTTTTGCTAAAACATCTCAAAAAAGTCTTTCCAAAACAAACATAACCACACAACACACAAAAATGGTTATATCTTATGGCTATGCTAAAGAACAGGAATGGCCACAAACCTTTCTTGATGGCCAACATTCCCCAACGCTATTGACTGGACACAGTAGTGCTGCATAAAGTGCCTTTCCTCTGCTGGCTGCCACTGAGAGCAGATATGAATGGCCTGAAACAGTAAGTGGTGCTCTGATCTGCTATGAAGTTTCCCAAGTGCTGGGGACAACCCAACATGCAGAAAACACAGGTTCACACCTCCCTGTTTCCAGAGTGCTCTGACCTGCTCTCAATGGTAGTGGCTAGAGCTGTCTCCCATCACTCCTAACCACTGGTCCTGCTAGCTAGACTGCAAGCCAACATACACTTATGAAACAGTTAAGTTGCACTGAACTCTGTGAGATTTGTTTCCAAATAAATATTAAAACTCAAGATTTATTTTTTTGCAAGCACAGAAACCATTGTACAAATATCCCTTACCTTAAAAACCGTGTATGAAATAAAAAGTAACACTAACTTCATAAGTTGATTATTCATATATTTCCAACTATAGCTATAGAGCTGAGGACAGACAAAGGGGGCAGCACAAACTAGCCTTGGATATACAAAAACCTATACTGTTCTATCACTAAGCAGAAATTTAACTTGTAAATCGAATGTCATTTCTATTCAGAATCACCCATGTAAGTTGTCCCCGGTAGATGACTAAACTGCTTGATTCCATAAGATAAATTTAATTTGTGCCCACCAAAGTAGGCAGCAGTGAACTATTAATGAATTGAGGATTTTGTTGCTGTCATCCCCGCCCCCCAGCAGCAGTTGTGCTGTGGGAAATTGGGCAGAATATCACTTTCATAAGAAAAGTAAAATGGAAATTCCTTACGTGGGGGTTACAAGTTTCATGAATCAAAACTAATCAATTTGTGCTATATTTTCATGACCACCTGTAAGGTACGTATATAGATTAAGAAGATAACAGCACTGGTGCTCCACAGAGTACTTGCATGAAAGTCCTACTGAAGGCAATGCAATTTTCACAGTTTGCTTTTCAGAAGGAACAGTGTTGTACAGATTTACATGGCAGTAATTCTAAAACAGGAACCATAATTGTGATTCATCATTTGACAACTTCCAGACTGGATTATTGTTATAGACATTTTATGGAGTTTTCTATGAAATGTGTTTGAAAACTATAATTGATCATGAATCCAGTGGCCATGTTTTTAGCTGCATTCAGTGACAGGTGCCACTGAGCCCAATCCCTGGTAAAGCCTTTCTCTCCAGAAGAGCCTACTTCCTAGACAGAGAAGGGAATCCTCGGTGTCTGAGACACTGGATGGAAGCAAGTAGGAAAGAACACCAGCATTCAATGAGTGATACTGGCTTCCAATTAAGGTGTATGCACAATTCAAAGTGCTGGCTGTTATGACCATTTATAGAACCAGCTAAAATATACCAGGCACTGATCATGATTTTGACATGAAAGGTTTTAAGGCAACTTGAGGCTAGGGTACCTTAAGGACTTCCTCCTCCAAGCTGTTTCAAGATCTATAGCAATTTTAATATTCTCCACAACCAAGAAACATTGATTTGCTCAAATCATTTCAATAACCAAATATTTCTGCCTAGGAAAATACTTACATCTAGTAACGTATGAAGATGCTGATCCTGGAAAACACTATGTAGAAAATCTAAATCTTTTTCACTGCAATCTGTAAGCGCATGGATTTCCTCAAGGCTGTCCAGCACTTGTGAGACTGCTCCTATAGCCAAGGACACAGAGAAGAAACTACTTAGAGAAAAGACTGAGGGCTCAAGTGGAACAAGAATATTTCACTGTGAATGAAACAAGACAGAAAGCTGTAACTTTTGCTGAGGAACTGTTATTTGAACATAATGAACATATTTCCCATGTATTTATATTCTATAACTTAAAAATACATTAACACAAAACAATTTTCATATAGCATATAAAAATGGCTCCCCCAATCCAACCATGAGTTTGTCAGCACAAAGCATCTAAAGTTGGTTCCACCTCAATCCAATATGCTTAAGTCTGTAACATGATCTGACAAGAGTGTATTGGTTTTAAATCGAAAATGCAAGAGCACCCAACATTTTTCACTGGTTGAGTTCACACATCATGTGTAATCCACGGTGTAGAATGGTATGTCTGAGTTGGAAGGTATCCAAGGACTTGGGCAGTGTTGTGTTTCAGTTTCCCTTAATCTCATCTTGCCATTGTCTGTGACTGTGGTTTGTAACAGTCTATGGGTAGTTTAACAATCAGCTTCAGAAAGCAGAGTTTGAAATTGGCTTGTTCTGAAACTGAACAGAACTTTGGTTATGAACTTTGGTTAATATTCAAAGATAAGTGCAGAGCTAGCTGGGCTGATGCTAGCTGTAGCCCCACATGTCTGGAATGTACTAACTAGGTGAGCAAAAACTAAAGTAAACATTGGCCCTTCAGGCGCAGCGACCCACCCCCATCCCCCAATCTAAAATGTTAAATCCCACCACCACCACCAAATGGTTTGTGAAAAGCAGTTTGTGAAAGGAATGGTGGACAAGCACATAAGAGGAAAAAGGTCAATTTTGCAGAGCAGAAACTGAGGTATGGTACTCAAGACTTAAAGTAGGTCTTTAAATCCTAGCTACTACCTTTTGCTGACCGAAGCTGTATTGTTTCCATATTACATGAAATACTGTGTTTATTAAACACCATTTCATTCACAAGTATCATACCATAAGTACTCCAATATGCTACAATGATTTGTCTTTAGTAAATATTTGATGTGGGCGGGAGGGCGGGAAATTCAATGCATTTCCATATGCATAAACATAGGAATATCTACCTCATACCCCCAGCTTACTGATTTTGTCCAATCTTTAATAATGGTAAGGAAATGCCACTTCTTAAAAATGTATAAAATTTAAAGGAAACTGATATACATTTTATAGTTAATTACCCCTTTTTAATACCTGAGATACTTTTTTTAGTCAGATACTAGACCACAGTTGTCAGTGCCATATACCTGAACAGTGAAATGCATACGTGTGTTCAAATTAGAGCAACCAAATAGAACTTTCCAGAAAAGCAGCAATTTTAATTCTGACATCCCATACTAGGACCCTGAGTTAGAAACTGTGATACCCAGGATACCAAATTCTTCAGCAGATATCAAATTCCATTGTTGCATGGCAAACGTGCAGAATGCATACAGCTGGTGACAAAAAAAGAATTCCCATTGTGGTAATCGTATTGCCTATACAGATCTGACACTTCAGGGCACTTCACTTAGAGAAGATCCTGAGATTTAGAACAAGGTATTATCTTCTTAAGAGTCATGAAACTTGTACTAATATTTAAAATAAAGAGGATTCTACACAGAAAGGAAAGTCATGTTCATTCACAAGTCAATCAAAAGCAAATGAGGGGGAAACTTGTCCATCTCTAGCTGCTGCCTGTCTGAACAGACAAAATACAGAGTTATGGTCTGACTCACCATAAGGCAGCTTCAATATGTTTACCTATTCTAACCACAGTGTGAAGATCAGGCTGTGTGATGGGTTCATGTTGTCCCAACTCCAGCTTTGCATGCAGCTTCTCCATTCTGCTCCATGGGCTGTGATAACCAGCAATTGGTGAGGCATCTGAATCAGGCAAAACTATGGTTAGCACTAACCAGGAACTGTCTCCAAACTATGATTTGAGGCCATAATTTGGAAGCAGCACTAGTTGATGCTATACATAGTTTGCACACTTTTGGAAAACTACAATTATTGCAAACAATGAAAGGGGGAGGGTTGAATGCGAGAGTGGAGAAGAGAGAACATGTGTATTATAAGTTACTCAATATATTGATTTTCAGTAACTTAAAATTACAGGGAGAGAGAGGGTGGGCACACAGACCTCCCATTTCCCTTAAGGCAGGCACGGGCAAATTTGGCCCTCCAGATGTTTTGGAACGACAACTCCCATCATCCTTAGCTAACAGGACCAGTGGTCAGGGATGATGGGAGTTGTAGTCTCAAAACATCTGGAGGGCTGAGTTTGCCTATGCCTACCTTAAGGCCTTCGTGTGCTTCTTTGTGCTTTGAACTGAGGAAGAGAAACAGGGCTGCATTGATTAGTTGAGGAAACCTGCCATATGCAGGTTTTGCACCCTTGCTGGGAGAAGAATTGTGTTCTTACTCTTAATACTATATCAAGAACAGCTTTCAAAAAAAAATCCAGAAGAAACATTTTTTATTATAGTTAACTACCAAATAGTGTATACAATTACAGCATGCTTTTATGTTTCTTTTAAGCACAGGCAATATAAAACTGGGATAAAGGAGAAAATAGCAGATTTAAACATGCAAGCCAAACACAGTAGCAGAATGCAAAGCTTTAGAGGAAAACAAAGGGATACCTACTTTCTGCAGCTAGAAGTCCTAGCAGGAAAGGCAGCATTTGGACAAACAACAAATAGCATGAAGATTTCAAAATAAGCAATTATAAAAGCTGCAACCTGGCACACTAGCTTAGCCACACAAAAAAGATGAACACACAAACACATTTTATTTATTATAGGTTATATTTTAATATGTTGGTTAAAATAAGCAATACAAAGTGGGGAAGCAGACCCTGTCATACATTTTCCCTATGCTAAACACCTGACTTTCTGGCAGTTGTATAATTTTTGAAATTAAAACAAGTACAATATTTTTGCTATCAGTTATGCCATACAGGAGTAAGGAAGTACAAGTGTACATGATATATATGCAAAATCTGTGTGCATAATTATATAGCATCATAGCTTTTCACATCTTTAGTAAATTTAATCTACCAGGCAGTTTGATCATAATTTCAAAACATTAACCTGTGATTCAATTGTGAAAAAACTTTGGACTTTTTTGTAGCTGGAGTAGCTAGGGAAATTATTGTAAAAATGATCTTAAAACTGCTCAGACAGGAAAACAAATACATATATGTAAACATTATGGTGAGTAGATGTATTCAACATCAGGCAGAAGAAGAAAACAAGTCTGATGCAAAGAACAGGCTGTTTACCTATAATGTCAGTTCTCTGAGTAGTCATCTGTGCAGATACACATATAGATTTTGCACAGAGTCTCATTTGGGAACATTCTCAAGCTAAGCTAGAATTTGGCAGGCACTCCATCCTCAATGCACCCACCTTCCCACTCAGTTCAAATTTTCAATGGTCACAACACATATATAAATGAGCCATGTAGAAAAATAGTAATGCCTGGAGCAGGGGACAGGCTGCCTGCCTGCACGGATGACCACTCAAAGAACAACAGGTACAAGTCTCTGTGCAGTCACACATATCAGTAGAGTAGCAAGCTTACTGGAGGTGGGACAAGGGCTAAGAAAGCAAAAAAGTTGAGTACAGACAAAGAAGGCATCCGTCCGGGATCTCACATCCAGCTAGAAGTGATGAACAAGGGCTGCAATGTTGCAGGGGGCCAAATATTTAGTACTGCAACTCCCTAAAAGAACCCAGTGGAAGCTATAATAGCCTATGGGAATAAAGCTGGACCTGTTTCAGAGCAGCAAGCTTTGCCAGTCCATAGAGGTGAAGATGGACACTCAGTGAATGAAATGTTGAATTGAGACTAGTTCACTCAGTTTTGCATAGCCACAGCAAATTGACGGTGGCAGATTCTCCCGATGATCTGGTCCTGGACAACGCCTAGCAAACATCTACGCTATGCACTGCTTTGTCCTATTCTAATCCCAGGTTTGGGAAAAATTCTAGAAGAACTATAGGCTCATTAAGATGGAATGGACTTTGGGTAAACCTGAGATGTCAGATTTCAGCATGACTCCGTCTCTGTGCAGTGCCAAATATGGCACAAGAAGTCTCAAAGAAAGGCCCACATCTCATGGTCAGGATGAATCCTACTAAAAATACCACCTTTGAAGTGATGGGTTCAAACAGCAACTGCATGAGCTGCTAAAGCACCACTGTGAAGCTCCGCTATTGTGTTGAGGTAGCTGTTAAGTGTTTCTCCAACTTGGGTCCCCATTTACTGTTGGACTACAATTCTCATCATCCCTAGCTAGCAAGACCAGTGGTCAGGGATGATGAGAGCAGTAGTCCAACAACAGCTGGGGACCCAAGTTGGAGAAACACTGTTCTAGCCACTGCTACTGAGAGCTGGTCACTCTGGGAACAGGAAGGTGTGCACCTATTTTCCAGCATGTTGGGCTATGCCCAGCACTTGGGAAACTTCATAGCAGATCAGAGCACTACTTACTGTTTCAGGGCACTCATATCTGCTCTCAGTGTCTGTGAAGTAGTAGAAACAGTACATAGGTCCCCCATGAGAAACAGCTCCACCTCTCTTGTGGAGGAGTGTTGATAACTCCTTACAGGGGCAGAAGATGCCAGAACACACAGCAGCGGGCCCAGACACTTATCCTCTCCATCAGTACATCCTACTCCTTTTCCTTCCCTCACATTCACATGACACACTGTCTACCTGTCATCCAGGTCTTCCCTTCCCTTCTCATTCTTTCCTTTCCCTCCATTCTCTAAAATTTTGCATACTACAGCCTTGCTCTCTAACAAACCTGCTGAAAAACATGTCAACATACTGTGCATGCAGGGAACTGCTGCTGGCACCAGCCTAGTCAAAAGTTTATACTGCACCTGGGCTTCAGGGCTGAGGCTCACCAGGGATCCCTGGGCCACGGATTGAAAAATGCTGGCATAAGGTTTTGTGAAACTGACTCTACTTAAAAAAAATGTATAGTCTAATTCCAAGTTGGGAGACACTTTTTGGCGTAGCATGGATCTCATGGGGTTAAGCAAGGA
Source organism: Podarcis tiliguerta (assembly GCF_965153285.1). Classification (NCBI taxonomy): domain Eukaryota; kingdom Metazoa; phylum Chordata; class Lepidosauria; order Squamata; family Lacertidae; genus Podarcis; species Podarcis tiliguerta. The sequence continues at coordinate 55,957,284 of NC_139537.1, read as the reverse complement.
GTGAAGTCATAGGGTACCAAATTGCACAAAGAGCAGTAATAATTACATGAAAATTAATGTTACAGTGACAATCACAGCTGATCAAATTGAATTTCCTGACAACATGCAGTCCAGCAATTTCAAGATGGAGTCTAACACCAAAGTTCCTTTGTTTGAGGATGACTGTCTTAAGTGTCTTGGAATGTCAAAATATTCTCTAGTATTACAAGTTCTGATGTCAAATTTGTGTCCACTTTTTGTGTTTGACCTGTTCATCCTGCATAGAATACAGAAAGACATTGCTGGCACATGACTCTGCAATGTTTTGGCTGACATTATTAGATCCTGTAGATACAAGGTCAAAATTGGCATCTAGATTTGTTGTAATAATGTCAACCACAATGCCAGAGTTTCATTCATCTGCTTCTTTTCATTCAGGCTAAAGCACTATTGAAGAATGTTATACATATGCACATACATATTTTAGCTCATTAAGAAATTATTGTGCTTTAAAGCATGAGTGGGAAATTGGAACCGCTCAGAGGGTCTGATTGAAGCCTGGTAGACCTAATTAGACCTTTGGGGCTCCCCTTTGCTGCTTCAAAGATTGCATACTGCATCATTTTATGCAGTAATGTATACAAGTAAACATTAACATTTGCCTGTTAAGGAAATGGTCCCAGAAAGTTCATTCTCTCTGCCATCTAGTGGCAAATCAAAGCACTTAAACCTTCAGTGACAAACTCAATCCGTCATATCCAAAAATAAAACTCAAACTCCTGAGTGATGAGAGTTCTGTTAAGACAATCATATGGTTTTATTTGAAAAAGAGTGGTGAGATTGCCTAGACCAATTTTCCTTTCAAGACAGTTTTATTTTTATTATACTGGTTTAAATAACTCTTTTTTTTTTGTTCAAGCTCAGATGTTGGTTAGGTTATGGGATCTGGTCTACTTGAATTGTCTAGCCAGTTTGCTCACACTCTATAGGCTTTAAGGGAGATGTACTTTTGTAAAGGGAAGGGTATTTAGTTGTTTTCTGATTTTTTTATTGTAATTGTTCATTGTAATGTGTTTGTTATATTTTTGTAACCTGCCCTGGGATAATTTGAAGAAGCGTGGTCTATAATTATCGGGGTGGGGGGTGCGGGGGTGGGATACATTGCAGAACTGGACTCTGGCTATCTGTAAGCAAAGTGCTGGTTTGGATCTATAACCTCTTAAAAGGCTCAGGACCGCAATACCTCAAGGACCGCATCTTCCCATATGAACCGCCCCAGACCCTGCAATCATCATCTGAGGCTCTTTTTTGTCTGCCTCCTCCACCAGAGATCCGGAGCGTAGAAACATGAGAATGGGCCTTTTCTGTGGTGGATTTCTGTTTGTGGAATGCTCTCTCCAAGGAGGCTCGCCAGGTGCCTTCATTACATCTTTTCAGGAGCCATGCAAAAACGTTTCTCTGTAACCAGGGCTTTAGCTGATTAAGATTCTGTAGCCTTTTAGAAGTGTTAATAAGAGGGGGGTTATTGGTAATCTTCGGATAAAAGGTGGTATAGTAAGTAAGTAAGTAAGTAAATAAATAAATAAATAAATAAATGTAATATCCATAATAAATAATCTAAAGTTACTTCACAGTGTGTCCTACATCAGGATTGCTGTGACTGTTTCTCTTTTTGTTACATTATTTATCTTGAGTATTGCTTCCTTACTACCTTATCAAACTGATGTCTTTTAACACCAAAATAGAATTTTCCTCTGGCATCCTGTTAATCTAACAACAAGCAAAATGACATCCTAAACTTTTGTTGAAGTGCTTAGGCAGGATTGTAATTATAGAATGTTAAAATAATTTTGGTAATTTAGTGTACCAAGCACTAAACACGAAACATTTCTTACATTATTTCTTATTATTACAAGCAAAGCATTAAATACAGGAAATCTAAAAATACTTATTTTTAGCTCCCGAACCACTACAAATGCTGACTAGGGCTGCTGGGAGTTGGGAACACTGCTTTATACCCTACATGAGTGCTTTTTTCATTAAAAAAATGTTTAGGGGTAATTTCATTTTGACTCAAGAAAACCACCATTTTATAGTTCAAACTGGGAAAAATAGATACAGTACATGGGCAAATGTACAAAGATTCACAAAATGTTTAGGGGTATACGTACCCCTCCACCCCCCCCCGACAAAAACACTGCCCTACACACTATACTCTTCCTTACCAGAACTGTCACATCCCAGAAAAATTCAACTGGTATTACCTTGGAAAGAAGAATCCCATTTGAAATTTGCATTCTGAAAGTTTTGCCAGTAAACAACCTGCATTTCTGCTGATTTCCATAATTTTATAAGAATAAGTATGATATTGAAGATATTGAAGAATTAATATTATTGCAGAAACCAGCAGCATTTGTACAGTGCTTTTGAGTGTTCAAACCATTGCTAATCTGTACAACACACTTGTAAAGTAGACTATGTTCCGAAAATAAATGTTAAAAGACCAAGGCTGAGAATTAGGGTTTAGTGCACGTTGCTAGCAAGATATCATGCTTCTTCACTTTCCCCCTCAGATTTAGAATCATGCAGCACTACTTCAGTTAAATTTAAATATAAAAGCTCAACTGCAGATTCTTAAGTTCCTTACTAATAAGCTTGTATTTCATGCCACATTCGTTTTTTAAAAATTGAATTATTTTATTTCAAGAAATAAGGTACAAATCCCTCTGAAGGATTCTTCAGTGAGAACAGTTAATTTAGTGTCAAAAAAACATTCAAGTCCCTCCTTCCTGCCTCTGGAAAAACTAAAACAAAATAATACAGTAGGATGGCATTACACATAGCAATATAGCTTAGTACTGCTATACAGCATCAACACATTCCTGCAACCTAGTGTGAGAAGGAGGCGTCTTCAGTTTCATAACTCTTCCACCTGACATATTCAAGACACAAGGGTGCATGCGGAGACAAAGTAAACTAACTATGAACCTTTGCTTTAATACATGCTGATATCTTCAAATGAGGAAGAGAAATCATGCTGATGCTGTACAGAAAATAAGAGGAACCATGCAAGTTTTAGAACAGGAAATATGACAGGGCAGTTATGCAAGTGGGCTACTGCTTCTATTAAGATTGAGGAACCAGTAGAAAGAAAGCCTTCCTGAATCTTTAATAGATGGCTCTTGAAAAACATAGTGCATAATGCAAAAATCTTGAAGTGAAAATGTATATTATGCAAAGTTGTGACTGACTTTCGGTGTACTATAGTACATTTTAGAGATCAGAGATCACAGCTAGTGGGAAATATGTCAATGTATTAATAGTGTTTGTGGGTGGGTAATCAGTAAGTGCTCCCTTTTGGTAACAAAACAACTTATCAAGATATGGCATGCAGTAAAATTAGTTAACTGAATTAATTATGTTCAAATTATAAATATTATTTGAGAAAAAGAAAATTCATACAAACTGGGAACCACTTACAAGATACTGAATAGGAAAGAATATTCTGAACAATTTGGAGATGCATTTGTTACATCAACCTCAGGATTATTTTTTCATCACCTTAAAGGTTCCTTTACTTTTCCTAATTGTTTTTGTTACTTGATTCTGATTGGGTTACTAGGGGGCTTCTATTTTTCCTTGCCACAACTACTCACCCCAAAGAGTGGCTGGGGAAACCCAGCCAGGTGAGCAGGGTATAAATAATAAATTATTATTATTATTATTATAAGTCAGCTAGTAGGTGCAAAGGAATTGGGGACAAAGATAGAGATTTGCCTCAATTGTACTGAAGTATGATGGAAGTAAGAAAGTTACGAGACTTTTGCTGTTTTTAACTTCTCCAAATTTCAGTGTAAATAACTGAAACTACCTCTCACCTAAGCCGTTATTTATTAATTGAAGTACTGGCATACCACTTTTTATCCAGAAAAAGATCACAAAGAGGTTTACAAAAAAACAATAATACAATATAAGCAATAAACTTTAAGCAACTGAAATAAAAACAGTGAGACATCCTACAATATCAAATTATCATAAAACCAACAGAATCAGACAGCATTAAAATGTAAAGATCCATAGATGAGAACAGATAATCATGTCCACCGTAAACCTGAGCAAGTTTTAAATGGTGACAGAAGCTCATTAAGGAGGTAGCTGTCTGTGCTAATAGGGGGAAAGTGTTTCATAATTGGGGTGCCAGCACTGAGAAGACCCTATCCTATGTCCCCACACTGTGAATAACATTAAAATGAGGGACAAAAAGCGGGACCACAGGCACTGTTCTCAAAGCCTCAACAGGTTTGTGCTGGCAGAAGAATTCTCTCAGATACCCAAATCCCAAGTTGTTCAGAGCTCTATACATTATCAAAAGCACTTTTATTTGAGTTAACTGAACTAATAGGCTGCCAGAGCACTTGCTAGAGGACTTGGGACAGAGATAGATTTCTTGCTCCCAATATGAATTGGGAAGCATAGCTCAGGGGCAGAGTATATACTACAACCAAGCCCAGGTTTAACCCCTGGAACAAAGGTTTTCAACCTTTTTGGCTCCACGGCTCCCTTGACCAACTACATTCTTTCTGTGGCACCCCTGTGGGGCTCAGAAGCCCAGTTATGTCACCCCTTGCCTGCAGAGCTGGCAGCTTCTCACCCTTTTTCAAACACCCTCCCTTGTGGAGTGTTCTCTCAAGTCTCCTCTTCTCTCCCCTCTCCTTGGGAGTCCTCTGGGCAGCCGCAGCTGCCACCCCTGGTCTCTGAGCTGCCCCCCATGTCCCAAAGAGAGGTACCTCCTCACACTGTCCCATGGGCCTGGGAAGCACCCCCTGACCAGCACCAGAGGCACCATTCACATGGGGAGCTTGTAGCCAGGGCTGCTGCAACAAAGAGCTGTGCAGGCCTTTGGGAGGGAGAGACATGAGAGGGCATCAGAGGAAGGGAGGGAAGGAAGGAAAGGGACAGAGGTCAGTGTTGCCCATGACACCCTGACCATCATTCGAGGCACCCTAGGGTGCCATGGCACACTGGTTGAAAACCACTGCCCTGGATTATCCATTACAGCTGATAAAGATTCCTGTCTGAAACCCTGGGAAGCCATTCCTGGTCAGTATAGGTAATACTGAGCCAGATGTCCTAAAAATCTGACATAAACTAAGGCTGCTTTCTATGTTCCTACTTCCTAGTCTGAGCTGAAGTTTATCTCTAAGGAAGACAAAGCAGGAATCTCTTCTGCTGTTTCTAACATTCTTCAAACATGTATTTTTTTAAGCTGTGGCAGGTAGACTACTGAGTAGTTCAGCTCCTTGGGAATCTTATTACATCAATCCTGCTTGACTCTGAACATTTCCTGCTTTGAAGGCCAGGTGGCGATAGTCACCCATATGTGGTGGTCTGACACCCAATGAAAATATCTCTTGTGCAAGCGGAAATTCTGGTTTTAGCAGAAGTGCTCTGTTGGATACCACCCACAATTAGAATACGTCTGACCGAAAGTCACTAGAGTAATGTTCTTTTAAATGGAAATACCTGAGGAGGTAGGGTCTTCAGAGAAGTCTGGCAGTTCTTCAGGGGGATCACCGTAGAAAGAATTGAATTTGTGGCTTGATACTGCTGCTAGTACTGCACCCTGAATAAACAAAAAGCTAAACTCACAAAGTGCACTATCAGTAATGTTCCCCCCAATACTATAGATCCTAAAGCCATCATTTTAAGGCCAAAGGAGATTCTAAATTTAGCACTAGCAAAAATAGCTGCTTGCTTGTAACCTGTATTTAAATGGTCATCTATGAATTCAACACACCTTTGCAGAGCCAACTCTGTGGATATTTTAATAGCCATTCTAGGATGAATCAGTTGAATCAGAAACTGGTTTAAAGTTCTTTACTTTTGTGAAGTGTTTATGACTGAAACAAAGGATTGTGCAATACCAGAGTAACCATTAAGCTTTATTCTCTGTAGCACAATTTCAAGTAGTAATATGTTCTTCAGCTGACTGAAGTCCTGAACTCGGGCACAATTGGCCTATATAGCTGGGCCCTCTGATTGGCTGATTCGAAAACTAGGAGATGGTGGGTTATCCCACCCTCCTTTGCAGCTGGTAGGGGAATTCCCCAACAGCTGGCCACACAATGGAGGCCTTTGGTTCTGTGGCATTGAGGGCCTGCTGCAACAGGCTGCAACTGCTGCCCACCCAGAGACTGCGTAAATGGCCTATTACTGCTTTGCTCTGCTGAAATGCAAGTTGGGGACGTCAGCTTGCAAATACTGCATGTACTTGGGCACATTCTTTTCATGAAGATCCCCCCCCCAAACAACCCCCCCCCCCATATCATTAAGGCCAACAACTTAGAATACTATTCTGAGAGTGATATTCAACTAAGTCATATTCAGAGTAACATATAAGTCTGGCATGGATATGACTAACATTGGCTATCACCCTGAATGTTATTTTGGTGTATTTTAATATAAGTAGTTTGCTTGTTTTCTTTACCTTTAACTTCCTTCTTGCATTGAATTTCCTCAGCTGTTCCACAGTTTCTGGAAGGTGAATCTTGTATGCATAGCGATCACGTTCCTACAAATAAAATATTGGAAACAATGAATTAATATCATTTAGAACTGTATTCAGTAAGAGTAAGCTATTAACTCAAACACATGTTCAAAACAAACAAAAATCCCCTGAAAATGTATGTTTGTAAGTTTTAATCTGAGCCAGGGCAATTCTCAGGAATCTCTTCTTTTTTTAAAAAAAATATTTATCTCTCACAAAGTGTCTTGAGATAGCTCATAATCATTTAGAAAAATATTTAATAACAACTATTGGACAAAAACACACACACACACAAAAAACAACAACAACAACAACAAAAACCCAAGGAGCCATAAACAGAAAAACTCAAGCTCAGAGTAGCAACTCGGAGGACCTTAAATGCCCCTGAAATAAAATGGTTCTTCACTGCTGCCATAAAGTTAGGAGCAAGAATGTGAAATTACAGATAAACAGAAGAGAATAATTAAGGGTGGTATTGTAGATTTTTGACAAATATTGAAACATTACAAAATACCACCTTAGAATCCATCCCTGGATGCCTTTTGACAGTTTGAGACAAACCTTCTCTGTGGCAAGACCACAATTACAGATTCCCTTATGAAAAAAGGTTAGTCGCATCCCTGATAGTTTTTAGGCATGATTTTTATTTTGTATGTTTTTCTACAGTGTTTAGAACACTGACATTTTATTTTTTTCTATTCTTTTGGCTTCAAATATTAAATGTGCTCAAATATTTTTATAATGTTTTGTTTAATTATATTATTATTATGCCATCTGAGGGCTTTGTATCAATTCATACGAGTTAGCAACAGTCTTACTAAGATTTACAAACGTTGACAGATTTGGAGAGCTGCTTTTACACCGTTTATACTGCTTACCTTCAGCCAAGGATGGTTGAGTGCCTCGTAAACAGTTATTCTTTCAGCTGGGTCCAGCATAAGCATACGTCGTACCAAATCTTTGGCACTTTCAGAGATATGGCTCCATTGCCTTGGATTCATCTAGGTCAAAAACAGTAAGTTAAGCTAAGGCACATAACAGGGGTCTTTACAACAAGAGTTGCAGAAGCATGCTGTAGATTGCTAAAAAGCTGGAAATGTCAATCCAAGTTAAAACATTTGTGCAGATTACTGCACAACAACATTTGTAAGAACTGAAACAGTTCACCAAGTAATCTACCAGATCAAGTCAATTGAATTCTCCAATATTTAAAAGTGCTGAACACTTTGAAACTGTAATTGCAAAATACTTCTCTATTTATTTCCGAATAACCGATCTTAGACCTCAGCAGCAAGGGCCTAACTTAACACTATGTACAATGCATATAAAGAAACTCTCTCAAGGGCATTAAAAAAAAAAGTAATAAAAGACAGTTCAGGTGGTGGTGATTTAGGGTATAAGATATTTAACAAATCACCCACCCATGTCACTTTCTCTCCTTCATGAACTCATGAACTTTTATGTATTCATGAACTTTTATGTATTTGAAACTGCATGCACTGAAAACAGTAACAGCAGTAACAGGATTTAGTATGCAAAAGAAAGGGGTAGGGAAAAGGGAAAGTATCCCCCCAGAAAAGAAAAGAGCAATTAGAGTTTCATTACTCATATTTGCATGCAACATTTAGCTAGTTTCTAATAAATAATAATAATGTATGTATGTATGCATGTGTTCAATACAAATAATATGTACATATTACATAATTCAGCTTTTTTCCCAATGGAATCTGTTACCTAAGTTCAAGTTTCTGATTTCTGTGTGTGCATGTTTGAGGTGTACACATACACCGCCACTGAAACATAACATACACACTCAATACTCCTGCAAACTAAGGACAATTAACTAAAGATGGTTTAATTCCCTCAAAAGTAAAGAAAATTTCAGCAAGCCACAGATGGAAAACACCCAACTTTGTGCAGCTTTTATTATATTTTAAAATGGTTCAGAATCACTTTATAGAAAGTGTTTTTGTTGCTCTTCTTTAAAAAGAGCAGAGACTCCCCAGCTGATGAACTATAAACTAAAACCTAGTATTTGGCTTTGAAAACAGGTACTAGGAGTTTTCAAATGTCAGTTTTGAATGAAACTGTAAACTTGAAACTAGACTTTATTGTTAAACCACTGTGATTTGGAAACTATGTGGTTTCTAGCTCCTCCATGTTTTCTACAAAAGAAGAACTGAGTAGTAAGGAAACACAGGACAGCTTACCCACAGAATGATTTTAATATGCTTTAATTTATGTGATTTAATGCCACCAACTTTATGTAAAAAGTGTTGTCATTGTTACCAAATGATCGCAACTCCAAAAATACAAACCAATTAATAAAATCAGAAAGGAGGTACAGTACTGTAAGAAGGCTCAATACTTGCAATGACCTTTTTAAAAAGTGAACACATTAAGAGGATTTATTTGAGCTCTTTAAAAATTATGGCACATTAACCTGGCTAACAACAACACTTCCAGTGCCATGGGGAAGGGAAGCACTACTGGAGACTTCAGTGCTTACCAGCAGGATCAGGGGAAATAATGCAACAACAAATGACTAGGGATGAAGACTGTACAGGTCAGGGGTCTGCAAACTCACTTGCCGTGCTTTTCGTGGCAAGTATCCATGATGAGTGTGACAGGTCCTTTCATAGTGAATGCCCATGACAAGTCCCAGCCCCCTTCCTGAACTTGGAGCTGGGAGAGGGGAACTACCCCTCTAGTTGTTCTGTACTTCCGCAGTGCTCAGAGTACAACTGTTCAGGAGACTGATTCATTCATATGTGGACAAACTCCAGGCTTTTTTTTGATATTTTAATGCATCAAAATACATTTTACAAAAATGCAGACTTCCTTTTCCTTCAGAAAAGCAATTACTATAACGTACCTTGTATTTTCCTTTGATAATGCCTTCAAATAATCTTTCCTTTGTTCCATAAAAAGGCAAACAACCACTGAGCAGAATAAAAAGGATCACTCCACATCCCCACACATCTACAGGCTTTCCATATGGCTCTCTTTTTACTACTTCTGGGGCCATAAAATGAGGCGTTCCTACCCGTCCTGGAGGAAAATACAAAAACGACTTTAGTTTTCAAAGATGGAGCTATGATCTGAGCAGCCTCTACTTGGAAAAAGACATGGCGGCCTGTAACAGTTCTACCAGTGCAGTAACAGCCCATGACACAAGAAGCCTGGCTGATCTCAGTGGCCTGGGGCCTGGTAAATGCACCCCTTTTGTCTCTCCTCCTCCTTGCTTTGTCTCCACTGAATGTTACATGACACGAACACAGGCATCCTGGCTTTAATTGAAGCAGAATAGCAAACTGGCAACTTTTAAGGAGGGGCTTCAAACGCAGGCCTAGAAGGTTTTTTTCTCTCCCCCCCCCAATTATACATGATTCATGGCAAGGCTAATAAGTAGCTCAAGGATTGTTTATTTAAAAGGTGTTAAGACAGTCAAAAGACATTGGGGGAGGTGGGAAGGTGATAATAATAATAAAAAATTCTCAGAAAGGGAACATTCTCATCATGAATCCTCTTTCATTTTGACTGTCATAAAAACCCCTCCCTCACATACAACTATGAGAAGTGAAAGTGTTTTTAGGTAGTTCGTGCCTGAAATGTTAATTAGCCATTCTGAGCTCCATAGCACCTCTTTTGAAACACTTGCATTTCTTACCTCCAGCAACAAGTCCCGATTCCCCTAATTGAATAGCAACACCAAAACCACCAAGTTTCACAGGTGCCGAATTTTCCTTTGAGGCAAGTAGCACACAGTGCGGCTGAAATGACAAAAACCCCTCTGATATTTAATTTACAAAGACAAATTTTTGTATAAACAAAACATTATGACAACAGAAAATAGGCTTATGTCTTTACAACAATCACAAGCACCATATAAATGGCAAAGTATTCTTGGTGTAGGACTTCAACGGAGTTAGCTAGGCTTTAGGTATTCACAAAAATACAACACACATTTGGTAATGGTATTAAGGCTAGAAAGAATGTCAGTTGACATTAATGGATGCATCAGCTGAACAGAACCATGGTTTTGGCATGTGATATCGGGGCAGCTGAAAGCGGGAATTTGTTGAGAAAGTAATTTTGTTATTCTTGTAAATTTCTGTTCTACCACCAAGGAGTGAAGCACCCAAAACCTGTTAGATTTCAATCCAGGGATGGCAAGCCTCCTTCTGATGTCATATGTGATGTCATGTTTAGGGTAGGGAGACATACATTGAATTGGCTACACAACTGAGCACCCTCTGGTGAACTCAATCCTGCAGCCTATCCCTGTAAAAAGCAGGGCTGAAGTTAGCTGATGGGCAGTAAGTTCAATCCTACTGGATTGGCTGTCTGCCTGAATTCCCTGTAGGAAACTCAATTGCAAAGCTGGTCTTTGTAGATAGCACCTTGCCACTTTGCTGGAAACTCCCATCATGTTGTGGTTTGCAAGTGCCTGACAACCACTTGGGTGCTTGGGACATGTTGCACAAGGAACTTTGACAACCCACCCGTCAACTGTCTAGTATAAGGTGGTTTCTTGCCCACCTGTTAAAGATGGCCTATGGGGCCAAGGAATGATAACGATCTGGCCCCTTGAGTCAAAAAGGTTTCCCACTCCTGTTCTAATCCCTCACAGAGTTTCACTGAGTTTGTTATTCAACTTAACCGGATTATTCTTCCACTAGTCTGGTTTAGTTTTCTGTGTAGCACAAGCTCAACCAATGCGGAATATGTTCACGAGGATAAGGAAGATTCTGTGTAAATAGTCAGCCTAACCTATGTTTTCCAGAGGTATCCGGCTACTTCATTATTGGCATAAATACGACCGTTCACAACAAGGGAATGGTTACTTTGTTAGGTTTCCCTACACTGATGGTATGGTGTATTTATAAAAATAGGTTTAGATGGCAAATGGGACAGCACATTTATGCAATGTAGGGGCACACTGGTCACAGTAAACGCTGCATGTAAACATATTTCAGGTAACATCTTATCAAATTTTCTTAATGCCAAGAACCTCAAAAAAAGAGAATAAAGTTAAAACACAGATTTTTATTTTAATTTGTTTGTGGTGGAGGACTTGTGTTTTTTGTGATCAACATAACACACTCAACGAACAGAAGCGTTATTTCCCTAAACTTATCTGATTTTATTCCTAATGAAAATTTCTTGTTAGTTCACCAGAGCAAATCCAAATTTCAATACAATAAAAGGCAATTAGTCTATTGCCTATTTTTGTAGAGAAGTCTTTAACTGAACTTTAGGAGCAAAAATAGAAATTTCTGTGTCAACTTGCATACCACACTTCTGGCTACCTGCAGCTAGTGCAAAAGGCATTGGTTCAACTGCTTACTGGGACCTCTTGAAGATACCATCTTATCAGGAGGTCTGTTCCAAACAATGTAGGAATCAGGCCTTTAGTGTGGTGGCACCTATTATTTGGGGCTCCTTCCTATTAGATATCAAAGAGGCACTGTCCCTATTATCTGGTGCAAAAACAGAATTTACTAAAACAAGCAACACACTTGTTTTGAGCTGGAAAACTCTTGCAAAATTCTATTTGCATGAATTCTTCTGTACCTTCTTTAAAATAAATAAATAAATGAATGAAAAGCTCTTATAATATGTCTAATTCCTTACTGTTAAATTACCTTTTCACAACAAGTTCTCATTTTGACTATGTTTGATTCAGTAGTACCCCTTACAGTTTTACACCTAGCAAACGTTGACAAAACCAGTGCATATTTTGTCCATCCACTCCTGTGGCAATACTCCTCTGTCAATCACATGTAACCTATCCGCTGCAAAATTCACCACACACAAACAGTGATCTCATTTATCTCAGCTGCCCGTCCTTAGGTTGCCAAAATAGCACGATCATGCACAAAGAGGAGGTATCAGCAGACTTTGGGGAACTACAAGTTTTGCAGAGGCACGAAAAATATTTAGGGGAGGGAAGTTGCATTCTGAGGTGGACATACCATTATCGATTTGACATTTTATTTAGACATTATAACAACAATCAGAGGAATAGCTTAAATGGAAGATTGAAGTATGAAATTTGACAGCATTACTTAGTGCCTAGAAAAGGATTGTAGGCAATATTTCTTTCACTGAAAAAGTAATTGTCTCTCAATAATCATTAAAACATTGGAAGTAGGTCCAGGAAATCACACTACCCAACCACCCTGTAAAATATCCCTTTCTGCTGCCTTAACTCTGATTAAGCTTTGCCTCATCAGCAAGCTAAAATCATGGTTAGAGCTAACTGGGATTTCTTTTTAAATGTGCTTTTGTTTTCAGCTATGGCAGCTCTCTTATTAGGATGTGTTTCTGCGTTCCCCTGTATTTAGTGCTCATATTTTGTCCTCCGCCATATCCCAATGTGTGTTTATATATACCTGCCATTCCCGCGGTGCATCTTCATGCATCAGAGATTACTATTACATATAAAAGCTCATCACCATCCCCCAATCCTCCTACAGATATCTGGAGGAAAGCACGAAAGACTAAAATAGCTGATGAAGCTGATTCTTACCAGTTTAAAACAACCCTAGTCACAACTTTCTAATAAGACAGACTTCCTTTCCTCCCTTCCTTCCTTAAACACAAGTTCTGAAAGCAGAATTCAGTAGAAAAGACTCCGTCACTAACCCAAAAGTGAGTATTTCCTTTTATTATAGTTCAATTTTTCTCATATGTTAAGTGCAGAAAAATAGTTTTATATTTCTAGTGCAACTTTCTTGACAGATGAGACAGCACTTTTCTCAAGAACATATTCTACTTTTCTTTCACATTTTTTCCTTTCCTTTTAAAAAGGCAGAGAAATGTTAAGACTGCCACCTGGATAACATTCACAAGCAACTTTATCAAAGTAGTAGCATATATTTGAAACAAAAGGCAGTTTAGGATTTGCTGCCGAGGAAGTGTGAATATAGCACAACCTCATTCATGGCTATTGAGGAGTAAGCCCCTCTGAGCTTAATGCTGCTTGCTTCTATTAAGAGAGAGAAAGAGAGAGAGAGAACACGAACACACACACACAGTATAAATATATAAAATGTGATATAAATATATAAAATGCGACACACTAGTAAAATTACAAATCTAAATCCTTGAAGGTTCATGTTTTCATTTTCAACAATGAAATCATACTCTAAACTACAAACACAAAGTAGAATTTGATTTCCCATTTTGAATCTACCCTTAAATAATCTGAATCTGTTTTTATGGTGACAAAGTCATTTTGGAATGTCACTTTATTATGGGCTCAGGTATCAACATGCAAATATTTATGCAGGAACTCTCAATCAAGTTAATGCATGGGGAAATTCTCATAGCCACAGATCAAGCATATTGCCAGAAATCATCTATCAGCTTCCTAACAAGATCTTTGTTCCATTTCTAACATTTCTTTGCCTAAACCAGGTGTGGTACCCATGGCTCTCCAGATACTGTTGGGCTCCCATCAGCCTCAGCCACCACAGACAGTTGGGAATTCCAAATAATTATATTTGGTATGTAAACAAGATCTGCTTCTTACATTCCTAAGATACTACTTAGCTAATATCAAGGCACATTTTGTAGTTTTGATTTTTTTTAAAACCACAGTTTGTTTTTAATGTGCCAAAGAAGACTTTATGTACTATTTGTTTATCACCACTTGTTATCAATGCAATCATCTAAGCACTGGGGATACTGGATGGATATCAGATTTTATAGGAAGCCTACTTTTCGTTCTTTCCTTACTTTAAAAAATGAGGAGAAATAAAAGGAGGAAAATGTTTTCATAAACAAAGCAGTTATAATTGCAAACTTGTTCATAAATAGTTTCTGGGCGAAGACCCTATTTTGCTGATTTTATGCACGGCTAAAATAAGGCTTACGACAGAAAAGCTTCTGAGTTTGCTTGAAAAGTTAATCAAGTTAATTCCACACTGTACATGTTGCACTGTCTTCCCTTTTATTCCAGGCAAAGTGTAAGTGAAGATTTATTAAGAATTTTGACTTCCATACCGTATGCACAAGAAAAGCCCAGCGAAGAACATGAATTTTTCATTTGCTGAAAATGAAACTGGAAAAAACTCCACAGAAATGCCTGTTACTTACTGTGATACGGAAGACAAATCACTGTCTTTAACTCTACTATATTCATATTCAGTCATTTTTGTAATTGGATTGGTTGGCAATATTACTGCCCTGTATGTTTTTCTGGGCATTCCTTGCAAAAAGAACTCTATCCATGTTTATTTGCTTAATGTTGCCATCGCAGACCTCCTACTGATCTTTTGTCTCCCTTTCCGAATATACTATCACATAGCCCAGAACAAGTGGCTGTTGGGCTTGATTTTTTGCAAGATTATAGGAAACTTATTTTATATGAACATGTACATCAGCATCGTACTGCTAGGGCTTATTAGTTGGGACCGTTATGTAAAAATTAACAAATCTATACAACGCCCTAGAGTGTTAACAGCAAGACGAAGCGTATATTTGTGTTGTACGCTGTGGACAGTTGCAATAATGGGATTTATACTGATGGTTGTTCAGTCTACCAGGAAGGAAGATAAACATTCATCAAAATGTTTCCATTACAGAGAAAAGCGAAATGCAAAAGTGGAAGCAGGTGTTAATTATATTCTTGTTATAATATTTTGGATTGTTTTCATTCTACTGATTCTGTCGTATGTTAAAATTGCAAACAATCTTCTGAAAATTTCTAAGAAGAGAACAAGTTTTCCTAATACTAGAACATATGTTGCCATTGCAAGGAAATCTTTCATAGTACTTATCATTTTCACATTATGCTTTGTTCCTTATCATATATTCAGATTAATTTATATCACTTCACAACTACAAAAAACCTCTTGTTACTGGCAACAGAGCATTCACAAATACAACGAGATTACACTAGTCTTCTCATCATTTAACAGCTGCTTAGATCCAGTTATGTATTTCTTAATGTCCAGAAGTGTCCGGAAAACTGTACTTCAACTGATTTGTAAGCGACTTCATGTGGAGTCAAGTGTGAATGAGAGTACTTCAGAGACAAAACAAGGACATTCTTTTCAAGATAATTCAGAAATCCCAAATCACCATTCCAGAATGCATCTTAATAAGATTAACAATTAACATATATTTCTGTTCAGAAGTAACTTCCATTTGAGTTCAGTGAGTGAATAGGATTGCAGCTTCTAGTTAACAAATCCTGTCAAGACAGATAACATTTTTGCATGATCTTAGTTTTAGTTACTCTCATGCAGAACTTCCTTAAGAATTCGCTTTGGTAGCCACATATATAATTTTGTAATAGCTAAGACTTTTAAATTTAAGATTAAGATTTCTGAGATGAAAAAGTAGTAATAGCTGTGGATGCAGTAGACTTTGAAAGGGTGTGTGTGTATGGTGCATTAGAAACAGAAAGTAATCTCCCCACAAGACTCTTGTGTATGTAAAGATGTTTGCTAGCATTAATTCTCAATAACATTTTATAACTGTACTGCATACTATAGACTTACATTAATTAAAAACTATTTGTGTCAATGGATTCCAAACTATTGTATCTATATACCGTACATATGCAGACAAGTATCTGAAATGTTACAAAACAAGTTTAGTGTGCTCACTCACTTCTTTTCATTTTAACATAAAACATAAAATAAAAATTACCTTATAAAGCAGGAAGAAAAAAATGATAAGAATCTAGCAGAGTAAATATGCTTAGAATTACACTGCACATTTAACTAAGGGCTACGAAAGTCAGAAAACGTACAATGAATTGTTAACCATGAATCCTTAACAATGAAATTGAAACAGAGCGGGTAAAAATACTATATTGCACTTTCCCGATTATGGCTACTAACCTGTTGCCGACACTACTGAATTAGAAATGATTGGAAAGCACTCTGTATTGCCAAGTGTGGGTGCCAAGCAGGCGATGGCTGAGGATCCTTTCACAGCCATGTTTTAAAGGGGCAGTGGCATGTGCAGGTTGCCATGCAAGAATGAAAAGCCTGCATGTGCTGAAACTCCAGCACTGTCAGACTTTGCATTTTGATCACCTTAAAGAAGAAATATTCTCTAACGAAATATGCAGACATCCCACACTTAATATTTGTCTTCTAGCTGGTTATTCCTACATTACACATACCTCACATATAGTAGAACCCTAAAACACATCTCTGTGTTTTGATAATATTAAGATAAAATGAGAAAAATGATAGTGCCTTTTGGGTGGGTTTGAGCATTCTAAGCCCCTGCAAGTGGTTAAAATCTCATTGTGGTGTTCCTGAATAGAAAAGGGTCAGATACTGTATCTGGTTCTTCTGATCTCAACTGAATAACACTATCAGCAGCTGACTGCTTGCTTCTGCATTGGTTTTGTAAGCAGCAGTCTAAGTTAGCAACCAAAAATTTATGAGCCACTATAATTTAAACGGTTGTTGCATGTATTATGGATGATTTTATCGGTCTGCTTGTAACATGCATTGCAAAGTTCACTTCCTAGCAGGCTTCTATACAGTATAATACGTATAGAGGATGGCCGTAAATAGGTGAAATGGTGGCTCCAACATCACAACTTGTGTTGGGGTCTTAGCCCATAACTGGATCCATTGCTGGCAAAATTATACAATGAAGAACCCTTGCCATGTCACCATGGAGGTACAGCACTGGGCAGCCACAGTTTTTCTGTCAAAAAGGACTAAGTGAGCTTGAGACAAAGCTGTTATCCAGGAAGGTGGGTAGAAGATGTTTCATGTTGCAGAGGTTAAGCAAAATAGGTTTGCCTAGCCCTAGCCTGCCATAATTCAGAAGTTGCTTTATCTGTAGCAATCAGAGACACTGTTTAGTCTTTGGGCCTATAAGCCTCAAAGTTCCAGTTCTAAATAACAACATACATGCAGGAAGTAAGTACGTGTTCCTATACTATACCATGCCTTTGCTAATGTTATTTATTTCTTTGGCTTCAAGTAAGAACCAAAGCTAAAGAAATACCTACTATTTTACTTATTACATTGCCTCTAAAAAGGTTTAAAATTAGTGCTGAGTATCTCTCTGGTAAATGCCCAATGTATCGATGCAATTAATTAAAAGTGCTCAATCAAAATGCAGCCATAGAAACTCTCACTCTACTAAATGTAACAACAGAACAGACCTTTACTCTCAATTTCTGTTCAGTTTATCAATACTAATGCTGCTATTCAATTTGCAAACACATATACAAATACGGGGTGGGGGGAGATAAATATAATTTACAATTAAATCTTACTGTGGAAAACACCGAAGAATTTTTTTTACAGATTACAGAAACCATTTACAGGCAGCACCATACAATATTTTCATTTTTATTTGATGTCTAGCAAAACACTGCTAAATAAAGAAGATTTTCATCAGATACTCTCCAATGTGGTTCAAGAAAAGCAAGCTCAAAACTCCCTTCAATGCAAGGAGTTAGTTGAAGAGTTCTTTGAATTCTGGCCACAGATTTAATCAAGCTATTTTGACTCACATGTTGTTAACCTAACTTGTATCACACAGCAACTATTTTTGTTTAGTGGTTAGAAGCATCCTGTGACTTTTGTACCTTCCTCAACACATTAAAAAAAGTTTGTTGTGTTTAGTATTGTAGAAAACATGGAAAGAGAAAATAACATTTATTCTAAAGAAGATTGCAGAATACATGCAGATAAGAATTATTGCTTAATTTTCCATCTCCAAAATCCTACCCAGACATTTAAAAGTCTAGCTATTACAAAATCATATAAGTGGTTACCAAAGTCAAATCTTAAGGAAGATCTACACGACTAAACTAAAATAAACTAACAAATACCAGTTAATAGTGACCAAATCCAATTCCTAAGCATCATAAAAGCTTCTGTACATTATTTTTTGGGACGCGGGTGGAGCTGTGGGTTAAACCACAGAGCCTAGGGCTTGCTGATCAGAATGTCAGTGGTTCGAATCCCCACGATGGGGTGAGCTCCCATTGCTCAGTCCCTGCTCCTGCCCTCCTAGTAGTTTGAAAGCACGTCAAAGTGCAAGTAGATAAATAGGTACCACTCCGGCGGGAAGGTAAATGGTGTTTCTGTGCGCTGTGCATTAAGACCAAGTTGTTGAACAGATAAGGTTTATTAAGAGGCATAGCTTGTACAATCAGCTCTCTCCTTTCAGTCTTAGAGCTGATGTGTCCCCTTCCCTAGCAAAGTGACTACATAAACAACTATCTCTAACAGCACTTCACTGCTGCTGTATACACATTAGTCAAAAAGTTCCCCTTCTCCGTGAGCAAAACTCTTAAGAGAGAATCCCCCAGAATCTTTCTTTATACACTGCTAGTGGAGTTTAGAGATGTTTGAGCAGGGATTAGACATGTGAAAGTGTGGCTTCTAAATCAGGTGTGGAGAACCACTGGCCCTCCAGAAATTGCTGAACCACAACTTCCAGCACTTCTGTTTGCTGGGTCTGATGGAAATTTTAGTTTAGCTTTCTGGTGTGCTAAAAGTTCCTCACACCTGCTTTAAATGTACCAAATACTCAGCAAAGAATGAGATTTCCGTAAACCTTTTATTAGCATCTATTAGTCATTAAATAAAGTTTGTACAGTCTACAGAGCAATTCAACCTCAAGTACTATCACGCTTACTGCAAAAATATTGAAAACGAAGCGAAAAGGAAACTATAGTTTGTACCTGTAATACTTTAATAGGAAAATCATCACTGGCACCAGAGATGGTAGAAAGGCAGTTCAGAAATATCATTAGAAAGATAAAACAAATAATGAATAATATTTAGGGACAAATCCACTCAAATGTGGGCACAGCACCCACACATGGGCCCAGGTTGCATGTGATGCTAAACCATGGTTTAGCACTACATGCATGTGCTGGATGGAGCTTTGAGCAAACCTTCAGGCTCACATGCCCCCCTCCCCCTATGCACACCTGCCCTCTCCTGAATGGCCAGGAACTTGGGTAGCATTTAGTTTCACTATCCACTAATCCTAGCTCTCTGTTGCCAAAGATTTAAAACAAGCGGGCAAGTTAAGAAGCCAGCTTCAAAAAGCACGACTTGTACTGAAACAGACTAGTTTGTTTTAAATCATGCTCTCTGGTTCCAATTTAATAAGCCAAGATTTGTGCAAAATTATCTAAACACTGCATAACTCCTTGTCCCAGTCAGGTTGGAGGAGAAGAGGGAGGAGTGTGAGAACTGGAGGCTTACATGGGTTCGTTCTAGCTCATACATGCGTGGGGAGCGCTGCGGGGAACTCCTGGAGGGCTCCCCACGCTGCGGGTGTCTGCCTGGCGTGAGGGGCGCCCTGAAGCAGAGCGCCCCTCGCGCCAGGCAGCAGGCTGCTATCCGCAGCGTGGGGAGCGCTGCAGGGAACTCCTGGAGGGCTCCCGACGCTGCGGGTGTCTGCCTGGCGTGAGAGGCGCCCTGAAGCAGAGCGCCCCTCGCGCCAGGCAGCAGGCTGCTATCCGCAGCGTGGGGAGCGCTGCAGGGAACTCCTGGAGGGCTCCCCACGCTGCGGGTGTCTGCCTGGCGTGAGGGGCGCCCTGAAGCAGAGCGCCCCTCGCGCCAGGCAGCAGGCTGCTATCCGCAGCGTGGGGAGCGCTGCGGGGAACTCCTGGAGGGCTCCCCACGCTGCGGGTGTCTGCCTGGCGTGAGGGGCGCCCTGAAGCAGAGCGCCCCTCGCGCCAGGCAGCAGGCTGCTATCCGCA
The DNA here is from genome assembly GCF_965153285.1 of Podarcis tiliguerta. Taxonomy (NCBI): domain Eukaryota; kingdom Metazoa; phylum Chordata; class Lepidosauria; order Squamata; family Lacertidae; genus Podarcis; species Podarcis tiliguerta. The sequence goes on along the minus strand of NC_139537.1, from coordinate 55,937,041 downwards.
GCGTGGGGAGCGCTGCGGGGAACTCCTGGAGGGCTCCCCACGCTGCGGGTGTCTGCCCGGCGCGAGGGGCGCTCTGCTGCAGGGCGCTCCACCCGCCGGGCGGCAGGCTGCTATCCGCAGCCTAGACATCCCTGTGGGACCTCCCGCAGGGCTGCCTAGGCTGCGGATGTCTTCCTGAAGCCTGGAGAGCGAGAGGGGTCGGTGCGCACCGACCCCTCTCGCTCTCCACGCTTCAGCGAAAGCCTGCATTCGCCCCATAGGACGCACCCAGATTTCCCCTTCATTTTTGGAGGGGAAAAAGTGCGTCCTATAGGGCGAAAAATACGGTATCATCAAGGGTCTACAGAGGCCCAACTGGACTCTCCTGTGCATTGAACCTGCACTCAACTGGAACAATAAATAGCAGATGTTATGGAAACAAATGAATTTAATACATAGCCTGTGGAACACATGCATTTATTGTAGCCTTATGTTCTAGCTTCTATTTTAAAGAATGTGGCTGTGGAGATAAATACAGCAGCAACGTATTTTAAAGGATCATAAATTCAAGGCCAAAAAATGTAAAGACAAAAAAAGTGTGTGGTGTGTGCGTGTGAATGCATAAACGATTTGCTAATTTTCAGCATTTTGGTAGTTGTACCAATGATTCTGGAAGTCCCAGCTGCTAACAGGCGCTTTACCTTCCAAGAATGGGTTAAACTACATGGCAACAAAGAAAAAGGCAGATAATATAAATGCCACACTTTACTGTTAACACAGTAAAGGGTAAATATTTTTGTGATGTTAATATGACTTACCTTCACATCTCTGTGAATTATGTTATTATCATGACAATAGCGTAGTGCTTCCAGTATCTGTCTCATGTAATGACTGCAAAATCAAAATATAAATAAAATTATTATAGCTTTACAAATATAGCATAGGAATTGTACTCAGATTGTTTTTGAGACCATTTTAAGGTCCAAGGCTGCAATCTTATATACACTTTACTAGGAATAAGCTCTGTTGGATACGGTAAGTGTTACATTTGAGTAAACCTAGGATTTCACCATTAGTCCCTAGAACGAGCAGACAACCTCCCTCTATCAGCCAAATGGATTATCAATTGACAAGGAATTGGAGAGAAAAAAGGTGTCTTGCCAGGTGTCATCCTGTAACCAACCACAGATATGATTTATAGACTTCTGCTGCCCTCCTAGACTTATGGATTAGTGCACAAAATATCTAAATCCAGTGGTTCATTTCCTAGTTTCCCTCCATAGCAGCCCTTTCTGCATGCAGTATCTACTATTGGATCAAGCACTAGCATATGATGTATGCAACATGCACATATTAGCTGCATTTGGACTTCACATTAAGCTATGGTTTAGTGAGACACCTGCTTCGAGGCTCACACCTTATTTTTAACTATCAAAGCTAATATACTTCTTCTCCATAACACTGTCCAGTTCTTTATTAAAATCAACTCAACTAGTGGTCATCACTACATCTTATGGAAATTAATTCCCTGTTAATTATGCACCACATGAGAAAACTTTTCTCTGTCATGAACGTAATATATGTATGAGAATATATATATGAGAGAGATTAATACTAGGGTTTTAAGGGAGGAATAATATTTGTTTATTCTGACTAGATTAAAGGTAAAGGTACCCCTGCCCATACGGGCCAGTCGTGGCCGACTCTGGGGTTGCGTGCTCATCTCGCTCTAGAGGCCGTGAGCCGGCGCCGTCAAAGACACTTCCGGGTCACGTGGCCAGCGTGACGAAGCTGCAGCTGGCGAGCCAGCACCGGCGCAGCACACGAAAACGCCGTTTACCTTCCCACTATAAAGCGGTCCCTATTTATCTACTTGCACTTATGAATGCTTTCGAACTGCTAGGTGGGCAGGAGCTGGGACCGAACGACGGGAGCTCACCCCGCCGCGGGGATTCGAACCGCCGACCATACGATCGGCAAGTCCTAGGCACTGAGGTTTTACCCACAGCGCCACCCGTGTCCCTATAGATCTAGTCCCTGACTAGATTACCCACAATTTATTTTGCCCCCTCTTAGTTGCCTTTTCGAAACTATGTAAAGCAGTTTTGGACACAGAGCAGTCAAAATTACAGTATTCAAATGAGAGTTCATTGCACTGGAAATCTTGAACTGAAGGATGGAATAGAAATGTTTTAAATGAAGAAACAAAATGTTTATCTTTTAGGAATTCCTAACATTGAATTTGCCTTTTGTCTGCTCCAATTCTAAAATTTCCAATGAGCACTCTACCAATCACTTCAAAATTGTTTCTTTAGTAAACTGTAAGCTCCTTGAGGCAGAGAACTGTATTATGTTCTTTTGCAAAGTATCATACACAGTGATGATGCTATGCTGCTGATAATTATCATAGTCTTAATCTTCCAACTCTCCTAGTTTTGACTGTTGGATTTATCTGGCTTTTAAATGCTAATCTGCTGAAGTCTAATTACACTGGATTGTATAAATTTCAATTGATAGTGTATCATTTTCATTTTTTGGTAAACTACTTTGGGAGGCTGTATGTGTGAAAGGTGGCATATTAATGTTTAATAACATTTTCCCTAGGGACTAGTAGTCACCTATGCAATCCCACATGTTCATTCTGAAGGAACAATGGTATTTAAATTCATCACTATGTTATTTTCCCCATGCTGCAATTTACTTTGCCCAGTGGATGGCACTCTTCTACTCTGTATTAAACTAGTGCCAAAATAAGTGTTACTACATACAGAATGGTGTGAAAAATCTGGATTTTTAAAGATTTGCAGATTAACATATACCATACTTCTGAAAAGCTACCTTTTATGAAACTACCTTTTATTCAAAACAGAGCTGAAAAAGGAATAGTCAATAAAAGACCCAAAATTTATTCCATGTGTAAGAATACATCCTAGTTTTCAGTTTGCTTATTATTTACTGAACTTGTACACCTTTCACCCAACAAGGGTTTAAAGACTGTTTAAAGCAAAATAAAAACAAATTAAAAGCAATCCAGTTAAAGCCAATAACAAAAAAACCACACAACATAAAAATCAACAGAACACAGTGGCAATTATGGAACATAAGACAGCAACTGAACTAACAAGTGTCTCAGCAGCAGCACCATTAACAGCTTCAACTGATCAATGTGGACCCCATCTGACTATATGGGTTGTATGCCCAGAACAATTACTTAGTAGTGCTGCAGCAGCTGGTGGAACCAAGTAATTTCAGTGCAACATCCACGTTTCCTTTACACAGCATCATAAAACAGATATTGCTTGATTCCTGAAATAATTTACATGCAGGTAAGCAATACAAGGTGGAATAACTCTTCAAAGCAAACTTTGGTGGTATGCATTTTCCCATTTTCAGGGAAGAACTTACATTCATATCAGCCTGCACACACTTTAAGACTGACAATGGAGGCTCATTGCATGTGCCTGCCTCCAACATGGACAGGACCTTATCTGTAGTGGTCCCATGTCTCTGGAATGCATTACCAACTACACTTCAGCACACACCATTCCCTCAGGTACTTGGGAAAGCATAAAAAAACCCAACTTGCTTTTGTTGGATTTTTCTTGAGTTGCTTTTATTCTCCTGTTTACAATCTTGTTGAATGCTTTATTTTGCATTTTAGTATTTGGACTGGAAGTTCACCGTCTTATTTGCTGACTTCTATTAACAGTTTTAATGTTAGATTTGTAGCATACTATGCTTTAATTGTAAGCCACCTTGAGAGGGTTTTGCCCTTAAAGGGAATATATTAATATATGGATTGTATTGGAGCTATATTAAAAATAACTAAAATCCTCTTACACTTAATTATTCCTTAGCTAACTACACATCAAGCTCACATCATAATGCCAATTTTAAAGCGACAAGCTCCTCAAGAAAACTCCTGCTCTGACCAACCTGAAAAATAATGCCCATGCTTTTGGTTTGCCTTGCTTCACTAGGCAGGTAGAACAGAAAAGCACCAAATCAAAAACATCAATTATATTCTCCTCAAACCTGTTCTAAGAATCTTCCACAAAATCTACAATCACAAGAAAACTCTATTTCTCCTAAGATCATTGCACCCCATTTTGTCCATTCATTTTATTCACTCCTCCCCCCATTAAACTCATTGCCACCCTTTGCTATACTATCAAATGCACCCAAACCATTTTTCAGACACACTAGATTTCATCCTTGAGTATATTAAACTACCCTTTCCCTGCCTCTCCCTTCTATCGCCATAAACTCTGTGCCCTTGAAAGCTCTCTGCAACATTTTATGATCTATCATCTATTAATCTTTACTCATATACTTTTTGGCTTGAAAATATTCCCAATGTCAGACATCCTCAACTCTTGAAATGCTAGATAATTAAACTTTATAAAGGGTAAATAATTCTGGGAAACATAGCCACTGAAGGTGAAAAGCTTCTACCTATAACCTACAAATGTGTAAAAAGAGTGAGAGAAGAAACTCCTCAGACATTTTGTGTTGCTTTGTAAAGCACACACACACATGCACACACAGAAATTTGGAATATGAAGTTAGTGGGATTTCATTCAGATGGCTCAACCAGAAGAGTTAAGCAATACAACTTATTCATTCAATACAGAGTTATAGAATTCTCTGCCTCACATGTAATGCTAAAACCATGGGTTAGTGTTATAAGGGTGTACTGCTGTGAGACTAAGGCTTATGCACTCTCTCCTTCCCTCTGCTCCTCATTGTGATGGTGCCAGGGATCTGCTTCCATTTCAAATTAACTAGAGTTTAGGATAACACCCAAATCCCAAACTGTGGTTCGTAAAGTATGCTTTGGAGCTGGCTTCCTTTCACTAACCATAGTTAAATTTAACTGTAATTGGGTTTGAACACCACGAAAATGAAAGCTTCTGAACTCCTTCCTGGAGGAGGACGAGAGAGTGCACAAGGCTGGCTGTTGCACCTTGTCATAATGCTAATGCAAATGCAGCCAGTGTGTTTTTTTTGGGTACTGGTTTACATGATTTTAAGAGGGCAGAGCAAATTCATGGGGATCTTTCAACATCAGCTTATGAGAGCAGCTGACATGGTGACACCAGCCACCAGTGTTACTGCTGCTTACCAGGATGGTTCAGAGGTGAGGCTGGGCCTGCATAGGCACAGCAGCACAGCCAATCTGGTGCTCTTACCAGTGAACTGCAGAGCCCTGACTTTTACACCACCCTGACCCTATCCAGTCTTGGGAACCAGCAGTGACACTGGTGTCAAAGGGGCAGCTCTGTGGCACCATTCCACCCACTCTTTAGTTTAATGCAGTGTTCCACTAAATACCAGTTGTCACAGGACAGACAGGCAGGACTATGCTAGCTTCCTAAAAACATCTGACTAGCCACTATTGGAAACAGGATGCTGAAGCAGGCAAACCACTGGCCTAATCTAGCAGGGTTCTTATGTTCTTAATTTACATTTACTAAATTTTGGCTGGACCAGGGCCTTTTATTCTTTTGCTATTTTTAATTTAAAAAGAAGTATGATTGACAACATATTGCCAGCAGCAGCGTGAGATAGCTGAGTAGTATAAACTGCTGAGACAGCACTGGTACAAAAACATTTTGTTCCACTCTGACTAGCAACAATGTAAATTAATTCCATTGGAAGTTCGAAATCATACCAGCCACCCTTTGGATTTTTAACCCAAATGCATTTTAGTCCACTTTCATACTTTAACATGCATGAAGTTGGTTATAAAAACATACACTATATGTGCAGTATTTGTGTGTGTATGTATGTATGTATGTACACACACACACACACACACACACATACACACACACACAAATGTTGGATATTTAAGCATCTAATATTAGTCATTTATGCCCCCTCCATTCTCCCTAACGATTTAATTAAAATAAGAATACATACCTGGCTACAGCTTCACTGTACACAAAGCCAGCATCTGCTCTCTTTACAATTTCAAAGCAGAGGTCTGCACCATCCATACTGCAGATTAAAAAAGTAAGAAAAATGTGATTGTAGAACAGGAAATAGAAATGTAATAATGATAACGCTCCAATTTTACACTTTTGAAAGTATTCTAAAGAATCTCACACATTACACTAACCAAAATCTTAGACACATTTTTTTTATTTTTAATGACCAACAATATTTGAAGTCTTAACCATCTTTCTTATTGCAAGCTCAGTGCAGCTCAAAACGTAATAGAGTTGTGAAGAATGGTCTCAAGCATGAACAGCTATCAGTATTTCTAGATGCTTATGGGTACAGTTGGAAACAAAGTTAACTAAAATACCGTATTTTTTGCCCTATAGGATGCACCGGCCCATAGGACGCACCTAGATTGGGGGGGGGGGAATAAAGGGGGGAAATTATTCCCCGCCCCACAGGCGCGGAGCTTCATTTTTGGAGGGGAAAAAGTGCGTCCTGGAGGGCAAAAAATACGGTATGTAAAGAATCCACCTGTACCATTTCTACATGTATACTCCTATATACTCTGTATACTGCACCAAAAATAAGACATTATTACCAAGCCACTTTGTGATTGCCACTGCTTCTTTGCAACAAAGCAGTGTCAGAAGGAGACAATCTATAGAAGTAGAAAAGTGCAGAGAGGAAGAGGGGTGCTTAACCCACTTCTATTTGTCACTTTCCCACTGTAACTCTCCCTTACCTGCTGGGATTCCAAACCTGTGTATGCAACAAAGCAAGTCTGTGACCAGGGAAGAAGTAGGGTGAAGAAGCAGTAGTAAGCAAAAGGTGGTTAGGTAACATCTCATTTCGTACACTCTTTTTCTGCCAAGTGTGGAAATTCATAATATGATTTATTTATTTATTTTTTAGAAAATTTGCTGTTGTGATAATTGTCTCTGGAATGACAATTCACTTTTAAAAAAGACAGTTTTATCTTGAAATCTCAGACACTACATGCCTTTACATACTTTACATACCAAACAAAAAAATTTCACTATCAGTTTGGAACATGGTGATGTAATAAATGTTTTGCCAGTAGATGGAGACAAACTCCTAACTAAATGATGTGCCATTTAGTTAACCAGCCACATGAGAATCTTAAAGTGCTTCACAAAAATAAGAAAGTGCACTTTTACAATGTGTCCAAGGACCAGACACTGTAATAAGATTTTAATATTTCCCCTTTCCGTTCCCCTTCCTCATAGATGTCTGATCAGGGTAAGAAAAATGTTAATGAAAGTAACTGTGCAATGCCCAATCTGCATTAAAGTAAAGAAATGCTACTATCTGCATGAGTCTTTTAAATAAATAATGATATATTAATATATAACTCTAGATAAATATATTGTCTGGAATCCAAATACTATGTGAGTGATAACCATTTCCAAGCATGCTGGCTATAGTGAAAACTAGATGCTTCAATATTGCATCATGCATAGCTTCTAAGGTCCTCTCAGGTGATTCTTTTGCAAGCATTAAAGGATACAGAAGGAGGGAAGAGCAGAAAAGCATGTGGATATAAGCAACACAGTTTAATAAAACAAGCAAGCAAGCAAGCAAGCAAACAAACAAACATTTGCGATCCCATCCCCTCAGAAAAATCCAACTAAGACAAGCATGTTTATGTCCTACTAATTTAGAAAAGAGTTTATCATTTGCTTAGTTTTCTTGTGTTAACATCCACGAGACTTGCTCAAATTTGGCTGGACCTTTCTTATGTCGTAAACATTAAGGCTTTGCTTTGTTAGAATGTGTGCATTACAATTATAGTTCAGTATATTAATGAAGTTCCATTTTCTTCATGATACTTTTTATTATATATAGGACAAGTAGCTTTGAAGGAATCGTTTGCAACTATTTGAATCCAATTTAAAAATTATGAAAGGTTAACTACCACCTAATCTAATGTGTTAGCCTATTTTGGTTGGCTTTAAGTGCATGCTTGACCATATGAGCAAAATATATGAAGAGTGTGTATGGAATATATAAATGTAAAACTTACAATTCGAAAACCATATATAGCATTCCATCGGAACTGTAGGTCTCCAAAAGTTCAACAATATGAGGGTGCTTCAACATGTGACAGATACTGGCTTCTCTTTTCAGATCTGTTGAGAGACAGTCATTGCTGTATAATTTGTACTGATAACAGAACACACACAAATGATGCACAGCCATTTGAATACTTAACACCAAGGTACTGGATTAATTTCTGAATCATTTTCAAGAGTTTAAATAGGTTTGGCATGTTGAACTCTCTCCTTATAGCTGAAGTATTAATGCAACATTTTATAGATATACATATTTTATATATAATGGTATAAAATCAAGATGATTAATTAGACACACAGTAAAGAACAACCCTGCAAATATAAATGAAGACTCATGTGCAGTTATAAAATGCAATGGAAGGGCATTTAACATATGTGTGACAAGATCTGTAAAGGTTATGTAAACACATGAATCTCATCATGAGGATCCCAACCAATCAGTTCCAGGCCTGGCAGAGTGCACGTCCTTAGAAAGCAACAGGCATATGAATAGGACACCATCAAGTAGGTTGCAGAGTGTAGTTCTTTTCAAATTACAAATGGATAGACACAATCACAAACCTAGTATGCACTGTCACCCTACTCCAACTGCTAAACTTATCTAGCAGTCATTTCCAACAACCTCTGCCTCCAATGTTCCTGCAGAACTGACATTTTGAAAATATATGCATCAGACACTTCCCGTTAAGTGGTAAGTTCATCAAACGCATGTTGAGGTTAAGTAAACTGTCAGTTCCTGTATGCATTTTCATGTGTACCCAACTAGCCATTCATGTGCACTATCTTTCTGACTATCATAATATGGGATCTGGTGCTCCCTGCAATCCTCAGACCTGCTAGTTTCCCTCGCATGATGGGAAGGCAACCTATATTGAATATATATGACCCTGCAACCTGGACCATAAGTCTAAGTGTCTGAGTCACAAAAAGGGGGCAGTCAGACCAGACCATGAGTATTGCATTACAAGTCTTCAATTGCCAAGATGCTTTGATACCGAAGCAGGTTTTGCAACATAGAAGTGTGGGCTCTCAGTTTCAGCTCCAGGAGGTCAATGTAGGAACAGGATGATGTCACAATAAAGGCAGTGCCATACTAGGCATCCCCAGTTGCTGAGGGCAACAGGACATGGGTCCACAGATGACTGCTACTGCCAAATGAAGAATTACCCCTCCAAGGTCCCTGTTTTTTAACCAAGCCTTCCAAGGCTGCAGTCAATCCACTTGCTTCCTCCGAAAAGCTTGTGCTAGACAAAGACATGTGTCCACACAACACAACAATATTTTCTTGCAGACCAAAATCATATAATAGTTTGTGAAGTTTGACTGGCCCAGCAACAGGAAAGACTGAGCTACTGCCTGACAAGTCTCCATATCTGCTTAGCCACCCAACAGCTTGCAGTTGTCCCTATGTTGGCCTAAAGGTGATTTTCTAGGTTAAAACCTGCTACTTGTCCTTTGAATTACACCTTGACTATGATTTCAGCAAACCCGACCTGACACCAAGCACAGGAATCAGACTTCATTAGCAATTCTAAGTCAAATCAAGGAAGATTAAAGGAAACAAAAAACAAAACAAAACAAAACAAAACAAAACAAAAAAAGCCTTTCATACTGTATGAATTACATTTTGCAAGCTTGATTTCAAATAATTTTCTATATAGCAGAAGTACATTCCATGTAACTGTGCCTTGGTAGTAAACATTATTTCACAGGAGATAATTCTAAGAAGAATCAGATTTTTTAAATCCCATCAACCTGAAATCCAAACAATAGCCAATTGTAGGAAAAAATGTTTCCAAGAGCCAAACATTTCTGAAATTAACTTATCTGTGTTCTAAAGGAGCATGATAGAGACAACATTTTTTTTATTTTATTGCATGTCCTACATTAAGAACCACTGAATGAACTGATCTCCATCTTCTGGAAAAGCAGTATCAAGGATTTTTTAATCACTGTTCTGTATATTCTGAGAGGAAAATAACTAGTTTCAGTTAACAAGCAGACACAATGGGAAATGTTTTCACACAGCTGAACTCTCAGCATGCATAAAGAACACTACGGTAAGTAAAAAAGGACATTCCTCTTGCCATGAATAAAGCACAAAGCTACATATACTGAAGTATTTAATGACAGACAATTAATTCTCTTCTTTTATCACAGGGACATTTAGCAGCAGGTCATTGTTAAGGTGGCCCAGGTATCCATTCCTGCCCCCCCTCCCAATATATTTTTCTTTTCTTTCTTTGCTACAGGGCAGCTGGACACATTGCAAACTGCACTGCTGGTGAGACCCCATCTGTCTACCACCTTCATTTGGAGAGGGCCCATTCCAACATATTGGGCCCAGAAAACCCTGTTGGCACACCACAGATCAGAGTAAGTCCCAACAGCAGGAGCCAGAGTGTGCTGTTCCCCACCCCTCTGAAATCTTAAATGTACATCTGGCACCTAACATTATGCCTAACAGCAGAAAGCAAGCTTCCATTCTATAGCACATCAACTGATGGGCAGTAAAGTCCAAACTTCAGGTGGTTTAAAGTACCATACAGCTCTCTTTGCAAGTCCTGCATGGTGCTTTGAAGTCCCTACTTAAAGCATCCAATTACCCAATGTCATTGTGAAGTCAAGTGATTGACAGGCAGGCAACCCTGCCCACTTGTCAAATTTGGCCCATGAGGCTAAGATCTGATGATGATCTAGTCCAGGGTGGTCCAGCCCAATAGTCCTTTTTTTGACAGTCTTCGGAAGCCATTCAGAAGAGAAGTAGCTGTGAGGCGTGAGTGAGTCCCTATCTTTCCAAACAACCAAATGCCTCTGCCACCACCCCCACCTTAGAGAACCAGGGGATGGAGCATCTCTCTATGTTACGCAGGTGTGCTAACGAGCAAATCACCACAGCCTGTGAAGCACGACATTTGCCCTCTTCCTCCTTTATGGCACGGAACTGTACAACAACCAAAGTTCCCTGTCTGTGACTCGTACCACGGGTTATTTTGCTCGTTGCTATGTGACTGGTGGTTTCTTGGTGGTTTTCATCCTCGAACCAAGGGTAGCTCAGGTAAGCAGAGGTGAGAGCAGGCTGATGAACTGCAGATCAAAGTTTGGAGTATGACGCCTTTGGGCTGAGAAGCAGGGGAATGGATGTCATGGGCTGCCTGCTCTCTTCATCCTTCTGCTGCTTGGCCTCTGGTCCTCTTGCTCATTCCCATTCCAGGGGCCCTAGTTGTGCTATGTGTGCCTAAGCATAGCCACCTTGTGTCCTTCAGAGCCACAAGGGTCAGTTGACAGCATGGGTTAAAAAAAAAGCAGCAGGCAAGTAGGCAGTTTGTGCTCACACAGACTTTTCCGGCTGCTTTTCGATCATAGATGGATGAAGCTTTTGTTAAGGGCACATAGGATGCAATCTCAGCTTATTATAGAGTAAGACCCATTGGAATAAATAGGACTTACTCTTGAGTAACTGCACACAAGCTTATGACCAGGATGGGGAATCTATGATCCTCCAGATGTTGTTGGTCTGCTATCCCTTCCTATTGTCTGTGCTTATTGTGGATGATGGGAGGTTGAGGTCAGCAGCATCTGGAGGGCCACAGAGGGGTGGATGAGGGAAGAGGGTGGGCTGCAGGCTGCACTGTCCCATAGCATGCTTGTGGGGTGGGGTGTGTGTGTACGGGTGAAGTTAACAGCAGTGGCAGCAGTTGGTTCTCCTTCTGCTCCTTCCTCCCAGCCTTCCCATAATGCTCATATGTTCTGCGGTGGCACCAGTGGTCCTGTGAGGAGGGGAGGGTAGGGTGGCAGAGCATAGCCTTCTAAAATAATTTGTGCATTAAATTTTGTTTAATAAATACATAAAGGTTAAGGTAAAGGTACCCCTGCCCGTACGGGCCAGTCTTGACAGACTCTAGGGTTGTGCACCCATCTCACTCAAAGAGGCCGGGGGCCAGCGCTGTCCGAAGACACTTCCGGGTCACGTGGCCAGCGTGACATCGCTGCTATGGCGAGCCAGAGCCGCACACGGAAACACCGTTTACCTTCCCGCTAGTAAGCGGTCCCTATTTATCTACTTGCACCCAGGGGTGCTTTCGAACTGCTAGGTTGGCAGGCGCTGGGACCGAACAGCAGGAGCGCACCCCGCCGCGGGGATTCGAACGCCGACCTTTCGATCGGCAAGCCCTAGGCACTGAGGCTTTAACCCACAGCGCCACCCGCGTCCCCTAATAAATACATACATTAAAGCTATTAATTTGGTATATTAAATAATATGAACTATATTGTGAACACTTTAATTTACGATATGGAAATTTAATTTGGTGTGTGGCCCACACGTTCTGTACTGAAGTAGTCTTGCATTTTCACTTGGTCTGAGAGGCTGGACCACCCAGATTTAGGCCATGGAGCCAAAAAGGTTCCTTAATGTGGTCTAGTTAGTATGTGCTGTACAGTGGTATCTCGGGTTACAGACGCTTCAGGTTACAGACTCCGCTAACCCAGAAATAGTACCTGAACTTTGCTTCAGGATGAGAACAGAAATCGGGCAGCGGCGGCGCAGCAGCAGGAGGCCCTATTAGCTAAAGTGGTGCTTCAGGTTAAGAACAGTTTCAGGTTAAGAACGGGCCTCCAGAACGAATTAGGTTCTTAACCTGAGGTACCACTGTATTCAATATAGGGCTAAGAATATTGTTCTGCTGTGCAAAGAGAAATCCTTCCACTGACAGAATCATCTCCCCCTCTCGTCCCTCTGTGCCCCCTAAATCTGTTCTGGGAACCCCCCCCCCCCCCGAGCATATTTGGGGTGAGCATGAGGGAAGAGGGGAAATGTCATGCTATTTTGAATACCACACTATTTTCTGATAAGCTGAAGATTATTTTATAGGATTGAGACGCTATCAGAATGAGCTGACATGATTTGCACAGGATAGATAGGAAATTTAAAGCATTTAAAGGCTGACATGCCATAGCATGCAAACACACAGAACTGTGCTTGAGGCCAATGAATATGTATAGTTTGTTGGCCTTAAAAGATACTGTAGTTTCTTTTTAGGCAATTACTAGAATTTAACCAGTAAGGCATATGGGGGGGGGGGGGACATGAGCATAGGTCTTTACATAATTAGACACTCTTTTGCATAGAGAATTCTACAAATATAACTTCTGACTCACCACACCCTACTAATAACAAAAGGCCAAATTACTGAGCAGTGCATTTTTACTCACAGCTAATCAAAGCCTTTCAGAAGCAAAGATGGACAATAAAATAGCTAGAAATTTCAACTCCAAGACATAGGTTACTTCAAAATACAGTGGAAAATAGCTATTTTGTAAAGGAACACAACCACAAGAGAACAATAAAAATAAGAGGTACTATTCAGACAAAAGTACAGCATGTTTAATTCTGACTGAAATAGAATCAAACTTAAAATCTGCTTAATTGGATTGTGCCCAAGGACATTTAAAATTTCACAGATATTCACTTATCTGAGGGAAGTGGGGGGGGGGGGAGAATAAATGTCCAGATTTGGAAATAAAATATTACTTTTCAGAACGTAGCAATCCAATTCATCTGACTGAATGGACATCTTTTTAAAAGGAGAGGGGAAGATCATGTGCATCAAGAGTATGATAATCAGTCTCCCCCCTACCTGCTTGAGTTCCTTGTTACAGCTGACTCTAAAGACAACCCTACAACTACAAACATATAGGAAAATACCAGGCACAATTTCTTTAGCACAGAGCAATCTGACCAAGGGAGGTAGTAGTTGTTAATTTCTACAAAACATTAATGCTCTTGGGCACAATATGGTAAAGCAGTTTTAAGTTCAGATTCTAATTCAAGCATCCTCCCAGAGACCACTGAATTGGGCTTTTAAAAGTTTTTAAAACTCTGGAGCATTTAAGTAGTAAACTGGGGACGCACTTTAAAAGTATTGCTTGTGCATGAAGATACTGCATTCATGGATTAAAGCTAAAAGATAGGAAGACTGAAATTCCATGTACCCAGAGGGAACTTTAGATTCCTTCCTTAAACAGCTGCTCCTGTTTTTCCCTTCCTTCATTCACCAAAGGAGGACACTTTCAAAACCAAAAGCATGGCATGGGGCTTGAGCTTCATTAAAAAAACAACAACCAAACAAAAAACCAAAGAGTGAAAAAAGCTCTACTGGGCATACTCACAATTTTCACTCAGCTAACTGACTATTAATTTCACTTTGCAGGAGTGACACTTGACAGTAAAACCATTATCTATACTGTACAGAGATCATAATTCAGATTAAATCAAGAGGTTGTATTTGACACAGAATCATTCAGCGTTTTACAGCAACTTTTCAGAGAGCTCTTAAATTAAACTAAACTTCTAATTCACTTAATACTTCTAATTCAACCGCACCAATTAATGATAATGTTTCTACTTTATGAACCAATTTTAGGTGATAAGCATCACTATGCCTGATTCTTCAGAGTGGGCATAATCTAGATCACCAAAAGGACAGCGCCTGAACATGGAGGGATCTCCATGGGACTTAATTGGAGCCATGTTTTCTCACATTGATGATGCACACACGGGAAGTCTGTATTTGTTTCCCACATTCCTATCCAGCTTCCCTCTCTATCTCTAGGAGGTGTACACAGGTCTTCCATTGCTCATAATGCACCTGCAAATCACCCATACACTTGGGTAAAGAATCACGTTCTATGATAATCCCTCCATGTGCATGGATCAAGCCCAGTACTGTTTATAACTACTGTAGTCTAAAACTGTAAGATATGGCTATGTCTGCAAGCTTTTCTGTTTCCTTCAACATCCTAGATGTGTGACAGAAAAGAAGTTTGTTGCATAAAATTGGTCCAGGTTTTTTCAAAAACACACCCACAAAGCTTAGATTTGAGAAATCATCCAAACAAACCATTATCCTATGCAGACATTTAATTAAGTGCAAATTTCTTACCTCCTTTCATGTACATTTTTAGCCATTCCCTGAATATCATCTCTAGTTCCTATTCCTAGACAAGGTCTTGAAGTTAATTTATATTTGGGTTTATCGTTCACACCTGCAGTGAGTTACTGTCACCACTGATACAGTGTAATGTATTCATAAAAACCTTATTGCCAACATGCTCAGGATTTTATCTTATTTTACTGCCACTATGGTAGCTTTTATCACTTGACCAGCAGATATTTCTTATTGTTACCACCCTCTATAAAAATTAGTACTACAATCTTATTGTAATTGTAAAATAATATAGTTGAGCATTTCCTGAATTTGAAATCAATAGTTAACACCAGTGGTTCTTAAACTTTTTTCTGGGCCACACTTTCAGAATAAAAATTTGCTCACACCAAAATACATTGGAAATACATTGGAAAACAAAAAGAAACAACTCCTAGCAGTACTTGATTTATAACATAAAACACAACTACTTTATAATATGATCACAGGACATCCAGAAAGTATAAAACAATGCATCTACATGAGAAAATGAATCATTCCCAAAATATAATTATAAACGAGCCTCTTACATATGTGCCTTAAGTATGTATACGAACTTAAGGAGAAGTATGGGCTTGCTTTTGCTAGGTAATCTCATTTATATCAGGTCTAATTTGAGACAGACAAACTCTCATCAACATTAAGAAGCCATTCTCTTTTCTGATCTTTCATATTTGTCAGAGTTAAAAATCCCTGTTCACCACAATATGGCATGGAGAACTGTAGAAGAATAGCCAAAGCTCTTGAAGAGAGGCATGGATACTGTTTCTGGTTGTACACTATATCCCCAAATAATTATTTTGATACTGTACTATACTATACAGTCATACCTCATATTACATCTGCTTCATTTTATGTTCTTTCAGGTTACGTCCCGCGGCGACCTGGAAGTACCGGAAAGGGTTACTTCCGGGTTTCGCCGCTCGTGCATGTGCAGAAACGGCGAATTACAACCCGCGCGTGCACAGACGCGCCGCTGCGGGCTGTGCTCTTTTCATGTTGCAAACAGGCCTCCGGAACGGATCCTGTTCACAGCCAGAGGTACCATTGTAGTACACTGAAATGTCCTGGAATAACTGAACCATGCTTCCTCAATTTCTACAACTTCCACTCAGCTTTGTGCCCAGGCAATAGTCATAGTTCCCCCTGTGCACATCCACATTAATTCATTCCTAACCACTTCCCCACCCCCTTTGGTTCACATATGGCAATCACTGCACTTTGTCAAGGGGCCAACTGAACATGTATCTTTCCCCGTCTCCTTCTCCCTCTGTCTCCACATATTGATTAGCAATCAATTCTGTTGCAATTCTTTCTATTACAATTCTTTCTGGACTGTTTTACCTCCTTCCAAATGTCATTGGTAAAAGGCACATGGTTCTTTAAATGGTTGATAACATTATAAAGACCAGTTCGTTGCTAGGCATTCTTTGGATTTAGCAGCATGGCAGGCACAGTAGGTACTTATCAGTGTTGCAATAATGGCAAGAGATGTGGGGAGAAAAGAGTATTGGTGTGATGGTTGAAATTGTCACAGTAACTGAAACCTGCTTTCAAAGTGATTTTCTCCTCTAAAACTTATGGGTAAGACATTTGAGGGGATTTGTCACAAGTGGTCACAGATGCTCAATACCAGTCTACTGACAGTCCCCACAGTCTACTCAGCTGCCTAGGCTAGCAAAGATGCTGAAAAGGTGGTTGTGGATGCCCTGAGATATTTGTATATGTGAATCATTTTTATACTACAGTATCTGAAAGCTTATTTTTTAAAACCCCAAATAGTATCAGTATACTTTTATATGACACAAACAATACTAATACTCTAACTGATTCTGCCATATAATACCCAGTAGATTCTGCTACTTCCTGGAACACTGAGAAAGTGTCAATGGACTGTATTTGAAGTGATAAATTACAACACTACCAAGACTGATGACACAGAACCAAATACCATGAATACTAATATTTGCTTCAATAGAATTTTGCATATACTAGATTTGCTAGTTGTCAGAATTCATTACAAGGCATTTAATACAATTTTTGTTCCATTACAAGATACCTGCATTACATGGACACTTTGATAATTTCCCTCCTCTCGTTTATGTGTTATGCATATATGGAAAGTGACTGCTTCACCATTAAGAAGGATCAATGAAATAATACTCATTTTTCCCCATGAAGCATCAATTTCTTAGGTAATTGTATTTTAAAAGCAAAACCCTACTAGGCCTTTTTATTTTTCAAAATGCGATACGGGGGATATGATTTATACCACAATCATTAATAGCAACAGCATTGTGAATCTGAATAAGATGGATTCTGTGCACATTTACTTTGAAGTAAGTTCTAATAGAATCAGTAGAACTTCTGAGAAAACATTACTATGGCCAGGCTCTAAGATTCCTTTTGCTAAAGGACATTATTTAATATTTGTTCATCTGTATTCTTATAATGTGCATAAAATCAAATGTAGTGCCGATGATTAAAAACAGTAGGCTCTATTTATATTTGTCTCTAAAAACTTTCTTCATTCCGAGCCAGTGTGATGTAGTCAGAGAGCTGGACTAAAACTTGAGAGACCAGGGTTCCAATTTCCACTGAGTGACCTTGAGCTAGTCACTAACTCTCAGCCTGACCTATCTCACAAAGTTATTGTGATGATAAAATGGCGAGAGGGGGAATGCGGTGTGCTGCCTTGACTTCTGTGGGATATAAATGTAATACATAAATGAAGAATGCTTGTTGCTAGTAATATTTCATAAACCACTGTCCAGTTTAGGAGCTTCTCTCATCTTCTTTGCTTCCACTATTGCTTCTGTCTTTCTAGTGGAGAAGCAGAAGCATCTTTGTTACAGTCCACTGTTGCTTCCTTAGTAGAAAAGGGTGGGGGAATGTGAATGAACATGTATATGAATGCCTGGTATGTGATTAAAGAACAATGGCTGTGCATGAACATAGCTGTACGTTTTGGAGCAGACAGATAAAAAAAATAAAGTTATATATGTGGGCACATGTAGTTTGGAAGTGAAGTCTTCCATCTGTCAAAATTAGCAATGCCCTAGTTCAAAACAAGTGCTCTCCAACCTTGACTTAAAGCTAGAATAATTCAAGAAGATGACCACCTCTCCTCTTATCACTGAACAAAATTAATCACTGATTCCTCCTATCCTCCCAACAAGAAACAGATGCAGCTGGTGCAAAAGGATACATTTACATGGGCAGTTTTTATGTTTTCCTGATTTGTGATTCCTGTCATCTCCATAAAATCAGAAGACTGGGAAGCTGTCTCAGAAAAAGGTGCCAAAATGTGATATTTGACCTTGAGAGATGCATCCTCATAAGTAATTCAAATAAGGCAAGAAATGGGTGTGGATGGAAAGCAACATAATTAAAAGGCAGAGCAAGGAGCTCTATAGCTCTGCCTGCTCTGAACACATGTGCTAGGAATCACTGAGCTGGAAGGGTTGTCGGATGTAATCGAGTCTGAAATCCTGCTTAGTGAAGGAACTACAATGCAGGTTGCAACTACAACATCCCTGATAGGTGGCAATCTAGCCTATGCTTAAATACCTTAGGCAATTGAGAGCCCACCACTTCCTGAGGCAATCTGCTCAATAGATGAGCAACTTGTACTGTTAAGGAAGTTTTCCTGAAAGTTATTTGCCTGCAATTTGATTCTGGTCCTGCACCCTTGAGCAATGGAAAACAAGTGCACTCCATCTTCTGCACAACAGCTCATCAAATATTTGAAGACAGCTAATAATGTTAGCCAAAATGAAAAGGTAGCCAGCATGGTGTCCTCCAGATGTTTTAAACTACAATGCCCATCATTCTCTACCATTGGCCCTGCTGACTGGAGCTCATGAGAGCTGAAGTCCAAAATATTTGGAGGGCATCATGTTGGTTACCCTTTTGGAACAGATAAGGCATGAAGCCATGCACTCAATGACACAACTTTACACTGGCCCAGACCTTGTACAAACGATTTCTCTCCAATTAAAATCAATTGAAGGAGAAACTTACAAATAGCTACTTCCACAGCGGCAACTCATGTTGCCATGAATGTGCACAGGAATGGTGTATCTCAGTACCTTTTCACAGCTCACCACCAGTATATGTGAACGTGACACGGAAAGATGACAGTAGGGCATGTGACATAGGGCTACATTCCTCTGGATCCATGTCATGTACACATAGAGCTCACAAGGGTGGCAGGAACTATTTGTAAGAAAAGGGAGCACTTTCTCCAATACACATATAAAAATGTAAGCAATTTGCTAAAACTTTTCTTACTAGATCTCTAACCAGTACCTTGCCTCGGGACTCTAGACCCCAATACCCAACAAGAGCCACCACTTCACTGCAACAAACTGGTGGGTGTCAGAACAGAGCAGTCCACATAGACAAGAAAGGGGAAGGGCAAACATTTGTTGCAAACTGTGACAGTCTTCCATGTCTGCTCTCCAACCCCTTTGACATATGCATAGCCTAGATCTTGTCTGAACTGTATTTCTACAGCGTACTCTCCCCCCACCCCCAGCACAACAATGAGAACCAGTGTCTTCTACACAGTGGAAGCACACAGCCCCATGTGGAGTTAAGCACTCTGTTGACAAAAGCCAGGTATTCTGCTCCAACCATCAGCATTGCTGGCCCAACTCATGAGAAGGCTGCCCTGTAGGATCGCAGACGCATGGAGCAAAACAAGCTGTCACCACATATACAGAGTCCTGAAACTCCCAGAGGGAAAGGGATTCACAGTCAATGAAATCTACCCCTCTCCCCATGGGGTGGGGTGGTGACTGAAGCATGGGCAATAGTTGAACACTAAGGTGGCACCACTCATTCTTCCTTCCACTCTTTTTCTCAGCAGACTCCTCTCCAACAGGTAGTATCATTGGGGCCAAGGAACTGCCCATCTCATGCAAACCATAAGGAAGACTCACCCTCATCTTCTTCAACACTGACCATGACCAGCACACTACTAGATGTTCCCTGTGAGGCTGCAAACCAAGCAGGGGTCCTATGTCCTGGCAAGCTCTGTGGTAGTCTGTCAGACAACATATGATGTTGCCTCTAGCATAGACACTAAGCAATGAGGCTTAGCACACTTTCTTTACTTTCCTCTGTCATGCAAATGCCAAAGGAAGTGACTGCCTCACCATGCCACATATGCTTTTCCTACTGTTTGCTGGGGTTGGTAGACAGAACATGTTGGGAACATCCCCAGCAAGCAAACCCTAGACAGGAAGTGGAGCAACAACAGGAGAGGGGGAAACACATCCCAGAAAGACCCTGTCCCCCTCCCCAGACAACAGGTATGAGGAAGGTAGGCCAACGAGGAGGCTTGGTGGGCCTAATTAAGCCTATGGTCTGGAGGTTTTACACCACTGGAACAGAGCTGGATTCCCTCCTCTTTGCCTGTTTAACACTGGCAGGATTTTAACAAATATATTTACATATTTGCAAGCTACTGTCTCATAATAAAAACTGATACCATAGATCTATACAAGCAATATTAAATATATAATATGTTAAATACTTTTTTAAAAAATCCTGAATATTGCTTCTGCTTTATAGACTCCAGAAGAACAAAACTCCAGTATACATGGCATCAGCAGATAAAAGTATATGTAGATTATAAATCCACTTGTATAACTGTGTAAAATATGCAAACATTTTTTTAAGAACTCAAGAAGAACCCTGCTGAATCAGACCAAAGTTTCATTCAGTCAAGCGTCTTGTTTTACTTAGTGGCCAAACAGATGCTTCCAGAAAGCCTACAAGCAGGGCATAAAGACAACAGTACTCTTGATCTCCAGCTATTGGCATTCATGGCAGATTGTGCATCTCATGCTCCATATAAGCATCATGACTAGTCACCACAGACAGACGTATCCACAATACTGTAAAGGTAAACCAGCAGCCATCACTACATATTGTGGTAGCAAATTCCATAAATTAACTATGTGATTTTTGTAGTAGTAATTTAATCTGTCCAGAATCTATTGCTAATTATTCCACTGGGTGACCCAAAGCTCTAATATTATGGGAAAACTAGAAAGAATGCTGGATTCTCTTTCTATGTGCAATGAATAATTTTATAAACTGTTAGAATGTCCCCCCATCATTATTTTTTTTTTAAACACTTCAATCTTCCCTCACAAGGTGCTCCAACTACCTGATAATTCTAGCTGTACTTTTCTTTATCTTTTCCAGGTCAATAATATCCTGACTGAGATGGGTTGACCAGAACTATACACAGGATTCCAAATGTGGCGTCACTGTAGATATATAGACATTAAATGTCAGCTGTTTTATTTTCGTCTCCTTTCTAATTATTTCCAGCATTTGCCTTTGTCATTGGTGCTGCACACTGTTGAAGTTTACATTGAGCCCCTGGATCACAGAAACAGCAAAAGGAGACTAGAGATTTGAACATAGAATTGAAGAATTGGAAGGGACCCTGAGAATCATCTAGTCCAATCCTCTGCAATGTAGGAATATACAGCTGTCCCATACAGGGATCAAACCTGCAACCTTGGCATTAATAGCACCACATGCTAACCAACTGAGCTCTCTCTCTCTCTCTCTCTCTCTCTCTCTCTGTGTGTGTAGAATACTGTACAACCAAAAAAAAAAAAGGAAGGAAGGAAAGATAGCCACTGATTTTCACCTTCTGTACTTAATCCTGGACTTGAGGTGAACTTTGCTACATCGACAATCTTCACAGCAAACTGTTGCCCCGTCTCTCTGTTGATACATCGCCGCACAACACTGAATGGACCCCTAGAAAAGAAGATAACCCATGGTTAATCGAGTGTAAGCTCCAAAATAGTTCACACATAGCTTTTCTTTTCTTTTTGATCTGATTAACTACTACTAACATGAAATTTTGAGAGGTTTACAGTGATATTTAGTCATTTACAGGAAAAACCCTTCATTCTAAATATTACTTATGGTTATTACATTGGTTTTAGTCAGTTTTGCCAAAGCTTATGTTTGTGGAATTAACACCAGCATAGAAGGCACTAAAAATCTTTTGGGTATGACTCTACAGCAAGGGTTGCCAACCTTTTTGGACGAGTGGGCACATTTTCAGGAAATGCCATGGGCACCAGTTACACATGACTGCTATGTGAGACATCACTTCAGGCATCAGAAATCCCTTTTACAAGGTAAGAATCAAATAGTCTTTTCACTTATACCTGTAGAGCTATCCCCAAATGAGACATACCAAAACTGGCCCATGAAGAGTAGGCATTTACAGAAGCAGGCATATAACTGCTTGGAAGCACATATAAAGTATTATTTTATTTTTTATTTTTGTGTTGTGAACCACCTTGTGATTGTTGCATGAAGGGCAATATAACAATCCAATAAATAAAAAGTAAGTAACATAAATAACATAAATAAAGTCAACGTTCATTTCAATATCTCTGTCTAGAAAGCTGCTTATCCTCCCTTTAAAAACAGGTATAGGAGTCAGATATTACATTGCATTTTATATCTCTCCTGCCCCCCCAAAAACAAATCTGGGGCTTCAAATGGGCTTTAGAACTGAAACACAAAATGTTATTCTGAATGTGCACACCAACTTTCATTCACTTAAATGTCTCAATTTTCAAGTGCACTATTGTATTGCAATATATTTGTATTTTCCTTCCCCCAGCAAGTATTTAAACTTGAAACACAGAAGTATCACCTAAACTTGTGTAAATAATTTTATTCTATTATATCAATCTTCAGAGGAGTTATTGTATTACAGTCATACTTCTTGTTATGTTTGCTTCAGGTTGCGCGATTTCAGGTTGCGTCCCACGGTGACCTGGAAGTACCGGAAAGGATTACTTCCGGGTTTCGCCGCTCACGCATGCACAAATGCGCAAAATGACATCACGCGCATGCGCAAAAGCAGTGAATCGCAACCTGCACACACGCAGATGCGGGTTGCGTTCTGCTCATGTTGCGAACGGGGCTCTGGAATGAATCCTGTTCACAACCAGAGGTATCACTGTACTTACAAACAAAATATTAAAATATTAAGCCAAAGGACTCACATCACTTGGCTGATCATCTGTTTACAATTCAACCCCACACAGATTTTTCATGTAAAATAATAAAAACATACTTTCTTATTCCACTCTGTGCTTTTTTGCGTAATGCCAAAAGAAACAAATGCTTTAAGTCTAGCCAATGTTAATCTGTCATAATAATAACATATAGAAATTTCAGTATAGATATATCTGAACAAAGAAGACCTCTGGAAGTATTACAACCAATGAAAATTGGGATAGTTGAAGCAAAGGACTTTGTCCCTACTTCATTAGCCAAATCACTCAAGAACAAACCTTGGCTGCAGCTTATGGTTAGTGAGGAGAGAACTGAACTGTGAGTCCCAGTTTGAATGACATGCTAAGCATGGCACAGCACTAAAAGGGACTAGGGAGAGAAAAAGTGGCCATCAGCTCATCTCAGAGATCCCACATGCTTGTGCAGTCTCAGTATGCCATAGCTTGGCTTGCCGTCTTGTACATACCAGGTAACTGTGCTCATCTCATGTGAAGGTACACTTGTAGCATATATGCTTTCCTCCCACAAAAGTCTTACTTCTGTGAAGGAAGACAGTAGTCCATAAAGTGATCCTGTAAAACTTCAAAGTTCTTTTACAGAATCCTTTTTTTACAGGACTAAATATATATACATATTGACAGCATTAGTTTATTTTATAAATTTAGGCAACATGGGCGCTTAAGACTATATGCAAAATTTTGTTATGGTTTCTAAAATTCTTATGAAGGTTTCTTTGGAAGAGAAATGCATATTCACTGTATGTAGTCTTAAAGCTCTTGCAAAAATAAAATCAGCCTTAAAGCCTGTTAAGCATTCTATAGCCCAAAGCTAGTTAAACATTCTACTGCCAAAGGATTGGCTTTAGAGCTATATATAGCTGGAAACAACAATTGTCAGATAAAGCTTATTAAGCAATTTAATGATCACTTTAGGGTTTATTAAAGATGGAACCGTTCTAAAATAGCTACATTTCAATATCACTGACATTTAGAAGTAGTTAATGCATATAACACCATTTCCAGAAGAAAACACTGCTCTTGAGAACAACTTCAAATAATTTTTCAGATGGACATTCATGAAAGGGAAGGACTACTCTGAGGACCACACACCTGTGCACATTAGGGCTGGGTGGTATTTCAATACACTGAAACCCACTTGAGGTTCAGATCGCGATAACAGTTTCAATTTTTTTGAGCTAGGAATATATCATGGTGCTCACCCATGGCAGCAGAGGGTTCCCAAGAAGGTGCCCACCTGTCTGCCTGCCTTCACCAGAACAAACAGGCTCCTTCTTCCTCCCTTCCTCCTGGTTGCTCCTTCTTCCCTCCAGCCCAGCTGCCATGTCAGGCGATGATCACACACAGAATAGATAAGCCTTGGGAAGGACTGTGTGAGGTTCTTTTAATAAGAGTGATGGCCTCAGCAGAGAGAGCCTAAGAAGGTGGTCGCCTGCCTGCCTGCCTGCGACTGAGTAAGCAGGCTGCCTCCTTCCTCCCGGTCGCTCCTCCTGTTCCCTCCCCTCCCTCCATAGCCTAGCCACCCCTCCTTATTTCAGACATTGTGATATATCACTATACTGCAATTGTTAGCTGGTGATATATCACAATCTTGAAAACCAGATCTTGCCCAGCCCTAGTGCACATGCACACTCAACACACACACACAAATCCACACATCTGGCCGTTTCAGACTTATACATGTACACACACATATGCAGGCAGAAGCATGAACACAGGCACACAACACTCTGTTCACAGCCGGGGGAAATGCTGTATTTTGCTCTTCACAGAACCACCTCTGAAGAATAAAAGACAGGGTTTCCACTCACTCTCATCAGAGCTCTGTGGTGGTGGTGGTGGTGGGAGAGGTTCTCCACAGAATGATCTGGGAAGAGTAAGCACAGTGTTTCTTCTAAGCATGCACACCTGTTGAGTGCTACAGAGAATACATTCTAAAGGCATCCCTTCTTTCTCTTGCGCAGCACCAGGGTGGAGGTGTTACTGACTGTGCAGGAAACAAGAACGAGTGCTCTTTCTTAAGCACCCCTGACCTAGCAACAGTGCCAAGCAAATTGAGGAGGGGAAGCTTTCACAAGATGAAGAAGTACCACCTTTGGAAGGCACTGATTAACTAGGGGCTTGGGCCTGATGTGGCACTGGACCATGGAGTTACCACTCTGTCCTGCAGAGAGCAGCAAGAGCTAGAATAGAGCAAAACATCATCTTTTGACCTCTAAGCAAGTGCAGAAAACAGTGCACAATGGGAAACTTGGTAGACTAAAAAGACAACTAAAAAGCTAGATTCAAATGACCAGCTGGATCAAGGAACTCAGCTCTTCTCTACATGGCACAGTAGGAAGAACTGTGCAATGCCCTATTTAGACTACAGAAAGCCCTGCTGGAATTGACATCTGTTCACACATTTTACAAGGTTTCATAAAGCGTCTAGAGACATGGAACACAACAATTCCTCCTGTGCATAAAGTTCTCACCACAGTACTTGTGGGAAAGGCTCCTCAATAGAATCTTTCCCTCCCTCTCATCAGTTCTTGCTGTGTGCAAGCATAAACAAATGGAGCAATACTGCTAGTCACCATCACCTATTATGGGATATATACGCAAGTAAGGCTTCACTTGAAGAGTGGATCCAGATATGAGAGATGTTTATCCACATATGGGAGAATTGGTGAGAAAGGGGCAAAGGGAGAAAAGAGCTTGATTCAATCTTATGTGGACCCCTTCTTGCAGGTGCTGCAGGCTGGAATGGGTTGGATTGTGCTCATGCGGTTTTTTAAAATGAAGGTAAAGCAGATTCTAGGCTTATGTGATGAGGCCAGAGATACAGACAAATCAAACCCAGTCAACAAGTTATTAATAAAATCTGAAGGTTTTTTTCCCTGTTCTCAGCCCGAATAATCATATTAGGTTTAACAAATTAACAGGAGTCAAGACTCCTCTATAGTTCTCTCAGTGCTTGTTATTAAGCCAAAGTGACTACCAGCACAACCAGCAAAATTATCAAATAAATCATCCAGTCAACTATGCATATTGCTTCCCCACTAGTAAGCTCCAGAGAAGTTGCAGTCTTTATGATATGCATGCTAAAGGCAAACAAGACAATCAATGATCTCAATTTCCTAATGCAATAATAATCAAATCTCTTCTCTCCTACAATATCTCAAGACTAATACAGTACCATGCTTGAATAACGTAGCAGCTGTAATAGGAATTAAACTCAAACATGCCCACAAAACAAGATTCAATGGACAAACTAGGCAAAAAGAAAAGCATATTATATATACACACATGCACATACACTACTGACCCAATCACACGTGTTGCAACCACTTTGCTAAAGTCTGAATCTGGTCAGTGCCTTGATGAGAGACCATAAGGAACCCAATGTTCACAACCTTGAATTCTGAATGACAAGCAGGATAAAGGTGTAACTACAAGGGGCATTCATTAAAGATTTCCCCTGACGTACTTCCCGTGGACTGAGACAAACGAAACTGGGCAGTTATTAGTCTCTACATTGCTACCAGCAAGAGCCAAACACTTCTCCCATCACTTTATGTAGCTGTGAAGACCTCGTCTGTAGAGGTTGGCAGGTTGTGACAGAAGCCACAACTTGACCTCAGAAATCAGCATTTCATCGTCTGGAAAAAGCTTGACCTTCAAAAATAACTTCATGGTTGGAAAGAGGTGGAAGTCCGATGGTGCGAGGTTGGGAGGATAAGGGGGGTGAGGAAGGATTTCATAGCCACAGAACCGTGCTTCTGTCTGAGCAACATGTGAGTTATGAACTGGGACGTTATCCTGCAGGAGGCAGACACCTTTGGTCAGCATACCATGCCTCTCGATTTTTATGCCCTCCCGCAATTCTGCAGCAGTGAAGTGTAGTATGTCCTGGTAATTGTGGTACCCTTGGCCAGGGAATCCATTATCACTACTCCACGCTGGTCCCAAAAGACCGTGAGCATGACCTTGCCCACTGACGGTTGAACACGTGCCTACATTTGAGGTGGTGAGGCAGAGTGCTTCCATTGTTTGGACTAGGATTCAGTCTGACTCATAATGATGGACCCATGTTTTGTCCTAATTGAGGTCTGGTGAAGAAGTCATCATGGTTTTTGTGACACATGGCCAAAAGAGCCCGTGAGCATGTGACTCGTTCCTGCTTCTGGAAAGGCATCAACAGCCAGGGAACCCATGACGCGGACAACGTTCCCTTGTGCAAATGGTCATGGATGATTTTTTCTACAGAGCCCACACTGATCTTGACATCTGCAGCTAGTTGGCGAACAGTTATGCAGTGATCCTCCAAAATGGTGGCCTCCACTTGGCAGATGGTGTCTTCATCAATGGCGGACTGTGGTCGCCCAGGAATGGGAGCTGTTCCACTGAAGTCCAACCACTAGGTTCAGCTAGTGTGGTACACTAAGAATGAAACTCCTGCTAGTGAAGTAGCTGTTGTATGAATGGAGTACTGTGAACTGTGATACCACTCTAGGCGCATTATATACTCCTGTCCTTCTAACAGTCTTCTGCAGGAGAGTAATTACTGACAGCAATATCTGTTTAGATGACAGAGAAGTCATAGTCTGGAATGGAAAAAAAATGAGTAGATAACATGGTTGGCATCAGTCTAGGGAAGTCATTTGGGCATCTGACACCATCAAGCATGGCTTCTCCATGCTAATGACAGCTACAATATGTAGATTAGAATAAGGAATTAGAGTACCCTATGCCAAAACAAAACACTGGGCCAGGTATGTTTCAGTGTAATCTCATAGAGGACACTAGAGGACACTCTCCTGGAGATCATTTGTGGTGGCCCAAAGCTTGTTTTGAAGTGCACATTCACAGCTCCTTATTCTTTTCTAGCTATAATACAACAGCATTGTCACTTGGTAGAACATGAGACTCTTAGAGTCATGAGATTAAGATTAATCTCAGAGTCATTGCCATACTGGGCAAAAGATTCCTGCATTGCAGGCGGTTAAACTAGATGATCCTCGTGGTCCCTTCCAACTCTACAGTTCTAGGATTCTATTATTATGTTTACTCTTATTGAAATATCCCAATACTTATAGTTTGATATGCATTTTATGGATATAGGGGTCATGGTTCATGAAATAGGTATTGCAGAATGTTGGTTAACAGCCATTATTGGAAAATGGTTTCTACAGATTTATGCAAACCTACAAATGAGGGCTACTCAATTTTCTTTCATTCCAAGCAGGAATTGTCATCAGAAATGACTTTCCTGCAGAATTCAAAGATAGTGACAGAATTCATATGGCAGTATATTGGCAAAGAATGTGATCCAAAGTCAGACAACCTACTGTTAAGAAATTATAGTGAAGAAAACTAGGAGAAACTATTCTTGATAAGTACTGTTAACAACCAAAGTCAGTGTTCACTGAACAAAGCAAGCAGCAGAGAGATATAGTCAGCAGATGGAATTGTAAGCCTTACAAAAGATCCTAAACTACATACATATACAAGTAAGGATGCCAGTAAAGATTTTTTTACAGCTTTGCAAGATTCCATTGTCTTAATAAGAGCTCATGCATTATCTCTCAGAAATCTATTTCAACTGATAAGCAAACATTTTTTCTCCAAATTTTCCCCAGTCTGTAATTTGCATAGTTTACATCACAATGAGACAAAGCTTTATAGTGAGCATAGTCTATTTTAAAGAATTCTGAATACTATCTTTACAATTACAAGTCAAAGCACTGACTCTTTGTTCAGAATACTTTTTGTTTTATGAAGGTTGTTGTGAAACATGAAAGCTTGCCTTATCTCACCAACCTTGTACGTTTTTATGTAGAATCAGTAGGAAAACCCATACTTTTGTCAACCTACCCATCAAATGGATAATTTCAAAGTTCAAATTGATAAAAAATAATAATAAATGATATGTGCTTTTCTATGTCACAAGAACACCCAGCAGGATTTGTACTGATTTCAATTGAACATAAAACTAGCAAAGGTTTGAATAACAGTGATTTGATTGAGGATTTTGCTTCAAATAAGTCTTTAAAAAGTTCATTTCATTAAACAGGGTAGCAGAATATTGACTCTTAAATCACTTAATCACTGTACCATTATTTATCAGTGAACAGGCTATCACCAATTCATCATATGTTCCTCTTACCATAAAATCATGCCATATGCTTTTTAGGTCCTCCCTTCCACCTTATTTTTGTTTATGTAAGAGCATTACATAAAGTGAGGGGGGGGGGAGTATTTGATCCCCTGCTAAATTTGCCCGTTTGCCCTCTGACAAAGAAATGACCAGTCCATAATTTTAATGGTAGGCTTATTGTAGCTGTGAGAGACAGAATAACAACAGGAAAACCCCCCAGAAACCCAGAAGACAAAAGCTTCATGTATAAAATTAAGTGAAATGTTATGCCTGACTTGCTTTTATAACTTTAATGACTCTCCTGCCCAGGACTCCCAAAACCCTTCGGCAATTCCTAGTTTAAGTTGCAAATGGTCCCTTTAAGACTGTAAAGTTTTTGGGAGTGGGATTAGCATTAGGCACATCAATATTTGTTGCTGCACTTCACTCAACCCCAATTCTCCTCTCCTCGCAAAACACACACCAGGTGAACCTCTCTGGGGAGAGCATGCTCCAATCAGGAAGCCACCACAGAAAAGGCACATTCTCTTGTTGCTACCTTCCAAACACTCTGGGAAGGGGGACACAGAGAAGGGCCTCAGATGACAGGCACAGGGTCTAAGTCAGAGAGAGGCAATCTTTAAGGTCCTGAGCCATGTAATGCTTTATAGGTCAACACCAGCAATATACGAGTCATCACTCTGCTCCACATACTTTGTACTATTACTGTGGTGTACCGGACTTCAAGTAACATTAAACTGAAATTACAATCTAAACTGTAAAAAGAATAGGAGAAACCACAGACCAATATGGCTACACCGCTTTGTCTTTAATAAATAATAATAATAATAATAATAATAATAATAATAATAAAGTAGAGACATCACCTTGCCAACAAAGGTCCGTATAGTAAAAAATATGGTTTTCTCAGTAGTGATGTATGGAAGTGAAAGCTGGACCATAAAGAAGGCCGATCGCCGAAGAATTGATGCTTTTGAATTATGGTGCTGGAGGAGACTCTTGAGACTCCCATGGACTGCAAGAAGATCAAACCTATCCATTCTTAAGGAAATCAGCCCTGAGTGCTCACTGGAAGGACAAATCCTGAAGCTGAGGCTCCAATACTTTGGCCACCTCATGAGAAGAGAAGACTCCCTGGAAAAGACCCTGATGTTGGGAAAGATGGAGGGCACAAGGAGAAGGGGACGACAGAGGATGAGATGGTTGGATAGTGTTCTCAAAGCTACCAGCATGAGTTTGACCAAACTGCGGGAGACAGTGGAAGACAGAAGTGCCTGGCGTGCTCTGGTCCATGGGGTCATGAAGAGTCGGACACGACTAAATGACTAAACAACAACAACAACAATAATTATATGCTGCCCATCTGACTGAGTTGCCCCAGCCACTCTGGGAAGCTCCTAACAAAAAATAGTAAAGGTAATACAATAATAATACAGTGGTACCTCGGGTTAAGAACTTAATTTGTTCTGGAGGTCCGTTCTTAACCTGAAACTGTTCTTAACCTGAGGTACCACTTTAGCTAATGGGGCCTCCAGCTGCCGCAGCGTGGTTTCTGTTCTCATCCTGAAGCAAAGTTCTTAACCTGAGGTACTACTTCTGGGTTAAAACAGTCTGTAACCTGAAGTGTCTGTAACCTGAAGTGTCTGTAACCTGAAGCATCTGTAACCCAAGGTACCACTGTAATCTGCAACCAAAGGAGAAACATAAGGTAAACAGACAGGCACTGTCCTGATATCCAGAAGTCTGGAGTATGTTGTCAGCAATATGCTGATGACACACAGCTCTACTTTTCCTTTATATCTGCAGGTGTGGCAGTGGATGTGGACCATTGTCTTGCTTCGGTAATGTACTGTATGAGAGCCAAGAAACTGAAGCTCAATTCAGATAAGACCGAGGCACTGTTAGCGGATGGTTCCCTAGACAGGATGGATGGGAAGTTGCTTGCTCTTGATGGGGGTGTGTAGCCCCATCTGAAGGAGCAGATACAAAGGTTGGGGGTACTTCTGGATGCTTTGCTACCTCTGAAGATGGTTTGGAAACTTTACCTGGTGCAGAATTCAGTGGTCAGGTTGCACACTGGAACAAGGCGGCTTGAGCATATTACAGCAATCATGGCCCAACTGCACTGACTGCCAATTAATTTCCAGACCCAATTCACAGTGCTGATTTTCCTATAAAGCCTTAAATGGATCAGGACCGCAGTACCTCAAGGACTGCCTCTCTCCATATGAATCTACCCAAATCCTGCAATCATCATCTGAGACCCTCCTTCATGTGCCTCCTCCACAAGAGGTCTTGAGGGCAGCAACACAAGCAGGCCTTTTCTGCAGTGGCTCCCCATTTGTGGAATTCTCTCTGGGAGCTTGTGACTGGTGCCTTCATTATGCACCTTTAGGTGCCAGGTGAAAACATTCCTATACCCTTTAAAATGTGTTTGTGGGAGAGACTGGGGGCGGGGAGGGTGCTATTGTTGGTGGGGTTTTTTGTTCTGGTTTTTATTGTGTCTTTTGTGTGCTTTTCTTGTATTTTTATGTTGTGAACCTCCTGAGATCTACGGATGAAAGGTGGTATACAAAATTAATAAATAATAAGAAATAAGAAAACACTGAATGTCATGAAAAGCACTGAGGCACAAATCTGCAACTAGGAAGAGATTTTAGAAATACTGCTTCCATTTTCCAGTGGAAGACTGGAAAAAGTTGTAAATGGACACAATATGTGAGACTGTTGAATCTGTTTATTGCATTTGTGGAGAGGAACTTATGGCAAGTGCATTAGCTTTCAGCTTCCATGGTTTTCACTGCATGAGTGAATTTGTAGTTAGGTCTTCTCAAACTGAAGGGCTTTTGATCTCAGAATCAATAATGATAAACGCCTTCTCATAGATTTCCTTTTCTCTGTAGTTATTGCAACCAAGTAGCCACTGAGTAGTTCAGTATTCTGAGTTGAGAATTTTTGTTGTCCTTCTTTATCAAACATCTCATTAAAAATAATACATGTTTTTTCTCCCTTTTCAAAGTGTAAGTATGTCTTGAAGATGTAACCAGAGTTATTATTTTTATTAAATTTAATGAACAACAGCTACTCCTCTTTAAAATAATTCAACCTGACCTGTGCAACCAACTTCTGATGCTTCAGTGATTCTCAGATGCTCTCTGAATACACATTGCATGTCAGCTGCTGGTTGCACTGTCCCTCAGCTCTGAATACTTCTATTAAAAACGGCCTTTCAACTATAGAAGTACACAACCATATAGCAGTGGGAGAACCACAGCATTTTGCCAGTCTAACCATACTTATAGGTATGGGAAACGTTCCCTACCAATAGATCAGTGTTTCCTAAACCTGGGTTTCCAAACTGTTGTTGGAAACACTCCCATCATCCCTCGCTAGCAGGACCAATGGGTGGATGATGGAAATTGTGGTCCAAAAACAGATGGAGACCCAAATTTGGGGAACCCTGGTATAAATCATTGTCATCCTACCTGGTGCAAAATATCAAACCTTTGAAGAACAGCAGTTTGAATAGCCAGAGCACCTGCAATGATAGCTGAGGTCCGAGGATGAAGAAGAAGACTTGTTAGTCTCTTGTTACTCAAATGTCTCCAAGCAACTTGCAACAAATTTAAAGCATAAATATAAATACATTATTGCATAAAAACAAAATAAACCAACCCGTCTAACAGCCACAGGAAGCTTTGGCAGCATACTAGTAACAAAATAACAACATCTTGGTCTATCAAAAGCAGGGAGGAAAGAGAAGTGAAAAAGATGTCGATGAAGGCAGAACTTGCTGTGGAGTGCATTCCGCAAATGGGGAAGCACAACTGAAAAGGCCCTCTTTCCTTATCACCACCATCCCAGCCTCCCTCAGAGAGGTGATCTGAAGGCTTGAAGGGTGGAGATTGATTCTGCTGGTGGGAGAGAGTATCACAATTGGCTCCGCTGGCTTGTGCTGATGGGAGCTGGAGTCCAACAAGGCTTTCCACCCATGTTACATCATCACCCGTGAAGTCACCTCTCTCTCTTAGAAAATAAAATGCTTGTTTGTGGCGTACAAATTTTGTCTTATTGTCAGTCACCTTGGAATTCTTTTGGCAGGTGGAAAGATGGGCTACATTTTATATAAATAAATATAAGCAATACACCCAAGCTAATCATGCCAGATAAAAGCCAGAGCACCCACTGCTAGGCGGGCTTTGGTATGAGTGTTCAAGTTACTCTGCACTGGTTGGGGAGGGCATCCTGAACACCCAATACACCCAGACTTCCTCTTCTGTTAGGTAGCGGGGTGACCTGTACACCACCAGAATACCTCTCCTATTTCAAGATCCCAATACCAGATACATATACTCAAAACTGATAGTCCAGTAGACAAAATACCTGGAAAAGGACTGGAATTCTTAAGTCAACAGCACCACTGTGTCCCTGCCCTCCAAACCAACATATGCAAAGGAAGTTGCTTTATAAATTGTGGCACATCCACCAAGGAGACCTGTGTGCTTTTACTTGCTCCAAATGCAATTCACAGAATGGTGTTAAGAGTTCTCAGTGAATTTGATGGCTAATTAATACTTGCTGGCAGCTGCCTCAGAAGACTATCAATGGACTTGTGGACAGGCCACACTCACACAGAACATCTGGCTCACAAATGGCAAATCAGTATAAGCTGTAAGCTAGTCAGAGCTCCTCCACACTTCTAAGGCACTTGCTTGGCAGCTGCTGGCAAATGTGAGACAATCTTGAGAGACTATGGTATTGACTACCATGGATATCTTTATGTTCAAATACAGGATATAAACCATTGAAATATATTGACAAAACCGAATGAGGCATTTTCATAGCTATCTTGGTATCTAAGCTATTTAAAGCATTAGGTCAAGCACAACAAATAAAACAGGAGTTGGTATAAAGCACTGGTATTGTTATGTCTTTCATAAGTGAATAATAATTTGCTGAGTGTCCTTCCTAAGCAATTAGGAAAGAGTTATAGTCTGAAGCATAGATATAAATTAATTTCAAAACGAAAACAAAAGAAATTCAGGAAGTGTTAGGAGGGGCTTGCCTTGTCTTCCTTGTAAAGGTTAGTGGAATGAGCTAGAATGATACCTTGTCTATTTTTCTAAGAGCTAACAAATAAAGGTCACAATATCATAGGGTACTGCAGAAAAAAAGTTGCATCTGAAATGCCATAGGCACTATTCAACAAGTGCTTGTAGCAATCACTTCCCAGAGTAGAAAAATAACAGATTTCAATTTTGAGTGTTAGAAAAGTTGAAGACCCCTTGAGCTTCCTGTACAAAGTTTTGCAGGAGAGCTTTGCAAAAATCCAGATAGATCCCAGAACAACCTCAAAACTATTCTAAAGCAGCTGTGTGTGTGTGTGATTAAGAACAGTTAACTCTGGCTCACCTGACATTCCAACAGACTGGAAATTGGACAATTTATAGAATTGTCAGAGTCACAATGGAGCGATCTACTGTATCAAAATACTGAAATCAAAACATTTCAGATACTGAATTGCTTATTTACTGGCTAGATTTCAGTTTTTCTTATGCTTGCTTTGCCACTCTATTACTGGAGACACTCAGGACAAAGATGTCTGTCTACATTATATGCTATAAGCAGCATTTCCTAAATGTAGCTATTGTGTTTGCCAATATTTACAACTTCAAAACCTGGAGCTGATGTCACATTGCTGCCTCCCTCCAGTGGTGTAATATATTATTATTATTATTATCATTATTATTATTATTATTATTATTAGGGGGTAGGATGCATATACATTTGTCAAACATCAGGCCAAAGTACAATTTAAATACATATTCTAGTGATAATGTAAATATTAAACACTCAGCACTAAATGCAACATTAAACAGTGGCTAAATACAGCAGTAAACAGTGGCAGTAGTTTTCTATAACACAATTGTAGTTTTGAATGTTATACCTCCTAATACTTTGCAGAGATGGGGAGCAAAAAATGAAGACAACACAACATGCTCTAAACAAAGCCACCAGTTCTTCACCCACAGTGAGGTGATTCTACAAGCCTGGAATCTGTCCATTCATACTGTAAAATTCATTAAGCTGTAGCAAGAGAATAAAGAGGGAAAGGGCATAGGGAACCATAGAGTGAAACTACATATTACACTTGATGCTGAGATGCCTCCCAAAATACCATTGCTACATAACTTCTTCTTCCACATATCATGTAGGAATGCTTACCTGATAGGCAGCCCCACAGAGTGCCTTACACTACACATTAAAAAGTTAAGACCATCATAGAATTAAGGAAGTAACACATGAAACAACTAAAGAAAATTTCTTTCCGTTATCTTATAAAAAGGCTCTTTGGTCTTCTGCAGTCAGGAATCATAAGGGTGTAGCCAAGGATATGAAAGTTGTCAATATTTTGGTACCATTGCAATGGCATCTCATATTCCCAGTACTTGGTATACTATATTTTGAACACTAAGCATGCTATTCTTGCATAGGCTAGCATATCTATTGCTTTTGAAACTACCATGTACAATATAATGATTCTAATCACAGACTACCTAAACCATTTACAGTGGAACCTTGTGTTACGGACGGGATCCGTTCCGGAGGCACGCCTGCAACATGAACTGACAATTTAGTGCTTCTGTGCATGCGCGAGCGGAGAAACCCGGAAGTAACCCGTTCCGGTAATTCCGGGTTACTGTGGGACGCAACACAAAAACATGTAACCTGAAGCGGACGCAACTTGAGGTATGACTGTAGCAATTTTACCACTACCACATTGTTCTAATGCACCAACAGCTACCTCCTAGAGCAGTGCTTTCCAAACTTTTCATGTTGGTGACACACTTTTTAGACATGCATCATTTTGCAACCAGAGGTGCTCTCCACTGGCAGCGCATGTCTGCAAGCTGCCCAGGGTGCGGGTGTGTGCACTCAGTCCCCTGCCACATTGTTGTTGCAGCATCCTCACACCACCATCCCTGGATCCAGGCCTTCTAAGGCCACTTGGGGGGGTATGGTGCGGGAACATGGCAGCCATGCACCCTGACTGAAAAACACATAATTTTATAATAATAATTATTTATTGAATTTATATACAGTAGTACCTTGGGTTACAGACGCTTCAGGTTACAGGCTCTGCTAACCCAGAAATAATACCTTGGGTTAAGAACTTTGCTTCAGGATGAGAACAGAAATCATGCGGTGGCGGCGTGGCGGCAGCGCGAGGCCCCATTAGCTAAAGTGGTGCTTCAGGTTAAGAACAGTTTCAGGTTAAGAACAGACCTCCAGAACGAATTAAGTTCTTAACCCGAGGTACCACTGTACTGTCCTATACCCAGAGGTCTCAGGGTGGTTGCCGCATCCCCACACCATCCTCCCTGAGCTGCCTTGCAAGCTTTGGATCTGGGGAGGGCAGCACAAGAAAGGCATAACTACGCGCCCCTCGATCCTACCCTGGGATCGAATGGCTGCTATATCCTCCACGCTGCTGCCCCAGCAGCCTTGCTACTTGGATTGCAACCTTGGTGCCTGCTTTTGTGCTGGAAGAATAAAGCACAGAGTTGTGCGTTTTGCTTTGCTTTGTTTGCTGCAAACCTGGAAATAAGTTGTCTCTCTCCTCTCTCAGGTGAGGTGCTTCAAGGGTTAAACCTAGAAACTGCCCCACTGCCTAGAGAGGCCCAGGTCTCACAGAGAGTATTTTTTTTTGGGGGGGGGGGTTAAATACTAACACCTTCCTATTCTGTTCTAGCTATTCTGGGGAGAAATAAAAAAAAATGGCTTTGGGATTTCCTAGGAGTAGTATTGTTGGGAGGGGGGTTGGTAGATTCGGAGGAAATGTGAGTAAATAATTCCAAAAAAGGGGAGGATTTGTTGCTGCTTTTCAGAGAGTAGTGTGTGTGGGGGGGGACTGGACTTCAATGGAGGATGCAGATATGGAATCTCATTTCTCTGCAACCATCAAGTTCAGCCAGGGAGCAAGTCATTTGCAAAAGGGCTGATTTCAAGGGAGGAAAGTGTTAAGAAGGTTCGAAACTGTCAGATCTTTAAATTGGCCCCTGTAGATGTTTGTTTTTAAATGGCAGTGCTGACCTACAGGAATTAAGCCCTCTGGAGCTGGCAGCACAGATCACCTGCCTGTTTGCTGCGGATGGAAAGGTGTGCAGGCCAAGGCTGGTGCTAAATGGGCTCTTCGTCGCCTGTATGCCCTTGCTGCTCTCCCCTCCCTCTCACACACCAGATTCCACCTGGCATGCACAGAGCCCTGATAGGGGTGGCAACGGCTGAAGGAGGCGCAGCAAGGGCAGAGTGCACTGTGGTGCAGCTGGCAGAGATGGGCAGGCTGGGCAGGAAAGGGTTGTGCCGCTCTGCACCAGAGAGGCTTCAGCTGCTTCAGCAGAGGGGGAATAGTAATTCTCCTCAGGTAAAAAGACTGGAGATCGGCTGGTTGGTCCAACATGACGTGACATACCCCCACACTGAAGTCAACATACTAATGTGTTGCGACACAGGGTTTGGAAAGTTCTGTCCTAGAGGAAGCAGATTAACAATTTCACAGTAAAAACTATGCATTGAAAGAGCAGCAGTCAATGTACATTTTTACTAGAAAAAAGGGCAGATAACGTTAAAACTATATTGACTTTTAGAAAAGATGGGATATAATCATAATCAGTCAGTTTAGGCAGAGGACTGCTGAATAAAGTTGGTGATTCTAAAAAGGCTGCCCATCAGCAGTCATTTCATCCAGCAATTTCTGTGGGAGAACAAGACCTCATCTACTAGCCTGGCTGGGACTGACAGCTATTTGGCTGCTCCTCTTCCAAAATCATCTCCTGCACTGGGCCATTCCACCTCTGACCTTTATGTAGCATTGTTCACAATCAATATCAGTATTTGCCATCCCCCTTCTCTTCCCTTTTTCCTTTTGTATTTTGCCTATAAAACATTATTTTAGGTTGTAAAGCACATCAGGTGAACTGAAAAAGGATATAAATAAATGAAAAGTTGCATAACATTGTATGGCTAGTTGGATCAAGGCTGAGGCTGTAGCTCTTATGTATTCTTAATGTTTGAGTAATGCCTGATTAAAAGCTCTGGATTGCTGATGTGATAAAATCAACTGATTGCCTTTATTACAAAATAAAAACCTGTGATCTTTATAACTATCCAGAAAAAATATAAAACAGAAAATAACTAAAATGTGTGTGGACATTTAAAGATTGCAATTTATTTTTTACATTCATAGTTCACCCTTCCCCCAAAGAGCTCAGGGCAGAACATATGGGGTTAATCCAATTTATCCTAACAACAATCCTGTGAGGCACCTTAAACCGCAGATTGAGAATCTGCAGAAGCAAGCTTCATATCTGAAAGGATGTGAATCCTGGTCTCTTAAGTCCGAGGCCAATACTTCACCTATCAGATCACACTATTAATTACTCCACACACGCATCATTAATATTTATAGTAGCTTATACTGCACATTAAAATACAATATTGAGTACTACTATTCAGTGGCTGTTGTTGTGTATGCTCTCAGAATCACATAAGTGTTAAGAGAGTGAGTCCATTATAAATTTATTATTATTATTCATATTAATTAAATGTCTATACAACTCTTCATCCAAAGATTACAGGGCAGTTTACAACATAAAAACACAAAAATCATAACATTACATTAAAAACAATAATGCCTTCCTATGCCCAGTCTTTCCTTTTTAAATAACCAGGGTACAACATTATACATAGTTGTAGGATCTTCAGCAGCTTACTCAATTTCATCTCAGGATAATGCAACTAAGAGCCTGGGTGGGGGGAATATCTAAAAGGAATGATGAACTTGATCATCATTCTGCATATATCTGGAAAATGTATCTCACTAATTAGCTGGCTCTGGACAAATGAATTTTGCCAGGACATTTGCTATAAAGATAGTGTGGAATGCCAAAGAAAAGAGAAGCCAAGTCCTGGCTTCGAAGTTCAACAGTGGGCAAAACAGAAATAGGTGACAGAGCTTCAATACTCTTGTTTTAGAAGGTCAGTTTCTGAATGTGCCACTGTAGAATGCTGAAAATAGGATTCACATCTAAGAGAGTCATGTAAAATAAAAGGGCATTACTTTATATGCTTGGTTACAGAATATGCAAATTTATTTAAAAGCCAGATAACAAGTCAACTGGAAAAAAAAACACTTTTAATTTTTAGGCCTAATACATGGTCTTAAAATACAAATCTCCAGCTCGTAACAGATCCAAATAAAAATACATTACATTTATTTTAAAAGATACAGAACTTCTTCTGAGGCTTAGCAAACCTGTTAAGCAGCAACAGAATATACAAGAAAAAGTTCTCAAACTTTGTTCTGTGGGTCACACTTGCAGAATATTTTTTTTTATGCACCACCAATTTTTTTTATTAACAAGAAATACATTGGAAAACAAAAAGGATCAACTCCTAGCTACATAAGAATATGAATCATTCCCAAAATGTAATTATAAACAAGCCTCTTACATATGTACCTTAAGTATATATACAAACTCAATGAGAGGTGTGAATTTGCTTATGCCAGGTAATCTCATTTATATTCGGTCTAATTTGAGACAAACTAACTCATCTCCTCATCAACACAAAGAAGCCTTTCTCTTTTCTGATCTTTCATAGTTGTCAGAGTTGAAAATCCCTGTTCATACAAAATGTCACAGAGAACTGTAGAATAATAGCCAATGCTCTCAAAGAGAGGCGTGGATGCAGTTTTTGGTTGTATATTCCCACCCCACCCCACAATACTCTACTCTACTCTACTCTACTCTACTCTACTGAAATGTTAAATGCATCTTTGATTGTTCTTGAATCTTTCTGCCATACTTGCCATCATCTCCTGCCACATCAATGTGGTGCGCTACACCGTTTGAGAACCACTAGCCTAACCATAGGTTAAAATGAGCACATTGGATTGTTTTCAAAGTTTGCTTCGCATTAGTGGGAAAAAGTGAGATGGGCAGAAAATATACCCAAATGAAACCTTTCTTT
The DNA here is from genome assembly GCF_965153285.1 of Podarcis tiliguerta. Classification (NCBI taxonomy): domain Eukaryota; kingdom Metazoa; phylum Chordata; class Lepidosauria; order Squamata; family Lacertidae; genus Podarcis; species Podarcis tiliguerta. Next base: position 55,896,774 of record NC_139537.1, on the reverse strand, counting down.
TTCTATGGAAATATTTTTTGTAAGTTTATTAGCAACTACGAGTAGAAGCCAATTAAAACTACAACATCAGGCAAACTGATCAATATAAAAAGCTTTAGCTTTATTTACTTTATAAAAATAACAAATTAGATAACTCTCTAGAACAGCCTTTCTCAACCTTGGGTTCCCAGATATTCTTGAAATACAATTCCTATCATCCCAGACCATTGGCCATGTTGGCTAGGAATAACAGGAGTTGTAGTCCAACAACATCTAGGGACAGAAGGTCAAGAAAGACTGCTCTAGAACACCACAATTTTTTAATCAGAATTAGCTTAATTTGTATAGGAAAATTTTCCAATTCAAAAATTTCCAGAAAACCCAGATCACTGATGGAAAAGCACTTATGTTCATGCAAAGTGGGGCACCTGATTTTTACTGATTTTCCTCTATCCACCAAAGCAATATGGGAGACAGCAAAGAGAGCTTCAGTAGATGGTTGAGCAAATCAGTTAAAGTTAGGTGTGTGAACAGAAGTAGGGCTATGTCTACTAGGGCTACTAGGCTACCTAGGGCTATGTCACATAGAAAACCATTGCAGTAGTCATTTTTCAAGTATTATTGGGATTCAGCAATATATTTTCCTGATATTTGTTGTTGGAGCAAAATTTAAAGCCACAGGGAAGACTTGGTTTTTAGGCAACATCAAGAGGTTACCTCTGTAGAAGAAAGTATTCTAGGACAGCTTGAGAAGGAGATTACAGCAGGATTTGGCTGCAAGATACAAGGTAATGCTACCAAGAAGTTGAATCACTGCTAGCACAATTCCAATAATTCATTCAAAACTGTTTTTAAATCTGGTAAGAGGGATGGATTGGCTTGCCCACTCTAAGCCAACCGATGAAAACTCTATCATGGTTTCCCCCAATGAAACCTGGGAATTGCAGTTTTACAGTTCCCAGGATTCTTTGGAGAGGAACCCACAACTGTTTTAAGCCGTATAATGCTGCTTTAAATGTATAGTATAAATGAGGTCTGAGTCTAGGAATTTGCTTTCAATTGAAACCAATCCATTACCACTTTTCACTCCAAAAAATAAGTCCTCTCCATGCCGCCCCTTGCTTACTGCAGGGATAGCCAAGTTCTCAAAACAAGCTTCTGTGGAAAAAGTTAGCAGATCATGTCCTTTAGAAATGAATTTCATCTCCAGCATCCTCTATGTAGTTAAGATTGGAAAAGTCAAACATATGCTGAATGTAGACATAAAAGGATTTTAAAATGTTCAATGTTCTGAGCACCTAATTTCCATCAACTAACCAGAAATCTGGTATAATTTGATTTCTGGTATCCTTTGTTTTAGTTTTAAGGAACCTTGGTTTCATGTAATTCCAAAAATGAGATATTAGACATTCTTTGCCCCAGCAATCCTAGGTGCACCCTGAAATCTACATAGCACATGGTTGATCCCAATCCAATTAAGTCTGTTATCTACTCCTACACTCCATCTTAAGACTGTGACTAAATACAGACTTTGTGGCTTCACAATCAAGCCAGCTCTTTCCCTTCCTCTCTCTCCCTCCTGTCCCTCCCTTCACTCAAGTTCCAACCTGATTAAGAGTCCTAGGGAACTAAAAAAACTTACTATTTTGTGGCTTTTTGGTTTGTCCTAATAAACCTATTGCCAGTCTGTCAATTCCTGAACAATTCTTATAGAACAACATAGGTACTTAAAAAAAAATGCATTAAAAATTATGTAACCAGGAAATTCCATTCAAATTCCTAGAGATTGCAAAGTGTTTCAGAAGTTGAGCACCCTCATATTAAAATGCCAGATCAATGTATAAGATTATTTATACATAAAATTATTTACAGACCACCCCTCATATATCAAAGCTGTGTGCAACAAAGTATGCAAGTACAATAAACATAAAATACAATAATAATCATACAAATAACTAGCTATCTTGAAAAAAAATTAAACAACAGAATAGGCCTGTCACATAAAAAGGCCTCTAAGAGGCATCTGAAAATTAACAGTGAGGATGCCTGCCAAGTCTCTGTTGGAAGAGTGTGTGACTATCAACACTAAGTGCTGGGCTTCTAATTGAAGCCAGTCGGTCTTCTGAAACACAACAGAACAACTAATAGCACTCCTCCAGGTGACCTCAGTAATCAATCTGAGGCGGTCCTCAATTTTACTAAGACATTTTCAAAGAGTCTAAGAACATAATATGCTAGGTAAGACCAATTCTCTATCTAATGCAGCACTGTATTTTCAAGTGGCCAGCTGTAAGCTTCAAGAAAGCATGAACACACATATTTGCATATTGAGAGAGAGAAATTTACCAAGCTCCCCAACCCCTAAAAATCCACTTTATAGCAAGTGCGGTGGTTACTAGCCATGAAAGCTATGTTCTAGCTCCACTGTCAAGAGGCAGTATGCCTCCAAATACCAGTTGCCAGGAATCACCAGTGGGGAGAATTCTATTGTAATTGGTTTGTGCTTGCAAGCTTCCCACAGGTATCTGTTTTGTTGTGAGAACAGAATCTGACTGCATAGCTCTTTGGCCAGATCCAGCAGGGTTCTTCTTGTGTCCTTAGCTGCTTTGCAGGAAAGAACATCTGGTGCTGGCTCCTGCTCCAATGGGGCTGGTTGTTGTATTTTCTGAGCATATGTGGTGTATCCTGTGTGATGACTGGGCCAAAGTCTTCTAGAGAGTTTCATTTCTGAGTGGGGAACAGAACTGGATCTCCACAGTCCAAGTCCAATGCTCTATCCATTAAATCATACTGCCTCTAAGAGGCAAATCTTTCCTCCACTGCTGGACCTGAAATGTTATTCTTACTTGGAAAATTACACACAGAGATGTGCATTACCAAGTGGGCCAGAAGGCAGAGCAATGTAAAAAACAGGAGTGTAACATTTAAGTATGCAGAACAGAGATGAGGACCATTCGAAAGAGCTGAAAATACAACCAGAGTAGATGTGTAACACACTTGTAGTGAATACGGCAAAGTATGATGGCTAGCGAGTATAAGCACTTAAAGAGTGACAAATATTTTCTGTAGGAGCTAGCTATGCTCACTTTCAATTAAGCCCAACCCCTATAGTAAAATCTCCATAGGTACAAGTAACGACACTTTAGGCACGTCCAATGGATGCGCAATGGCTTTGGGACCCAGAAGAGGCAGAAAAGGGGCATAATGGTGCGGGGCACACTTACACATGCTCAGGGCTGCCATATGTCCTGATTTTCCCAGCCATTACAGTGGTACCTTGGGTTACAAACACCTCGGGTTACAAACACTTCAGGTTACAAACTCCGCCAACCCAGAAGTAGTACGTTGGGTTATAAACTTTGCCCCAGGATGAGAACAGAAATCGTGCACTGGTGGCGCGGCTGCAGACCCCATTAGTGAAAGCACGTCTCAGGTTAAGAACAGTTTCAGGTTAAGAAAGGACCTCTGGAACGAATTAAGTCTGTAACCTGATGTACCACTGTACTAGGATATCAAAGGCAAAAGTGACATCCTTCTTGTTAAAAAAAAAAAAAAGACTCAACAAGTGTTAGAGTGTCCTGGATTTTACAGAACCCTGTATGAAATGGTCACTGCCTGTGTTCTAACAGCAGCTTCTGTCTCTAGAGTCTGCCTGTCTCTTTCTGGACACAACAATGCAACTATGTTATTCCAAGAAGGAAAGCCCTTGCCAAAATACTGCAAACTTTAGTAACTTCCCAGTAGGACTATTGTAACAAACCCAACATGAGACTGCCCTTTAAATCATGCTCAAAAATTTAAGTGGTTCAAAATGCCACTGCCAGAATAGTAACCGGCTCTGACAAGACAAGAATACATAACTTTTAAAACTGTTAGTTTTTTCACTGGTTCCCAACCCCAATTCAAAGTGCTGGTTCAGCTAGCTTTCCAAAAACTCCAGCACCTCTAACTTGTCTATGCAGGCAAAGTTGGGATACTGATCAAGCTTTTTTAAAATATCATCAGACAGAACACAAGTACTGTGCAAAATTGCCTGACCTTTTGAAACCACAAAGCTGGGTATACTAAAAATTCCTTCATACACATGATTATGCAAATTCATTATAAGCACTAGTTCAAACTATACATTTGTAATAGTCTGTCATCCTAGACAAACTTCATATGGAGGAGACAATATGAATGAAACATGTAGCAAAGTACTGGAGTGTGCATCTTCAATATTCCGGCCAGTCAGCCACACCCTCAATTCAAGATGCTCCATTCCAGTCCTTCCTCTGTGGGGTTTTCTGTTCCCCCACCCACACAGCTCAGCCCTCAGTGAGCTGTTTGATTCCCTGCTGTTTAGAAGGGTTGATAAAGTTTTCCTATGCTTCTGCAAACCTTGGAATTCCTCCCTCCTTCTCAATGATCCTGTTTTGGTGACATTCCTATTGGCACTATGTTAGAGAGGGGTGACCAATTACATCTATTACATCATTTATAATATATGCAAACATCCCAACCTGAGCAATATCAAAAACAAATTATTACTTTATCTTGGAGACATTAAAATTTAAACATATCCCAACTCTAACCAAAGCTTTACAGGCTTTACTTGGTTAGTCAATGTGAAACACAACCCACTAACTGTAATTCTGTGTCAGCCTGAACGTCCAGCTCTTTGAGATTCTCTTAACCAGCAGCTGTGTGATCCTCTTAGGTAGATTGTTACCAACAGGAGGCTGGAGATGATGCAAGGCAAACAAGCTTTCTGTTTCAGTACACGGATAACACAAGTGGATCCCAGCCTGAGATTCTGTCCAGTTTCACTGTGGATCTTTACAACCAAACAATTGTTTAGCCAACAACACAGTTAATTCTGATGTATAAGGATGTAAAATGTTGACCCTTCAAAGCACCAAATGGCTTCAGCCCTGTATACCTGAAGGGTGTACCCCATTGTTCAACCTGGACACTGAGGTCCAGCTCCGAGGGCTTCTGGCAGTTCCCTCATTGTGAGAAGTGAAGTTACAGCGAACCAGGAAGAGGGCCTTCTTGGTAGTTGCGCCTGACCCATGGAATGCCCTCCTATCAGATGTCAAAGAGATAAACAATCATGTGACTTTTCATATACACCTGAAGGCAGCCTAGTTTCAGGAAACTTTTAATGTTTGATGTTTTGTTTTGTTGTGCTCTGTTAAATTTTGTGGGAAGTCCTCCAGAGCGGCTGGGACAATCCAATCAGACAGACAGGGTGCAAGAACTATTTATGATTATTGAAATTAACAATTGCTTTAACTGAGATTGCACACTTTTATCCTTTTTAGGGGAAACCCAGCCAGATGGACGGGGTATAAATTATTATTATTATTATTACTACTACTACTATTAGGTATGTTCACACAAAAATGTCACATGCACTTTCCAGTTTGTCTCCTGAAAAATTCACTTTTTCCTTCAATCAAACTAACTAAATATGTGAAATAAAACTTCCTAAAGTGTAAACATTATACTTGAGAGCTTTTATCAGGTCTTTATTCAGTTTCTGAGTATAGTTGAATATTATTATATCATATCATATCATATTATAAGTGCGTGTCTAAATCCAGATTGTAATAAGTTTTTGCTGACATGCTAAAGTAGAAGCAAGAGTTTAATCCTATCCATTCAGAATGATGTGAACTGATAAAAAAAATGCCTATCACTTAGATGAAAGCACCATTGTTAAAGCACTCATAAAACAGGTTCTTTGAAACTCATGTTCCTTCCACAGTAAATATCAGGAGATCATCCTTATCTTTGTGAGATATTTACACATAAAATTGCATGAATATTTTAAAGTTAGAGACTAAGCTATTTAGAAGTTAAATCAGTATATCAAAACTTTACACCTGCAGAATTGTGTGGGTAGAGAAACAGCTATCCAAAATAAATTTTGGCAGATCATAAATTTAAATAAGAGAAAAACACAAGGTATGTCTACTAGATTCTAAATAGATACTGGTTATGCAGAAAGTTAATTACAACAATGATCTTTCTGACCCCTACTGAAAGAATTTAAGAATAAGATCATGTCTAGTTAGCATGTCTGGGAATGTAAAGATCTGGAATTCATCACTGGTTTATTTCCCCCATTAGATAATAACATGTATTTTCACACACCAGACAGCATATATTTCTACGTTCACACAACCACCAACAGCAACTATTATTATTACTGCTATATATGATCATTTGATACAAACAATAATGGCTACATCCTTAAGCACACCTGAAAATAAACTCCACTAGAATTAATAAAACTTAAAAGTAATTTTGCTAAGGGTCCAAATATGCACGGTTGCAATCCTGATGAAGTAATCCAAACCTTTGATCTGCCATGCTGGAGGGGGTGTGTGGATGAGCTGGAGGTGCCTTTCTGCCCAACCCTGCTAATAAGGAGCACCCCAATGCCCAAACAAAAGGCAGGCAGAAGCTCCCACCTGCAGTACCCCTTACCAGCAGTAGTCAATGGTAACCTTCAAAATGAGACACTTTGGGACAGAACTATTTGACATCAAGCCCAGCTGAGACCTCTCAGGTTTTGCTAGCCTGGGAGCTCACATAGCAAATTTGTTGTTTAGTCGTTTCCGACTCTTCGTGACCCCATGGACCAGAACACGTCAGGCACTCCTGTCTTCCACTGCCTCCCACAGTTTGGTCAGACTCATGCTGGTAGCTTCGAGAACACTGTCCAACCATCTCATCCTCTGTCGTCCCCTTCTCCTGGTGCCCTCCATCTTTCCCAACATCAGGGTCTTTTCCAGGGAGTCTTCTCTTCTCATGAGGTGGCCAAAGTATTGGAGCCTCAACTTCATTATCTGTCCTTCCAGTGAGCACTCAGGGCTGATTTCCTTAAGAATGGATACGTTTGATCTTCTTGCAGTCCATGGGACTCTCAAGAGTCTCCTCCAGCACCATAACTCAAAAGCATCAATTTTTCGGCGATCAGCCTTCTTTATGGTCCAGCTCTCAGTAGACATTTTTGCCTCTCCCCACCCTTCCCCCCACCTGACTAGTGCATGTAGTGGGATTGTGGATGCAGCAGTGGCTACACTGGTCTATTTAGCCCTGCCACTGCCAACCAGGGATTTGGGCTGCCCATTAAATTCATTTCCATGAAACACATTTATGATCTTAGAACTGATTTGATTTCAAAGTAAAGACCTCAAAATCAGCCAGTGTATACCTTCAAATAATTTTAGCCTTTGCGTCATATTCCTACAAAAATGAATCCAGCAACATCTTGAGGACCACAGGTTCACCAAACCTGCTCTACAGTATGTAACAAATTGAGCAGTGAGAGAGAAAATTGCTGTGCCATTGTTCTTCCATCCCTACAGTCAATGTTTGGGAGAATACGGAACCTAAAGATCATACAGCGAAGGCTATCATAAACCAAGGAAAAAACAATGAAGACTCAAATATAAGTCCAATTAACAATTAACTGATTAAATAGTTATAAGAAAATTCAAATATAAATGTGTGCTTGTCAACTATCTCATTCATTGGTAGCAAAGTAGATTTGCGTCTGATTGAGCAAATTAGAAGAATGATGTGCTTTAAGTAAAAGGGTTATCCTACAGTCTTCCACTGAAAGCTAGGAGAGGAAGAGGTCAGGAATATCTCAGAAGGAATCAGAGTGCCACAGCCTCTTCACAATTGCTTATACCTGTCTTAAGAAACCTGCTAGATGTGTATTCCAATGCACAGCCTAAAGAGAGCAATTACTTTAAAAGCTCACAAGATGCCTAGGCATTACTACTGAGAATTAGCTTTGTAGATATTTGCCACTTTAAAAGAATCATTAAGGCAGCCCTCCTGTTGGAGCTGGGAATATAAGAAGTTGCATTTTGCCAGGTCAGACAATTTTCCAGGACTGTCTACAGTCTGTCTTGCAGTTCATGGAACTCACATATTCATACTACACACAGCAATAGTGTGCCAACAGCTCCCCCCCCCCCCAAAGTATGCAATGCTTTTTATGTACACAGTCTTAATAATACTGAATACAGCAATACCTTGGAAGATAAGCCAGAATATCCAAAAACCAGAAAGGGGCTGTGTCTGATTGATACCGGTTTGTCTAAAGCCAAGTAATGTAGTAGTGGACCTTGGAGTCTCTAATTTCAGCAGCACCCTGTACCACTCCAGAATTCAGCACCCCTGCCTTCCATTCTATATAATAGTTGCAGCACCCTGAGTCTTTGTGCTCCCCTAATCCATCTCTGGTCCCGGCTCAAAACACACAGACAAAGGCTTCAACTTGTAAGTAGGAAAGATATCCTTATTCAGGCAAGTAACTGTACAGGCTTGGCAGCAGACATAGTGCTCAGAAGTCATGATTCAGGCGTTCAGGAGCATAGAAAGTAGAGAAGAAAGTATCCCAACAAGTTTCCCTGACCTCACCTCTGAAGCTTTTAAAGATAAGGTATGCTTGAGTTTAGTCACAAGAGTCACTCATCTTGTGGGAATGCTGAGATTACAAACGCATGCTGTCAGGGCAGATGGGTCAATTTTTGTCAGTGAAGGCAGCACCTGATTCTAGGTCACAAGACAACACCATTATGTTTATGCTTCTGTTCAGTTGCTGCTGCCTCCTTTTCAGCCTTAGAATAATAGAATCAGACAGTGTTCGAAATTATCCATGCACCAGGTTCATTTTGCACCTGGCTTTCAACCACTTGTAACCAAGAGAAAATGCTTAGGAACCAGGATGGCCCCTGGCACCTCCATCATTTGGAGGTGCATGCCTGGGGATCATTGGATCTGGACTGTTTTCACACACCAATACCCCATCCTTTAGAATTCCATCAGCTATATTTTATCTGTACTATCAGAATGAATTTCTGGAACCAAAATGTGTTGGGTTTTTTTGCAGCCTGAGCAGGAGCAGTCACTGCTAACAGAAAGAGGTAGGAATAGGCCAAGAGAGCCCCTGGATTGAGTGACTTTTCTTCTGAAAGTTCTAAAAGTACTTAATCTAGCTCATGTTTGTCATCTGAACTAGCCAGATGTTTAACTGAGAATCAATCACAGTCAGTCCATCATTTGAAAAATAAGACTTTAGAGCAGTTTTACCCCAATATGGCAACTAGACATCCCATTTTGGCAACTGTAGCCTTGGTTTAAGGAGGCATTTGGTGCTTATCTTATATATCTGAGTTTCTAACACTGGAATCAGAGTTGGAAGGAACCACAAGGGTCATCTAGTCCAACCCCTTCCAGTGCAGCAATATTTTCCCAATGTGGAGCTCAAACTCACAACCCTGATACAGTGGTACCTCGAGTTACAGAAGCTTCAGGTTACAGACTCCGCTAACCCAGAAATAGTACCTCGGGTTAAGAACTTTGCTTCAGGATGAGAACAGAAATCGCATGGCGGCAGCAGTGGGAGACCCCATTAGCTAAAGTGGTACCTCAGGTTAAGAACAGTTTCAGGTTAAGAATGGACCTCCAGAATGACTTAAGTTCTTAACCTGAGGTACCACTGTATTAAGAGTCTCATACTCTACCAACTGAGCCATCTCAGCCTCCTCCCTCCTGGCTGATCAACCCCCCCCCCTTCTTTAGTAAGGTCAGAGGGGACAGCCGGCATCCCAGCTTCCTCTTGCATAATGGTTAAGGACAGCGTGGAAAGGGGAGGTCCCTTTCTTACAACTAAGGCTTCCCCAATTCAAGCCCCCCCCCCCATTTCTTCTTCCTGTGAATCCAATCCCAAGGCCTATGGTCTCACAACACCTAATAAACTTTACCTAAGGCTGAATCTAGGACTTCTTCATTCATCACTTATGATCAAAGCTACACCATTTGTCATTATTTATTAAGTTACACCTACCCACCCCAATCTGTCTTTTGAGCCAAGCCTTCAGAAAATGGTTTAGAAACGAGGACATTAAAATAAAAACCCATAAAACAACACCTAATTAGAACAAAGAGAACCAGCATTAAAAACCAAGAAGAGGTTTGGTAGAGTAAAAAGAGGGTTAAGAAATATTTAAAACCTAACAGAGGGCCAAATTAAGTTATCATACCAGTAAGTTCAAAAAGTGTGAGACCACAACTGAAAAAGCCCTTTCCCAACACTAACACCTTCTGATATTTATCAGTGGCAGGACAGGGAGCAGGACCTCAGAGGTCAGTCTTAGTGTCACCTAGAGGGAATTTTGCATTTCCTCAAGTACAAAATAGTGTTAATTGACTGCAACTTCCCAATGAAGGAGGAGAACCTTTTAGAAATACATGAGTGGTAGCACATTTATTGCAAAAGCAACAAAACAAAGCCCTATCACATGGTATACTGGAGCAGCAAAGTAAAATAAATGAATGAATGAATGAATCTGAAAACTATGGAGCAAACGAGTTTATAACTGATGCTTTTAGGGTTCTAACCAAATTATCTCTCAAAAACTGGTATTCCCATAGGCAAATTAATAATTAAGAGTTGGGAGGCACTTGTGACACACACAATTCAATAAAGTATTTGGCAAAAGGTGTTACAGGACCAAATGTCCTCAAATATTTTGAGCAAGCAGACACAAATTTTAGCTTCATAAAAGAAAACTGAGGGAAACATAACAAAATAAATGCTAAAAATATTATTTCTGCATTGTCTTACAGTAGACAACTATCTGACAACTATTATAGCAAAATTAGAATGAAAGAAAACAGTGCAATCCTATACTCAGAAGCATACCTTACTCCCAGGTAAATCATTTCCAAAGGCGTTTTCCTCACCATGTAGTTATCCTTTCAAAATCTGTAATAGGAAAGCCACCTAAGTGCTAAAGCATCTTCAGTTAACTCCAATATGCAAAGTTACCTGTTCTTTCAAAATGGTGCATCTTATTCTACTTTTGTTTTATCACCAAGAACTATAAAAATAAGTAGAAAGCTCACAAAAAACACATTATCACTAGTAACCTAAAACTATGAAGAAAAATAAAGTGTGGTTTTGTTTCCTTTTAGTATCATAATTAATTTTATTTTCCACTAGCACAGAATTGCACAAGTTACAAACTAAGAAGACTTGAGCTGCCATTTTCAAACAACCTACCAAACTGGTCACTCCAAAACAGACAGGCAGTGGCAGTTTAGCAACTGCTGCAACTTCAGTTTTATGCAAGCTCTTGAACATCGATTTAAAAGCAGTTGCATAAGCCCCAGAAAGGCAAAAATCTCCTTCTGCACTCTTCATCATTATTATTCCAAGTGGGTGGGGGTGAGGGAGAGAAATATTTACAGAGAAACTGAGCATTACCTGAGTGTCACTTACATCGTCGCTAACGAGCTGGGCTATTATGCAGCAGAGCACAGGAAGGCACCTGGCCTGCAAATATACCAGGCACACCACACAAGAGCAGAAAGATGTGGAGGGAAAACATCCCCCGCCTCATCCCTTCCTTGCCTACCTTCCTGGTCACATAGACCTCTGACAACACCGGGGCAAGCAGAAAACCAGGTTAGCTGCAGGAGCAAACAGCCGGTTTAATCTGAGTGCCCGAAGGTGGCGAGGAGGGGGGGGGGAGGGGAGGGAGGAGAAGAAACAGCCCCCCCATTATCAAGTCACTTCCCCCACCGTGTGAAAGCGCGTGGGCGCCACGGCGGATTCACTTGTCATGTCACTCAGCCCCAACGCCATGGAGCCGGTCCCTCTCTCCCCCTTGCCTGCCTCAGACAGACACGGCGGCCGCAACAGCAGCAGCAGCAGCAGCTCAGGTGGGAACGGAGCCGAGCATCTCTCTCCCCACCACCACCTCCCGTCGGGGAGGAGGCTTTGCTGCTTCGGTCACGGTCGCCTCCGTCTCTTTCTCTCGCCCCCCCTCTCATTCCCCCCCCCCCCGGCCATTTGCCTCTCCCGCCGCCACTTACTTGCCGATCACCTCGCAGAGCTCATACACATCCTCGAACAGCACGTCGTCGTCGGCCATGGTCCAGATGGGGGCAATTCGCCACACGGGCGGCCGAGGCGGGAAGGGGGCGCGGGCACGATCCCCTCCGCGCTCCCCGCACGACGCGCCGCCGCCACCACCGCGTTAAATCCCAGCCGCCTCACGCCGCACAGATCCAAATCCGCCCCGGAGGCTCCAACGGCCACGCCGGGAATCCCTTCAGCCGCCGCTCCTTGTTCCTTCCTCCTGTGGGCCTCAGCCTCCCCGCGTGTCTCTCTCCGTCTCTCTCGCTGCCGCCGCCGCCGCCGCCGCCAGGTCCTCACCTTTCCCCACCCCGTCCGTCGCGACCCTTTTCCCTTTGCTCCCCCACCGCTGCGGCCCTGGAGTCTAATGCCGGCAGGCGGCGGCGGGCGGGGTGGAGCAGGGACCACGGAGGGGATGGATACGGAGATGAACCGGCGGAAGGCAGAGCCGCCTCATTCGCCTCCCCTCCCCCACTGGTGCACACTCACACGCGAAGGGGCCGGGGAGAGAGAGAGAGGGAGAGAGAGAGAGAACGCGCGCGCGCGCACAGGGAGTGAGCGAGGGAGAGGCAGGCGCGGCTCCGACCACGCGCCAAGCAACTGCCGCGCTAAGCTGTTTAATGGAGGGCGGGCGCGCCGCCGCCGCCACCTTTCTAATCAGTCACGCAACCGCCCAGAGCCAGCGCGCGCGCTCCCTTCTTCGAAGTGCGCGCGCGCAGTCTTCTTCTTCTTCTTTGCCTTCCTCCCTACCCCGCCCGGCCGTTCTCTCGTCCCCCCTCCCTGCCTCCCTCTTCCCCCATTTGACAAGTCCTTTGCCAGAACCGCGCGCAGAGCCACGCCCACAACACCCCCCCTCCAGGGGGCGCAAAGGGGGCGCTCTGCGCAGACGCGGGTGTGTTAACGTCATAGGGAAGGCGAAGGGGAAAATGAGGCGGGGCGCCGTAGCGCTCTTCTGGGGGGCGGGCAGGCGGGCTTTCATTGTAGTAGCTTTGGAGCCTGTGCTTGGAGAGCGTAGTGAGGCTTGTAGGAGCTCGCGCGGAGGAGAGCGGCTCCCCGGCGCGGCGCAGCAGCGTGTAGTGTTTGCGGAGAAGTAGCTGCGGTTCCTCCTCAGCGCTGTTTTCTGTCCTCCATGACTAGTTTTTATGGGAACAAGAAGTCAGTTTGGCTTGTGCAAGAAGTTAGACGGGGCTGAGGAAGGACAGGTAATGTAGCCGGGCGTGCCTCTTTGGCGCTAAGGTACCTGACCGGGGCAGCCGGACAGGTTTTCTTCGGATCCGCACAAGGAAAGCGAGGAAGCCGCCTTGGGGAGCTGATTTTGGATGCCGTTGAAAGGCAGCACATTGTTGGCTATTTAATTAATCGTTTGCATTTTCCTTGTTAAGCAAGAGGGAGAAGAGCTTGCGGGATGTTTTTGTTTCTGGATGCTGTTTTATTAAAATGCAAGTTTGGGTTCTTTACCCCCACTCCCCCAAATGCTTGTGTTGGATGTTTGACTTAAGTAGGAATGTAGTTATTTTTAAAAGGTGGGTTTAAAGCATACTTGTAAGGCTGCAACAGGAGACAGGCGTGCTTCATGACAATATTCATAACTCTGAGCTGGTAGTCACACCCCTTCTAAGACTACAGAACAAAAATGTATTTTTTACTTATGTGGACATTATGGCTTCAATACCAAACTAGCTTTTTTTGCTTACTCAAAAGTCTGTTCACTACTTTATCTTATATGGTGAATTTATCTATGAGAAAAGCTCACCTATTTATTTGGTATATAGACTGTGATAAATAATGCTGCAGTAGATATCATCCTTGCTGTGAAATAAGTGGTGGATTCCTTCCTGGCTCTGCCACTCCACTGTTGAGTGAAATGCTTTCTCTGTGACCACAAAACAAAGTTCTCCTTTTACTCTCCCACTTAAGTTTAGCATGCCTGAAGTTTAATGGAAGAGTATGTGTTTTATGTGCAGGAGTTCCTGGAATCTACAGCTTCAGTTAAGAGCCTGTGAAAGCTGCTGCCAGTGGGAGTTGTTGGGTAATGCTTGGCTAGATGAACCAATGCAGCTTTTATGGGTGCTACTCCTGAATCTGATATCCCAAGAGCGTGAAAGCAAAATGAGAAATTGTGATATTTATATAAAACTGTTGTGAAGTGAAAGGGTACACAAAAGACATGGTTCAGATGTGCCTTTCTGCCCAGGATATGTTCAAACTGCAGTTGCATATTAATAACTTTAAGCAAATGGACACAGCAATTATATATGTAGTGCAACTGTTTCTGTGTATGACACTTTTGCTGTAAGAAAAAGAGCTTAAATGAAATGTCTTGCCGACATGCAGCCTGGTCTTCAAGGTAAGATCTCCCCTTGTTATCTTTGCATATGGGAAGGTGACTTGCACTTACATCTACAGTCATACCTCTGGTTACAGACGCTTCAGGTTGCGTTTTTTCAGGTTACAGACACACCGAAACCCAGAAGTACCAGAACGGGTTACTTCTGGGTTTTGGCGATCACGCATGCACAGAAGCGCTAAATTGTGCTTTGCACATGTGCAGAAGCACTGAATCGCAACCCGCACATGTGCAGATGCAGCACTGCAGATTTCGAACGCTGTGAGTTGCGAACGTGCCTCCCGCACAGATCACTTTCACGCCCCAAGCGTCCACTGTACATTGTATCCTGCTGTACTGTTTTTATTGCAAATTCTATCTTGACTACTGTTTAGGCTAGTCTCTCCTACTTACAAGAGTGAATCCCATTGAGCTTGGTGACTTCTGAGTAAACATGCAGTGGATTGTGCTGCTATGCCTGGATAAAGCAATCCAAACAGTTGCTCCTGGACCTGCTAAGGAGGAGTGCCTCTAGACACCTACCCAATAATAAGAGGGATGGAAGCCTAGGTGGCATCCCAAATTCCCCAAACAGAGCATGGTGGGGAGCTGCGCCAGCACTGCTGCCCATCATGTGACAACAACAGGCCTGATCCAGACCTTTGTGGTGTAGCAGCCTAGGAGCTAGCATAACAAAGAGGCAGTTTTCCTGTCCCCTCACTTTGTCATGTTGGCACAACCAGACGGGTTGTGGCAATGGCTGTGCCACACTCCATTAAGCCCTGTCATTGCTGGCCCCTAAATGAAGAACCTAAAAAGAATCTGCAGGATCAGGCCAGTGAGCCATTTAATTCCAACAATCTCTTCTCAAAGTAGCCAACCAGATGGGAAGTACATGAGCAGAGCTCAACAGCACTCTCTCCACTTTGGACGCCCAGCAAGTGGTATTCTAGTTCTAGTGTTATGAGGGAGAAAAACATTTCTCTACCCACTTCTCCCACATCATACATACCGGTAACTTTATACACTTCTGTCCTACTCTTTCTCCTCTTTACTCAAAAACCTTTCCTCATAGGGGAGTTGATTCATTTCTTTAATCATTTTGATTATAATTTTTGGATTTTTTTTCTCCCCAGCTGCACAATATCATTTTTGAGATGAATCGTACACATTACTCCAAGTGCAGGCACACAATAGATTTGCATAATGGCATTATGATATTGGCTGTTGTATTTTCAATTCCTTTCTTAATGGACCCTTGCATAGAATCTGCCTTGTTCTCTATTGCTGCACCCTTGGTCAACATCTTCACTATGACCGCAGGGTCTTTTTCCTGGTCAGTCACCACCAGTTTAGATCCCATGAGAGTATATGTGAAATTACGTGGAGTTTGTGCATAGACATCACTTTATACTCTCTTACGTTGAATTGTGTTTGCCATTCTACCAACCACTCACTCTTTTTGGAGAATAAAGGTAAAGTTTTTTTCCAATCATACTGACTCACAAGTGGAAAATTTCTTTTGCAAATCTTGGCAAAGTCTGAACCTGAAACTCTTTAAAAACAGTGTAAGTTGTTACTTGGAATTGGTTTTCAACAGTAGAAGATAGGATGGTTTAATAAAAATTGAAGTTACACTAAGAGCCTGTTGCTGCCTCCAACCAATTCCCAAAGTGTGTAGTAAAGATCACTATAAAGTATGAAATAAGATATTTGTAGTACTGTAATCTGATTTAGAGCTAGACTAACTGATTTTGTAGTATGCAGCCTTTAGGTCAATGCTAAGAGACTGCATTTTATGTATTAACTTGGTTAGTTTAACCAGCAGTAAAGATAAGTGGGTGGATGCATGCAGGCTAAGCTCAATTTAAGAGGTTGTAAGATCAAACCTAGGACGTTGCTTAAAAAGGACATTTTTCATTTTCAGTAGAATGATTTGAGCCAGTGCAAGGTTTATATCTATTGGTACTGCAGTGGATGAGGAATGCAGCAGTCATTAACAAGATAGACTTCCATCATAAATGGGAAGGATCCTGCTTTGCATGTAGACGATCCCAAGTTCAATCCCTAGCACATCCCGTGAAAAGGATCAGGTAGCAGGTAATGGAATATGCAGCTGACCTGAACTCTGGAGTGCTGCTGTCAGAGTAGACTGGCTATTAAGTCAGGACCTGCTAAGGGGTTGCAGCCTGACTAAGCTGGGTGACAACAGTAGTACTGCCACAATACAAATGTATGGAAGGGGGAAGAATTGACTTCATCAGCTGCTCAGCCTCACTCCCTTGCCTTAGTGGAAACTACTACCTGAGAACAGCCATCAAAGGAAGACTTGTGTTTGGCAACAGCAGAGAAGACCAAGAAAGGCTGCCTTAATAAGCCTGGTGACATGTTATTTCTGATTATATGCGCAAATCTTTTTTGAATGTGAACCTCTTGTAAATTGTTTTGAGAGCCTCTTGGACCTATAAAAAACCAGGATGGCTGAAGACTTCTGGAGATAGACAACTAGTTTTGCCTGACAGAATGCAGCTTCCTACATTCGTGTGATCAGTGGGGACAACAGATCATACGATAGACTCAATCGGCCAAGAATTTCAGGTTTGCTTCGTTCATATCTACATCGTATCTTGACACCCACCCATTCCCAGATAGACATTCACACTAGTCCAGAGAACTCTGATTGCAACAGATAATTGCCATACCCAAGGAGCTCTACTCCCCAAAATGTAATTTGAAGAATTTGAGAACAGCACCAGTTATCTTAAGAGGTGTGGTAGAGAGGATGCACCTAGACCAAGTCTGGGCGTCTTATTCACACATGCCCTAACAGGTGTGGGCAAAATGGGTGGCTTGTGAAGTGGTGAGTGACTTTTGCTCTAGGTAGAAAACACATGGAGTGACACAATGGTGGTTTAAATATGTCAGACCTACTGCTGTAGTGCCAAGGCAGGTACACAAAGACCTGGTCATACAGTTGCTCCTAAATCAGCTGAACTGACCTTGCCTTCCCCACCTTGCAATATTTTGGAATTATACATTTTTGCCCCCCACTCCTTCTCTCCTATCTTTCCTTGTGGAGACCATTTGTTTTATGTTTTCAATATTAAGGTTTTATAATGGAATTACTGCACTTAAGGCATTAGGCAAAAGGTAAGATATAAATCTTAAAAAGAAATGACAGCATATTGCTGTGTCTTATTGTGGCGGACCTATGGTGATTTATTTGCACACAGTAGTATGCATAACTTTGCTGTGGAGCCCATTGATGAGTGGAGTAATTGCACATTGTTCCTCATTTCAATTAAAATGGACAGTGCTGGGCTCCAAGCTATATGGTAGACCTGTGATCTGACCTTCCACTATTAAAAAAAATAATTAAAAGCATCTCTGGTGGACTCCAGCCTAAACCAGAGACAGTCCCCAATGCATGATTGATCCTTTGCCCTGTGCTGTTTTCCCAATCTAATTTGCACCCAAAGCTGCTGTTAGCTATACTGGGGGTGGGGAGACAATCAAAATTTTAGTAGAAATTGTGATTCTAAAGGCAGGCCTTGTTAGAGAACTTTATAAACTTCATAAAATGTGTCATTCTTAAAGGATCCACCTTAATGCTGTCATAAAACAGGAAATATCCTCTTGGACAGAGGACATATTGTGGTCACATGGGGAGAAATAATGTTCTAGGTAGCAATTACCACTCCCCAAATCTGGGCAACTTGACATGAATTATCTAAATCTTTTTCCTGTTATGAAATACTTAGCTTGTTTTGTTTTTTTGCCTGTTAGAGTATGTTGCAAAAAGTCCCACAAAACTAAAAGCATTGATATACTTTCAAGTTTTTACTCATATGCATTCCTTGAGTGTATTTGAATATTCGGGGGGGGGGGAATGGACTATGATCTAGTTTTAATTGGATTATATCAGATCATGATCCAGGGGACAAAACAGCACATTTGAATGCACCACTCAAAGTCTCTATGCATGTAAAGCTAGTATCCCTGGGAGAAATACTTACAAAGTGGATCAATCAAACAACACCCCCCTTCAAACTATCAACAACAAATAGCAACATCCCCAGCCAATGAGAGCAAGTTCAAATTAAAAGTCTTCTATTAGCTCTGAAACACAGTAAGATTTGGGCACAGGCAGGATTGTAAGGGAAAGGGTTCCATAACTGCTGGCTCCGGAGGAGAGAGAGAGAGAAGGGAAGCTTACTATCAGCATTGATGTGAAGGTACAGTGGTGCCTCGCAAGACGAAATTAATTCGTTCTGCGAGTTTTTTTCGTTCTACGAGTTTTTTCGTCTTGCAAAGCACCGCTGCCTATTGACGGTTTCCCATAGGAATGCATTGGCGGCTTTAAAAAAAAGGCACAAGACGTTCCGTCTTGCGAAGCAAGCCCATAGGGAAATCCATCTTGCGAAGCAACTCAGAAAACGAAAAACCCTTTCGTCTTGCGAGTTTTTCATCTTGCGAGGCATTCGTCTTGCGGGGTACCACTGTAGCTTCATCAGGCTCCTCCCCCTATTAACTCACCAGGCAGCAGTCATTCCATCAACATCTAACAGAGAGAAGGGAAGCAGGGCTCTCTCTTAGGTGACTAGCAACTTTGCACCTTGAACTTTTTTCATTCCAGCTGATGGTTATAAGAACCAGTGCCTGAGTTTGCTTTTCCCTCATCCCTCCCTGTTGCTTTTTCTTTTGTGTCATGTCTTAGATTCTAAGCCTAAGGGCAGCTCTTCATAACCCAGCCCAGGAGCCTTATTTGGCTAAAGCGCAAAGTGTTTCAAATAACAACCACCTTGGCGCTATAATTGAGAACAAACATTTCCTTCTGTCCCTTTAAGACACACAGGATGTTCCAGAGCAGGTTTCCCATAGTTCTCCAAATCCATAGCAGACAAAGCTGTCTTTTAGCTTTTAGGGACTATGCCAACTGGTACTTTCTTGATTTATGCCTGAAAGCATGCCAGTAGCCACTTCAGAGTAGGACTGAGATGAGAACAATTCCCAACTGTGCCACTCTGTTTGCAGGCTACAATTAAATATTCCTCCGTGTGAGTGGAAGGACTGTGAACAGGGACAATTTTTTACCTTGCTTCCCAGCAGCAGCAGCATCTTGTTCCTGACTGACATCTTACCCTTTTTATACACAAGACACCAGAGAGTGATCCAGAAGCGTTGGCTTCTGTCTGATTTGGCATCCTGATGATGTCACATATCCAATGAAGTCTGACATCTGCAGCCAAATTAGAATGAGCTTGTTGCAGAGCCTGCAAAATCTAGAGACAGTCTCAGTGAAGTAGCCATGGGGCAAATGTTGATGTCACCCCAGACTCAATGGCGGCCCTACTCCAAAGTTAGCTTAGTGCTGCACGAAGTATTCTGATGGTATAGGGTAAGGATTGGCCGTCTCTGATTAATGTACATGATCTTGGCAGCCTCATTTAAGGCTGAGTTCCAGATACAAGATTTACTACCAACCTCACTTTAAGTGATATACTCAATATGAGATTTCTATTTCAAGACTCTTTCACAAGATCAAAGTCAATTTCCTTTCTCACAGCCAGGAATGTCATCAACAGCCACTCATATAAAGACAAGTCTGGAATGTGCCTCACTCCCCAGAAGTTTCCTTTCCAGCAATACTTCCCAAGATCAATATGTCCTCTCATAGGTTTGTATGCATACATATATTTACACACCCTAAAATTAATTAATTTATTTTTTGTTTTGAAACAGGTTTGCAAGAGATTTAAAAAAGCAAGATAATTGTCAACAGTCTCCCTCTCCCTCTATTCTCCCTCCTGCAGCTCACACACATGGTGGCAGCAAAATAATTGCAGTGGACTGCCACTTGAATATTGTACTACACTATGAACCTGAGCTACACCTATCCCAGGAAAAAACCCTGGTAGTCAAGGCCTCTGATACTTGGCATCTTTTCACAACTCTCATTTCTTTCAACGTAAGGAACATTCCCTAAGATACAGCCACACTACTTTGAAAAAAGACACTTATTTCTGGCAAGTTAAGGTACTGTGTCATGTGGACTTCATAACATTCACCAATGCCCTAGATAAATTTTATCTATATGATCTGTAGATGGAATAATATTGCCAGTCATTAATAATTATTACAGTCTTATCTGGCCAGCTACTAATGGAAACAGAATATTAAACTAGATGGCTTGACTCTTGGCCTGTTCTAGATATTATTTCTTCCATATTTCTTCCATCTGAAAGAAACTATAGGTATAGTTAATAAATAGCTGTTCAAATTAGAGACAAATTAGGACTGTCCATTCCTTTATTGCCTGGAATCATGGATATAACATATCCAGTGTTTTTTCTCCAGGGTACGCAGTACCGGCACCTCTTTTTGTTGCTGTTAAAAAGTGTGGCACTTACTGTCACAACTTAATGGTGAGTACAAGGTAAAGGTAAAGGGACCCCTGACCGTTAGGTCCAGTCGCGGACGACTCTGGGGTTGTGGTGCTCATCTTGCTTTACTGGCTGAGGGAGCTGGCGTACAGCTTTCGGGTCATGTGACCAGCATGACTAAGCCGCTTCTGGCAAACCAGAGCAGTGCACGGAAACGCCGTTTACCTTCCCGCTGGAGCGGTACCTATTTATCTACTTGCACTTTGACGTGCTTTTGAACTGCTAGGGTGGCAGGAGCAGGGACTGAGCAACGGAAGCTCACCCCATCTCTGGGTTTCGAACAGCCGACCTTCTGATCGGCAAGCCCTAGGCTCTGTGGTTTAACCCACAGCGCCACCCACGTCCCTAATGGTGAGTACCAGCACCTATTTTTCTAGGGGGGAAAGCACAACATATCACCCCGGAGGTCTTTGTATGTGTTTCATCAAACGGGAGCTGTTAGATCTTCACTATCTTCTGAATGAGACAGAACACTTCTGCAGTACAAATGAACTGGTTAAAAATGGTTTCAACAGTTACTACCCACAAAAATTGCAGACTGGAATGAAGCAAGTATTTTGCCTGAGGCTATGCCAGGAAAATACTGACCTTTTTCGAGCCATGTAGTCTTCTCCCCTGTCCCTTGTTGTCTTGTTCCTGATGAGACCTTTCACTCTAAGTTCTTAGTAAACCACCAGCAAATGCTTTCCATTAGTTTCTGATTAAGTATTAAGGAAGTTTGCCTTCCTAATAAAAGCAGGTTTTGCAGGGAACCCAGCTGCTTTTCCCACAGCTTCACAGTCAGGGAGGAACCTGTCTGCCCACCTACATTATACGACTGTCACTCCCAAGTTCCACCTGCTCTGATCAAGTGTCATGATTTTAAAATTTAACCCTCAGTTATCTTGCTTCCCTAAGAATGAAATGCTTTCCATTCTTACAAATAGAGTGTTAAACCTGACAGGGCAATTCGAATATCTTTATGTACAAGAAGATCGAAAAAGCACTTCTAAGTTTCTGAGTAAAAATTAAAGGAAAGAAAAAAAGAAGTGATAATGCAGTGGGGATTTGCTATAGACTGCCTCACCTCCACAGAAAACAGACAAAACAGAGTAGGTATCACAACTATCCATATAACATGAAATAATGCAAGTTCCAAACCCCCCCCTGTGTAGTATGTCGGTTACCAAGAGATAGTAAGTGACCAAAATTTGCCCATCTGAGTGGGAATTTGAACTCAGACCTCCTGGCTTCAAGTCAAATACTCTGCACTAAACCTGGCAGTAAATGTTTTTATCATGTGGATGCCCATGAAGTGGTTATAGCAGCTATTCACAGGTTCAGCAAAGGAAACAGATAAGCTATGTTAATAGTTTTCTCTGTTACTTTGGTTAGAGTCAGGTGATCTGGAAAAAGGTTTTTAAAATGTGCAATGGCTTGTTAAATAGAAGAAGAATGCTAATTCTTAAGACTGCATTTTGGACAAATGTAGGGGAAAGTATTCAGGGGGATTATGGAACATCTGTTGTCTTAAATGTGCAAATATCTGTCTCTAGTAGACTGCAAAAGACTGTTGTAAAAGCAAACCTTGCAACCAACCACCCTGTGATATCTCTTCTTTGTAGTATTGCTTCCACTATTTTTGGATCAGTGCACTTCAAAATCAAACATGGGGGAACTTACTATCTGGAAGGGAGTCTGGTGGTCCCAAATCTGAGTTTTGAGCTGGTTCAAATCCTCCCTCAGTCAGGAATTCAGCTTAGGAAGGCTTAGTCAGACTGCTGTCTCGGCCTCGGTTGTATGAAAGGCTCTAAATAAATACAATGTAAAATTTACATTCTAAAGGTTTATGACTGTCAGTCCTTAGAGTCAGTCACACTGAGCATTAAAGTGCATTTTATTCCCCATACAATCAGCTCCCCACTCTATGCATGCTCTTTCAAAGTCAAAAAGCACATCTGTATGGTCACTGTTAACTAACTTCATGCACCTACACATAGGTCAGTGATGGCCAAACTTGGCCCCCCAGCTGTTGTTGGCCATTGCTGTCATATGTGAACCTTTGATTGTGTGAAACAGCAGTGTGAGAATCTGCCCCCAGTAAATGCAGTCCCCCACTGCAGTATTGCAAGCGTTAAACTAGGACTTCAGCTCAGACTTGCAAGTATTACAGAATGTCACACCTTTACTATGATTGCTACAGAGTTTCTGTAGCATTTATATAAATGGGCTACCACCCAAAAGATGCTTGCGACATTTTAGAGTGTGGAAAACATATTCCTGGTACAGCACATAATATATTTGCACTCCTTTATTTATAATGCTTGCTTTGAATACACCCATCAGAGGTGCTTCTAAGCTGCTTAAGATGCAAGCCAAGACAAAATGCTTCACTTGGTACAGAACCCTTTCCATGAAATGGGAACAAAAAAACAAGTGAGATGTAGGAGATTTCCACATGTTAGGCTACTGCATACAGATCACTGTTTTCTTAAAGTTAACCTCCTGCTGTAGAATATTCTATAGATCTGGGGTGAGGAATGTCATGGTTGAGTGCCAAGTGCAGTCCTCCAGAACTCTCTGTCTGGCCAATGAGCCCCTCCCAAGGCCACACATCCATCCCAGACTAAACCTCTCAGCAGCCTGTTAAAGAACAACAACAACAATTTATTTATACCCCAGCCACTCTGGGCAGCTCCCAACAGAATATTACAAACACGGTAAAACATCAAACATTAAAAACGTCCCTAAGCAGGGTTGTCTTCAGATGTTTTCTAAAAGTCAGATAGTTGTTTATTTCCTTGACATCTGATGGGAGGGCGTTCCACAGGGCGGGCGCTGCTACTGAGAAGGCCCTCTGCCTGGTACCCTGTAACCTCACTTTTCACAGGGAGGGAACTGCCAGAAGGCCCTTGGAGCTGGACCTCAGTGTCCAGGCTGAACGGTGGGGGTGGAGATGCTCCTTCAGGTATACTTCAGGTATATATCAGTTTAATGTGCATAAAATGTAGCATTTGTATGCATATTGGTAAACATTTTGCAAAGAAAAGTTTGCATTAGGCATGGGATGTTTCACTCTGTCAAATGTGGCATAAAAGGTTGGATGTTTCTGTTTCAGTCTTTAGACTAATCAATGACTTGTCTTGGAAACGTGAGCTGCAGATCTCTCACAGCAGGAGGATCAGAGAGAGAAAAGTTTATTGAACTGTATTAAGGGCTAAAAAGGAGACAAGACCTCATTGCTTGCTTGCATAAGAGCAATGTGTTCCTTTGTATCTTGTAATGTTTATTTGCAAACTCATTTCTGTGGGGGAGAGCAAATTATTTCCTACTCTATACAAGGTCCAGATCAAGGATTCTATTTCAGCAACTCTAACATGGTCCTGCTCTGCATTCTTCTTGAGTGCTTGTGCCTGGCGGGAATGTGTGATTGAACTGCAATAATGCCTCTTGCTTGCCTGCATGGAGGCACACAGACACACATGTGCACTTGCACACAAACAGAGTAACCTGATTTTTGCAGGACGGGAATGTAGCCTACTGTAGAGTAGTAGGAGTCACCTTCATTGCTCCACTTGCTTTTGTATCTAATCCCACTAGCATGCAGCCCTGGGAACATGATTGTTGAGTTGAAAAAGTTCCCATGCACACTGTGTCAGATGAAAAGAAAATCAGAATCCAAATTGAAATCAATGGAACCTAAGCTTTGCCACTGTTTTCAGTGGGAATACATGCCTGCACCCCGAAGTATTGTTCTTGTTTGTTTTATTGTATGTCTCAAGAATAGTGAAGCCTTTGGGGGCCTCTCTACTCACTATCTATGTAGGTATGCACCAATTATTCTTTCTTTTTCTTTCTTTCTTTCTTTCTTTCTTTCTTTCTTTCTTTCTTTCTTATTTTTTGAGTATACATAACAACCAGTGTTTTAATGCAAGAAACCAGTGTTTGAAAATATTTATAATATTCCACTCTCATCTTGGATTGGCTGTGGTTCCCTGTTTGATATATACACTCAGTGGTAAACCTAGATTTATTGCTGCGTCATATATGAAATCACTCCAGGGAGAGCTGATGATATGGTTCCTTTTAGAAATTCTGAAATGTCAAATTCAGCATTACACATTTTCTTTATAACAAGTACTAAAGCAGACTCATCTCTGCATTTTTATTATATACTAGAAAATATATCTGCTATCTGCTTCCAGTTGTTTCCTCTATCACACAGAATGATTAGTGTGTATATTACATATATGCAGGCGTTAAGGTCATCCTTTTGACCAGCACAAACTAGAATATATTTTAACACTGAGGCTGGGCCGGACAAAACGATGTACATACATATTTACAGCTTCTTTATCACTGTAATTTGAATAAAGCTCAATCCTGTTATTGTTTCTGCAGAAGTAAATCCCGTTGCATTCAGTTGGACTCGCTCCCAAATAAACAAACATAAGATTGCATTCGTAGAAGTGCAGTCCTGTGCATATTTGATTCAGCTTGCAAACAACAACAATGGCACTCTTGCCCATCTGGAGAGTTAGGTCTGCCCCCTGAAGGGGGACAGGCAGACCTGGAGACTTCTGACAAATCATAATGTGGACCCAGATATTATATGAAAAAGCCCAGTCCCAATGCGACCTTGCATACTTTGAGCAATCTTGATTGGTTTGCCCAATGCATGTAGGTCCACATTGGTTTGTGAAGTGATAACACATACATGTTTTGAAGCATGTGATTCTATCTATTCTATCTATTCGCTTCCTCACACTGTGGCCTACATTCCACATTTCTTACTCAGTGGCAATCCATCACTTTGAAAAGATGAAAATATGCTGCTGGGAAAGATGAACCAGTCAAGGCTTCCTGGCAGTGGCTCAGAATCAGTATTTCTCAATGCTGGCCTTGGTGATATTCACACCTGATGCAAAATTCAAGATGTCATCCTCCCTGGCTATTCTTTTGTTAAGTGATAAAAAGAGATGGAGACTGCACCCGTCTGGAATCTGTTGCCTGAAGCAACTGTTTCATGTCCAGGAAATCAACCATAACATTGGGAAAACAATATTTTAGGTTTTAAATTATTTGCTTTAAAGGAATTTCTCATTCTCTGTTATCTCTCCTTTCAAAATTTCAACAATTCAGAGAATAATTTTATTCCACTTCCACCACACAGGTCACCACCAGGTACATCAAAACTTTTGAATCTCTAGGGAGTTTGAAAGCAAGTCTCAGTGCTGCATATGCTCTGCTGTGTTTCTGAAATGCATTGCATACATCTAATGGATCTATCTGAATTCAAAGAATCATAGGGTTCTTTGTAGAGGTTGGAAGGGATCACAAGGGTCATCTAGTCCAACCCCCACAGTGCAGGAAGCTTTTGTCCAATGTCCAGGGACTCAAACCCATGTCCCTGAGATTTAAGTCGCATACTCTACTGACTGAGCTGACTTTTTACTACAGTGGTAAATCCTCTTTTAACACCATACTGCAAATTGTTCTATAGTA
This sequence comes from Podarcis tiliguerta, assembly GCF_965153285.1. Taxonomy (NCBI): domain Eukaryota; kingdom Metazoa; phylum Chordata; class Lepidosauria; order Squamata; family Lacertidae; genus Podarcis; species Podarcis tiliguerta. The sequence continues at coordinate 55,870,610 of NC_139537.1, read as the reverse complement.
AAAAAATATTGGAAACATTCTATATTTTTAATGCATGGGAAAGAAAATCTGTGGTTGTTAAAATTCTTCATTCTACTCTGGTCCAGAGTATTGGCTGCTCTGGACATTTAAAATTAGGTAATACAAAGAAGGTTTCTCATCAGATGTCCATAAACCCATGCAAAACTGGTCTATGAAATCTTGTTTCTCTAAGTCAGCACTGTCTCTGCCTGTCCTGTCTTATTTTGGTGGGTGGGTGTTTGCCTGAAATAGAGAGGTAGTTGTACTAGAAAAGTCAACATGACATCGTAACCTTTTTTTGTCTTTAATGTGATACACTGAGATAGAGTCGGGAAAATGGGGTCATCTCTAGACTTGTTGCCTGAATGCTGCACCCAGAATTCAGGTTCTCCCTCCCTACAATCCCATGGGAATATTAAATAATGGCTACAATCAATGCAATTTAAGGTTATTCTTTTCATGGCACGAGTGGTGATACAAGCAGCATCCAGTATCAGAAAGTCCTTTGTGAGGATCAAAACATGAGCAATGTTTTGTCCATGGTACACCTTGGGTTGCAGAGCCTATGAGTTCTGCTGTTTTCTGAACATTTTTATTGTGCATAATTCTATGGTCTACTGAGTTTCTGAAGTAAAACTAAGCATAGTCTGATTGAATGATGGGTGAAGCTTGTAACTATGTGAGAGGAAAGCAGCCATCTGAAGAGAGATGCTGATACCAACTATTACGTTCTTATTCAATACACAGCAAGGTTACTTACTTTGTAGGCCCAGAACAAGAGGCTGTTTACTGATGGGCATTGTGAAGACGCATGCAAACCATTCATTCAGCTGCTCTGGCACCTCTTTATGCTCCCTTAGCACAAAGAGGTCCAAAGGTCCAAAAATCCACTGTGTGAAAAAGGGAACTATATTGCAGTGTCGCTGGTGAAGGGATAAGGATTGCAGCTCAAGACTAATGAGGATTTGGGCAGGAAATGCCTAGCCATCTTAAATGAGTAGGGGAGGAAGGAGGGCCCCACAAAAAGGACCAAACAATATGTCTTCAACACCATGGATGATAGTGGAACAGAATATACAGGAGTATGTTTGTTAGCATCTTGATAACATTGAAGTGATCAGTAGAAGCCAACATGGAATTGTCTAGAATAAATCCTGTCAGACCAATCTGATCTCTTTCTTTGACTGGGTTACAATCTTAGTGGATTGTGAGAATGCTGAGGCTGTCATTTATCTTGATCTTAGCAAAGCATTTGACAAATTTCCCTACTTTGTTTTAGTCTGCAAGTAGGTCAAATGTGACCTGGTAGGAAAATAACTCCATATGGACTAGAAGAAAGTTTTCAAATGGGGTGTTACTGGGCTCTGTCATGGGCAAAGTACTCTTCAAGATTTCATATCAATAACATAGATGGGGGGCTAGAGGATAATCATTATCAAATTCCAGAAGAAGCAAAACTGGAAGAGATACCTAACAGCTCAAAAGACAAAAATAAATAAATTAAAATGACATTGACAGGAGGGGGCGGGATCCGAATGTATGGGGATATCTGGTTTGGCAGCAGTACATATGAACATATTCCCAGGATTGTAATCTGCCACAAGCAAAATGTGAGTCAGCTGTGTGATGTGACTGCAAAAAAGGGTTAATGCAATTTTAGCTGCATTAACAGAATATTTGTTTCCCTGAAAGTAACAGTTCCACTTTATTCTGCACTAATAGTCCTACCTCATCTAGAGTGCTGTGTTCAGTTCTGGACGTTGCACTTTAAGGTTGTAGACAAATCGGAAAAAGGTTAAGAGGAGGGCAACAAATATGGTCAGAGTTATGGAAAAGAAGTACTTTGATAAGTACATTGATAAACAAGTACATCAAAAAGAGCTACTGTGTGTCTTTAGCCCGGGGAAGAACGTGGGGGGACATGATAGCATTTTCAAGTATCAGTGAAGTGTTGTCACAAAGAAGAGGGCAAATTCTTTCTGGTTCCTCTGAGGACATAATTGCAAGAGGGTAGATTTCAGATGTATATTACATGAACTAAGAGCACTTTGACAATATAGCCTACTTGATAGGAACGTTGTAGTTGAATGCAACCAGCAGCTCTAATTGTGTTCCTTGCCTAACTTGTGTAGGCTTTTCGAAGGAGACATTCTCATTTCTGGGAAACAGCTACTTTAGGAAGGGCATGTGCGCTTTTTGAAAATGGTGAATAGCAATATCTGCAGTTGGACATACAAATGGTTTAGAACTGATGGATGAAGTAAACTGCATTTGTCTTGGGTGCTTTAGTTGAGATTCCTGCATCGCAGGGGGTTAGATTGGAGCACCCTCAGGGTCCCTTCAAATTCTACAATTCAATGAATGGAGCCAATTGCTTAGAGAGGTGGTGGATTCTCCCCTGCTAGACTGTGAGGGGAGAGACTCCATCAGGCAAGTCCTCTTTCCTTGCCCCACCCTCCAGCCCTAGGAGTCCTCATAAGGGAGCTGTTCCTGAAGGAAAAACTGTGAGGGGAGAGACTCCATCAGGCAAGGCCTCATTCCACCTGCCTTGCTCTACCCTCTAGTCTCTGCTTCTCAATGTGTATTGTATTATTTTATGTACTGTGGCTTGCCGTTGTTTTACTGATTATAGTTTAGATATTATTTATTGTAACTGCTGAGTGGATTTCTGTTTAACTTTTATATGTTGATATTATTTTATACTAGTCTAATGATTGTTGAATGTTACTTTTTGATGTAGGTTGCCTATTTTAAACTTATGTTTTATTATCACATTTTTGTATTGCATTATATTGTTATAAGATGTACATTTTTTGTTTCTTCAGCTTGTAAACTGCCTTGAGTATTGTAAGAAATAAAGATGGTATACAAATTAAAAATGATGATGATGATGATGATTCCACAAACAGAAGCTGGACAGTTATCTGTTGGGGATAGCTCTTGTCTCTGGATTTCCTGCATTGCCTAGGTGGTTGGACAAGATGCCCTTAAGACCCACTCCAAATATAAGATTCTATGATTCATATTTTCAGAAGCAGCCATACAGCATACAGCTTGACTCTGTCCTCTTTCCTTTGGTATAACTACTTAGGCCTTCTTGTAGGTCCTCACTGAGGAGGATATCAGCTTTTGGCAATCTGTCAATGCTACTGTTTGCAAAAGCATAGTCCACACACGTCACTAGGGCAAACTGCCCAAGAAGGTAGAAGAAAACTCTGCAACAATTAACAGTACATTTTGCAGCAGTGTGCGCGAACTCAAGCACACAAAAAAGATCTCTTTTTATTTTCAACCTTTGTCTTCCCTGGGTTCAAAATAACTTTCCTACAAGAAAATAAACATCTTTCTCTCTGGGTTGCCTGTCAGAGAATGATCATGGTCTGCAGCTCCACTAGCCACCAGGAAGTCATAAAGCATAATTGCATCTATTAGGCAATTATATCTATTTCTCGTCACCACTGTTTGCTTTAGTTTCTCAGTCTCCCCTCCTGTAAACGTTACTTCAAACACGGGGATCTGGCTATATATTCCATGAAGCAGATGCACAGAATTAGTTCAGCTTCTCTGGAATCTACTAATGCTCCTTTAGCACAGCTTTGACTCCCTTGTTATCCAAAGGTCCAGCCACCTCTCTAGCTGTTCTTTTGCTATTAATGAAATTAAATAATTCCTTGTTGTGTGTTTTTATGTTTTTAGCAATGTGCTTCTCAAATTATTATCTTTTGTATCCCTTATTGTCTGCTTGAATTTCTTTTGCCAACATTGGTGATCTTTTTTGTTCTCATTATTTTGAAGGAAGCCTCTATTGGCATCTTTGACTCCACTGGCATTCCTTTGGTTGTGCCTTTCCTGATCTGTGGTATATGCTCCAATTGAGCTTATTTTTAAAAAACAAAACAAAAACCCAAGCATTTTGGAGTGATATTAATTTGCATATCAACTTCTTTTTTTAACCAATCACCTTGTTTTGGGGATTCAAAATTCAAAATTTCCTCTTTTGAAGTCAAAGGTAACTGTTGGGTTTTCTTGATAATTGTCCATTTGCACATACATTTAATTTAAAAGTCCTATGATCACTACTCCCAGTTGCTTCAACAATACATCTCACACCAGCTCCTGGCCATAACCAAAGGAAAAAACCAGGTTTGATGCCCCTCTGGACACTTCCATGACCAACTGGTCCAAGACACAGTCACTTAAGGTATCTAGAATTTTTTTACTTTTGTCATGACTGACCTATGTGAGGTTTGTTGAAGTCATCCATTGTTACAACATTTCCTTGTTGGGATGCTTCCTTGATTTCGTTCTTCATTTCAAGATTTCCTTGAGCATTTTGATCAGGGGACAGTAGCATGTTACCAGTACTAAATTACTTTGGAGGCCTAATATTACTTACCCACAATGATTCTGTGGACGGATCTGGAAACCACAGGAGGGGAGAGGGCTGGGAGAACAGGATGGTGTGCTAGATGGGCCACCGGCCTGATCCAGCGGGCTCTTATATTCTTAACATTGTCCTTTTTAGTATTTCAGTATACTCCAAGCATTATTTTATTCTTCATTGTGGAATATTCACCTACCTGTTTAGCAATTTCTATTAATGTTATTTTCATATAATTAGCTCCCCTGCAGGCCGATTCGTACTGATACTATTATGCAAACCTTCGAGACATCTTATATAGAAGCTCATTTAAAAACATATGTGGCTTCTTCACAAACTTTTAGGCAGACACCTTCAGATCCTTGTGATTTACTACTGTTTAATCTTGCCAGTTAGATATTCATTCAAAGTAACAATTTTGTTCCCTGTTTTTAAAGAAAGAGTGACAAATGGACTTGTTTGATTGATATCTCACTCCATTTCAGAGGCTCTGAGCAGCTTACACAAATATTTCAAATATTTACATTAAAGAAGAAGAAAAAACTGGCCTTCCTCTTGCAGATGCTCTTACTGGGTGGAAGGGAGCTGGTGTTCTTCATCTAGTTGGTGACTGACTGAAACCAGATTGTTTCTCCCTCACCTCTGCAGCCACATGAAAACGGTCTATTGCTGCATACCTCTTCTTCTTCTGTGTTTAAGAGTGGCTTTTGATCCTCTGCTCAATATCTGAGGCCAGGGTGATCTTCCCTTTGCTGATTCTTGCTGGAAGGAAGAAAGGGAAACACCTCTCAACAGAATTTATTCATCCATCCAGGTACCAGGGATAAAATATCCTTCCCATCACCTCCATAGCCATAGGGCAGCATGCCTGCTGCAATGCCCAGTCACACATGAATGTGCTGTTTATTTGCCTTACAGTTTGATGCATGCAGATCCATAGCCAGACAGCTGGTTTGAAACAGGGCCATCCCTACTATTAGGCAAAGAGAGGCAGTGTATCATGAAAGGGCAGCAAACTGTTAGTTATTTAATTGATTATTATTTTATTTTCATTCACAGGGAGGGGGAGATAGATTTGTAGGATTTTCTGCCCATGTGCCAGAATAATGCAGCTAGTCCTGGGAGCCTTACACCTTTATTAGCCATTCATCAGGGTTACCCCTTTTCAGGTGTCTCACAGTATATTAAAGCATAATCTATTACAAGCTTGCAAACCATAATAAAACATAATCTAAAACACAACAGAACTTCTAATATATATAAAATTTCAACAGCAGACTAAAAACAATGGAAGCAGATAAAAATGATACAAGCATAGAACCAGACAGCAAAAACAGCAAGTTCAGAAGACCTCCTGCAGTAGAAAGCCAAACATAAATAGTGACTTACATCAGTTTGGGATAATTATGATGAACATTATTCAGTGTAGTGAACCTATGTTTGACTTCCAACTGATTTCAGTTAAGGTGCACATTTTTGTTGCAGTTGCAAAATTCTATGTACGTCACCTTAGTGAAAGTCAGAAGATGAATGGGGGAATTTTTGTATTTTTAAAAGCAGCTTCCTGAATGGGGATGTATCTCCTCGATCAAAAGCATCTGTTTCCCAGATGCAATGATTTACAGTGCTGTCTGTGGTCACCCCAGACATTTTATTGCTGCTGTAATCATTCATGCTAGTGGCAAGATATGCATCTATCACATTCAGCTGACCGTTCCTGTAAAATGAAAATCAAACCAAGGGAAGCAGAGGTAGTAATACTTGCATGTAGTCCCTTGAGACATTTGTCATCTTCCCAGACACGGTGCTCTCAAAATAGATGAGCACCTTTATAAACCAGAGTGTGAGCAGCAGCAGCAACACGAACCTTTAAAGAGACATATATAAATTATTACACAGAATAGGTTTTTTTATTTATTTAAAGAATATGCAGTAGCATTGCAAGCAGGAGCAAGAGATTACACAGGAACCACAGTTTGAACATGGACCTTCAACACAATATGGTTGAAAAATTATTTCATGATTATGTGTGTCTCCTCTTTCTCCAAACAGCTCAAGGCGACTGACCTTGTGTTATCCTTGTGAGATAGGCTAGGCTGAAGGTTTCTGACTGGCCCACGTTCAGGGATTCTCATGGTCTCCGTCTGCTAAACAACTTTGCTCCATTGGGCAAAGAACTTTTAAAATGGCATTTCTTGCCGAGTCGAATGATCTTTGTTTCATCTGTTTAACCTTCCATTCTACTTCTTGATTTATCAATTTCGCATATTGTGCTTGATGGAATTTTATTGCTCTTAAGACTTCTTTGGATTTTGGGTTCAATCTCAACCTTTTCTCTCCTTCTTTTATCTTCTCCAAAATCTTGTCCTTTTTACCATTCCAGAGTTTTTTCCTAATAGTATTCTGCTGTATCAGAAACCCTCTCATAACAGCTTTACTTGCGTCCCAGATTGTTTTTTTCTCCACCGAAGTATTCAAATTAATTTCAAAATAATCCTTCATCATTTTTTGGGCCTTCTTTACAATCTCCTGATCTCTAAACAAAGAGTCATTCATTCTCCATCTAAAGGATCCAGTTGGTGTGAGTCTCAAGTCCATTTTCAGAGCGTTATGGTCGGAGCAAGTTTTGGGACAGATCTCTATTTTTTTGGTCTTAGGTGCCAGTCCTCTAGATACCCAGATTTGGTCGATTCGTGTCCAAGATAGGTGGGCCTCAGAAAAGAATGTTCCCTCTTTACCTAGAGGGTTCTTTATTCTCCAGATGTCAATCAAATCCATATTGTCTGTAAGTTCAAAGAAGGTCTTTGGTAGTCTGCCATCTTTAGTCAAGTTTTGGTTTTGTGACTTATCCATATGTGTGGAGACAACTCCATTCATATCTCCCATCAAAATGATGTTGTTGTAATCAATATAATCCAGCATTATCTCATGCAGCTTCTTGTAGAATTCTGATTTCCCATCATTTGGTGCGTAGATTCCTACTATCAGGAATTTTTCTCCTTGAGATTGTATTTCAATCGCCAAAATTCTTCCTTGTTCATCTTTAAAAACAAATTTTGGTGCTAGGCTCTCCTTTGCATATATCACTATTCCTCTTTTCTTTACTTTATCTGATGAAATAAATTCTTGGCCTAGTCTCTTGTTAATTAGTACTCTTCTGTGGAGCCTAGTTACATGGGTTTCCTGTAGACATATAACGTCTAATTGTTCCTTCTTCAATATATGAAAGATTCCTTTCCTTTTTTCAGGGGAATTTGCACCGTGAATATTCCAACTGAAAAGCTGCAGAGACATCCTGGATCAGTTTGTCAGCCAATGGGTTTGTCTCCCTTGTCGTCTGTGTCTGGAGGTGGGTCTTTTACGTCGGGCTTGGGGAGTGCCCAGACACCTGCGGTTCCTTTTCGAAGGTCTTCCCCGTAGTCACTTAGAAACTTATCTTGCTCCTCTGCCGTTCTGATTCTAACCTTCTTCCCTTTCAAGTTAAAAGATAGTCCTTGCGGGAATTCCCACCTGTAACGGATTGAGTTGTTTCTCAGTAGTCTTGCTAGGTCTTTATATGTAGTTCTTAAATCCAACAGCTGTTTTGGTATGTCTCTGAAGATTTCTGCTATTTTTCCCTGTACCACCAATGGATTTTTAAAGTGTAGGCCGAGTATATTATCTTTTTCTTGCTTGTATCTCAAAATGATCAAGCAATCTCTTGGTTTATCCTTCCTGGCCGCACTTCCCAATCTAAAGGCGGTAACAATTTTAAAGTCCTTCTCTTCTGCCAAACCCCAGAATTTGGATATTTCTGCTGTCAAAAAACCAGCCAAATCTTCCTTTTCTTGTTCTGGGATATTTCTAATCCTAAGGTTGCTCTCCCGATTTTTCAGTTCTGCCATAGACAGATAGGCCTGTTGTTCAGTAATCTGTCTACTCAGTGGTCTTACTTCCCCTCTTAATTCCTCTATCCTTTTTTTATTTTGGTCTGCTTTTGTATTCACTTCTTCGACTAGTCTTCGATTTTCCGTCGCAGTCTTTTCAATGTTACCTATCGCCTGTGTGTTTTGGGCAACTTGGTCTGTCAATTTATTAATTGTAGCTGTCACTTGATCTAATTTAACCGCTTGATCATCGGCCTTCTTGTTTAATGCAGCCAATTGCTCCAGTATTTCTTTAGAGACAGGGTCAAGCCCTCCTGCAGCCATGTCCTCTAGAGCTGGCTGTTTAGATTGTTCTTCCTGCAGACCTGTCACAATTGGGACAGATGATCTACGTGCCTGCACAGGCAAAGTTGATTGCAATAGTTCAGTCTGTTTAGCTTTCTTACCAGCCCTTGTTTTTGCTGCACCACTCATTCCACAGCTGTCTAGGCTTCAAGGTCAAATTGTAAATCCCATGGGAAAAGCAATCCAAAAGGAAGGTAAACATCCAAGCATAAAAGTTCCAAAACAACCAGCAGTTCTCAGAGGCTGATATTTCCACAATCCAGCAGGGGGAGCTCCCCAAAAGTTAAGGAAAGATGGAATTTTCCACCAATAAGTTCCCAAATGAAGTAAAATCCAAAACAAAGGGGGGACCCTCTAAGTTCACTTTAAACTGCAGAGAGTATGAGTTCTTTGTCAGAATATGTGCAACGGTTCCTTTTTTATAACTTGCAGAGTAGCCCAGTAAAACTTTGTATCTCTATGCACAGTCACCACAGTCTGATGCTACTTTATGTCCAGGCAGCTCGAGAGCTGGGTCTTGCAACTTTGTAATCCACACAGAATGAAGGGGAATAACACAGTCTCTGTCCACTTATAACACAGTTCTAACTTTTCCTTAACTTTCAATTTATCAATTCCGAATTTGCAGAGTAAATTCCATCTTCTTTTAAACTCTTTTCAGCGCTTCAACTTTAAAGAAGCTTTGCTCAGTACTTTAAACAGGGACGGAAGACTGACTTCCTTTTTAGCGTCTCCCGTTTTCAGCCAAATTGCAGAAATTTGTTGTTCAAATAGAGTCTCAGATTTTCTTACTCACGAGTATGTAGTCTCAAATCGATTGATCATAGAAGAAAGGTCAGCGCTCATCAGCAGCAGCCGCGCGGCTTCACTTCCGCGGAAAGAGCGATGGATTCACAGCACCGCTACCCCCTCCACGTTCCGGAGCCCCTTACGGGGTCCCTTCCACGTTTCCGGGGTCGCTCTTGGTACCCGCCGAATCCCACGGCCACGGGCTCACTCTACCCGTGGTTTGTCTTGCTGGGTCGTCGCTGTGCCGCAGCGCACGACCCTTTTCCGCGGAGCCCCTCTTCAGCGACTGAAGAGGACCGCCATTGCTGTTTCGCGCCGCCTCCGGAAGTCCAGGGGGCACATGCCAGTGGTGAGTGAGGCCAGAGGCAAAAAAGAAGGAGGAGTAAGGAATGCCCATCTTTTATTTGTGAGTGGTAAGCTCGTTTCTGCACACTCCCTCACACCTCTATCTTCCTTCTGTCCAGGCTGGCATTATCAGAGTTCAAGGGCACATTCCAGCCAGGCAACGATGCTCAAGGAAGGCAGGAAGCAAGGTTGGTGAGGTGGGTGGGGAGAGATGGTGTGCTGGGGAGGAGATGTGGGATGGAGACAGCTCCAAAGGCCAGACAGAGAAGCCCAGCACCGGTGGAGGAACTTTGGTGTCTCAAATTTCAGCAGTATCCTGTGTGATGCCATAATACAGCACTCCTGCCACTTGTCTTCCATTCTACATCATAGTTGCAGCGCTACCTGCAGTGCTCCCAAGGCTCTGCTCTGGTGCAACCGAACTGGCCTCGCACCCCTAAATGCACCTCTGCTGGAGGGCTGCATTTCACCCCTCAGCCTGGGGATTCCATTTTCTGTTCCAAACACATGCCAGGAGATTCTAATACTAATCATACTGGCTAATTTAGACATTTGACCTCCCATTTTTGTTACCGTTTTTCAAAAGAAGGATGCAAACAAATTGGAAAGAGGTTTGACCTCCTATGCGTGTGAAGAACATTTAAAGAGAAAGGTACCTCTGACCTTTAGGTCTAGTCACAGACTCTGGGGTTGTGGCACTCATCTTGCTCTATAGGCTGAGGGAGCCGACGTTTGTCCGCAGACAGCTTCCGGGTCATGTGGCCAGCATGACTAAGCCGCTTCTGGCGAACCAGAGCAGTGCACGGAAACGCTGTTTACCTTCCTGCTGGAGCGGTACTTATTTATCTACTTGCACTTTGATGTGCTTTCAAACTGCTAGGTGGGCAGGAGCTGGGACCGAGCAACGGGAGCTCACCCCATCGCGGGGATTCGAACCATTGACCTACTGATCGGCAAACCCTAGGCTCTGTGGTTTAGACCACAGCACCACCCACGTCCCTCGAAGAACATTTATGCCCCCAATAAAGCAAGAGTGCCTCAGATTTTCTGAAAGCTACAGTATAAAGGTTCTACCCAGCTAGGGTGGCTCTTTGAGAAGCATAACAGAACAGAACAAAACAAAACAGGAGCGCTTCTTCTGATTTTGAGCATTTTCATTATAAATAAATATTCTCTTGTATATTAACAAAACTGGATGGAGCAGTAAAGTCAAAGGTAAATAAAGATTGATAAAAGTCCAGAGTCTGGTATGTAAGGATGGATATGGTATGTACAAATGTAATGAATTGACACATTTCTTTTCTCTTAGTCCCCATCTTACTATTAAAGCAGGCAAGCAGACCACCTGACATGTATGTGTCTCTCTCTCTCATCTTTACTCACAGAGCTTAAATCCCTTCTCCTTGCAGCCTGCATGAAGACCTTGAGGTTACTTGGTTACTGTATCTCATCAGCAACTCGAGCATTGTCAACCAGACCAAGCAGAGTTGGTTATTTCAACACAAGCGCCAAGATAAAACTGTCTCTCAAAACATATCCTTGATAGAGCACACTTAATTGTTCATCAAACTTGCTTCACTGGTCACTAGGCACAAAGTGGCTTTCCTCTGGATATTTTTGGAGGCTCCAGATCTCTGTTAATTGGCTAAATATGAGGTGTCGACTGGGCCATCTGTCACAGGTCATCTGAGGTCTCTTACAATTCAAAGGTGATAATCATCTACGTTTTAAAATCTATGGGCCTTCACTGGGGGAGGGATGCTAGATACAGCTGGGGTTTTCTTCGCTGCCCCCCTTTTTTTTGCTGCTGCTGCAGCTCTGTCACCCTGAAGAGACTGAACATATGCTTTTCAATTTGAAAAGCAGCTCAACTTTTCAGCAACAACAAGAAAACTACACATGTGAGTTCCTTCTTCTAGAATGTGCATATAACGTCTTTAGACACTGAGCTAAGTGTCATATTTAAAATGCTATTTTAAAGGTTGTTATGAAGAAAAAGGAGAACAGATCATACCTGCACACACACACACTTTCTGTTGTAGTTCTTTATTATGCCTAGTGCCTGTATTAAAGTACATAAAATACAAATGAAACGTAGACCAGTACTGACTTGCAACAATCAATACACAATGGGGCTTACATACTGACCCCATGCTCTATGGATTTCATATCACAGCTGATTTATGCTTAGTACTACAAGACATTCTGCTCTAAAGTTGTTCTCCGTTGTTTTAAGATTTAGTATCTCAGCACCTGACTCTCAGGAGATTTAGTCCTCTCTCCCCCCCCCCCCATAGCCAAGAGTTCAATAATTTTGCATAGAAATGGCTATGGGCAACTTTTCATTCATTCTTCTAGGTTCTAATTTCAATGCTCCGACTTCCTATTTGTGCTCACAGTGATGTGATGACAAACTGGGATTACTGCTTCCCTAGACTTTCTTTTTGATATTACACCTGTGAAAAAGATGGGGGTGAAGAACAGCTAAATACTGTTTGGAAGAGACATGAATGTGAGCCAGTTGCCACATAGCATCATCGGTGGAGTGATTATCAATCTTTTGTAAAACTGTGATAATTGTCATATGGGCATGATAACAGTTTTTAAGTTAGGCTCTGTCCATACCAGATATTTAAAGCACATTCAAAGCCTATCCCCCCATGGACACTGATGTTTACTTATTACGCTTTGCTAGGTTTTTCTTCAGCGAGGGAGTTTATAAAGGACCTTCATTATCACCAACATTTAAAAACATTGTTATAAAAAACATTATTTTGCAAATACTGCCTGTACATACGTTTCACTATGTCTGCATACACCAGCAAGCCACAAGCTAAATGCTTCTGTAAAGAACACTGATGTAATTTGTATGTCAAGTACAGCAGGCTGTTAGAGGCACATCAAGTCTCATGCTCATGCTATACGGCACTGAAAAGCATATTGGTTCACTGTGTTGCTGTTGTTTTTTTTAAAAAATAAACTGCCGTACAAGTACCACAGAACACAATTTGTTCCTTCACATCATCCTAGTTTCCCCGAACTCAAACCTCATATATTGCTGTATAACTAAATTTTTGTCAAGCTGATATAAAAAATAGACCTTATCTTTGATTTTCATTGTGCTGCAGACATGCACTGAAATTTCTAGACAGCCTTATAAAAATAAATCAAGGTTAGCCGCATAACCCTACAGGCTTCAATTTGCTCATATTTTTTAATGAAGCAGCATCATGGTATGCTTCTGCAGCTCAGAGTTTATCTAATGTGACACCTGCCACCTTGTTTCTGTAAAAGGTGGTATGAAAGTTTGCTGCAGCTTCCCCCTCCGACTTTCTGGTCTCGATCCACAGGTCTTCAAACACTGCACTGGGCTATTGGATATTACCATGTTCATGCAGGAACCTGCAGAACAGATGGTTGCTGTGTTGCTGGGACAATGTCAATCATCTGTTGAGGGTAGAGAGGAAAAGGGCCATTGATATTCATGGACTCTAGCTCTGAAAATTTGACATTTTAAAGTAAGACTGAATCCACCAAGTGCAGCTGTGTACAGCACCTCTGGCAGTGGGTGCGTGGAGTTTTAACTCCACACAGCAGCCTTTTGAACACAAAGGGTTTGAAGTGAGAAAAGCAGAGTGGGGTGGCTAGTCTGCAGGCTAGATACAGACCACCAAGACATTAGAAATGGCCTGTCAGACCCCACAACTTCTGTTCCTTCTCTGCTAGGGGGATAAAATGCTCTGCCTACTTTAGAATTCTCAAAAATTAGCATTAAGCATCCAAGAGCACTAAGATAGGAGATGAAGCCTTCTGCCTGCTTTTTAAGACCATGGCCACCATGACCACCACCATCAATTAAACGTGTATACCCAAAGATCACAGGGTGATTCACAACATAAAAATACAAAATGAGAACGCTATATAGTAAAACAACAAAAACAAACCAATGAACCCCTTCCCACAAACACATTTAAAAGGGCATAGAATGTTAATCAGTCAAAGACCTGGTTATAGAAAAATGTTTTGCCCGGTGCCCAAAGATATGTAGTGAAGGGGCCAGGGAAGTCTCTCTGGGGAGAGCATTCTATAAACCGGGAGACACTGCAGAAAAGACCCATTCTGTATTCTGTGGTACTGGTGAAGGAGGCACACAAAGGAGGGCCTGAGATGATGATCATGGGATTCATATGGAGAGAGGTATTGTGGTCCTTAGCCATTTAAGGTTTTATATGTCAAAAGAGAATGAATTGGGTCCAGAAACTAATTGGCAGTCAATGCAGTTGGGCCAAGATTGGTGTAATACGTTCAAACCATCTTGCCCTGGTGAGCAACCTGGATGCTGAATTCTGCACCAGCTGAAGGCTCCAGACCATCCTCAGAGGCAGCCCAATGTATAACACATTGCAGTAATCTAACCTAGAGATTACCAGAGCATAGATGGCAGAAGTTATGATATCCCTGTCCGGATAAGGGCACAACTGGACCACCAGCTAAAGCTGATGGAAGCCCCTCCGTGCCACTGAGGCCACCTGAGCTTCAGTGACAGCAAAGGAGTCAGAAGTAGCCCCAAGCACTGTACTTGCTCCTTCAGAGGCAGTGTAACCCCATCAAGAACAGGCCACCTTCTATCCATCCGGTCTAGAGGACCACCCACTAACAGTTCCTCCATCTTATCTCTGTTGAGCTTTAGTTTATTGCCCAGTCCATTGCTGAGGCGAGACGATGGTCTTGCACATCCACTGCCACACCTGCGGATGTAAAGGAGAAGTAGAGTTGTGTGTCATCAGTATGTTTTGTAGCTGGAGTCAGTAAGGTGGGAAAGGCCTGCAAGGAGGGAGCAGCCCCCCCACCCCAGATTCACAGCCAATGCAGCGTTTCCACCTACCACACCCCAGAACTGGACTGGGGGGCTGGGAAAAAATGTTAATATTTTGTTAGCCCATTTTTGTACCTGAGTGAGCATTTAGTACTACCAAATTATGCTCACGGCAACAACAAAAACCTGGTACATGAGTATAAGAAGAGCCTTGCTGGATCAGGCCAAAGGCCCATCTAGTTTGGCACTCGGTTTTCATGGTGGCCAATCAGATGTCCATGGGAAGCCTGCCAGAAGAATCTGAGCAAGTAGAATCCTTGTCAATACCAGCAACTGGCATTCAGAGACAGACGTACTGCTCTGACAGTGGAGGTAGAACTGTGGCAAGGAGCCATTGATGGCTTTAGTGTCCATGAATTTGTCTGATCCACTGGTCTTCAGCTGGTGGTTTGGGACCAGTCTGATCCAAGGTGTGTTGCAATAGGAGCGCTACCACCATGCAAATATTTGGTAAAAGATTCAGTAATGCGTCCCCAAATGCACCCTAAAAGTAGGTTCTGAAGCGGGATCTTTGTATCATGCCTGGTGGGAATGTGATAAAATTAAATTTTTTTTTTTGGGGGGGGGAATATACATGAGGAATTGAAAAGAATGTTCACAATAACAATTGGTAAAAAGCCAGAAGCACTCCTTTTAGGAATCGTAACAAATGACATCCCCAAAGACAGAAGAGATTTTTTCTATATGCAACAGCCGCCGCTAGGTTATTGGTTGCTAAAAATTGGAAATCAGAAGAAATACCATCAGTAGCAGATTGGCAACATAATTTTTTTGAAGTGATTGAATTAGCAAAAATGACAGCAACAATTAGAATGCCATCTAAGCAAAATCTGAAACAGGAATGGAAGTGTGTAGATGAATACATGATTAAAAGATGCTCCAACAAAAATTTATTGATATGTATAGACTGATCTCACAAAGTGAATTTAAACAGATATACAAGAATGTATGTTTAATTATTAAGATACAAGAATACAATCACAATAATAAAGTTATAAAATAAAAATTTGGAAGTAACGCACGGGTGGAGGGAAGACATAGGGTAAGACAAGAAGTAAGTAAGAAATGACTAAATGTTGATACATAATGAAATGAAAAATGTGAATTTACAAGTATAATGTATATGTAGTATTATGTAAACATTTTGTATATGTATTGAGATACAAACAAACAAAAAAGTAGGGTCTGAAAAGGTAGAAGATACTGGGGCTCCTATTTTAAAGGTATCCATTTGGTAGCCATCACTACTTCTTGTAAAATGAATTCTATTGTTTAGTAATGCACTGTGTGAAGAAGTGCTACAGTCCTGAATCTTGTATCCCAATCTTTTAAGAGATTGTTTCCTTCTTCCTCAGAATTACAGCTTCCCTCCCTGAAGCCCCCCTTCACCAAGACAATAGGGGAGCTGTCCTCCTGGGATCAGGACACAGCTATGACATCTCCAAAGGCCTCACTCACCAACTGCTCTACCTCTTTCATATTCTCCAGATTAGACACTTTGGCCTTAAGGGAACAAACACATTCTCTGAGGGCCTGGTGCTCATTGACTTCCATCCTGCAGATAGATACATGTGACATACTGTGCAATACACTGAATAGTCTTCCTACCCCTACTGGCTTTCTAACTGCATGTCTATTTTCGTAGTTCATTGAGTTATTTTTCTGAGGGGGAGATCAGCCCGCACTGCTGGACTCACTTGCCAGTTTAACTCATGCAGTAGCTTGACGCTCTGTCAATGTGGCCTCTTCTAGCTACTGGGCTACTGGCTACTGTTCTAAATTTACATGCCTGGCTAATTAATGCAGCCAATGAGATCAAGCACAGTGGCTCAAATTCCAGGGAGTAGGAATTCGAAAAGGGGCTCTATTTAGGTCAGTATAGAGCTAAAAAGTAGCCCTTGAGCTATAAGTCAGTACAGGATTTAGCTCCTAGTACACAGCATCCTTACTATGCCCGTATTCTCTTTATAACACAACCGTCATGTTCAGTTACTTTATTTATTTAGATCTTTTGTATCCTGTTTTTTGTACAAAAAATAAACAAGCAAGACAGCACGAAATACAGTCAGAAGATAAAAGCTCACTCCATATATTGCAGAGAAGAAAAATGGCAAGCTACAAAGATACGTTTCTACATCTATTTGTCTATCTTCATTCTGTGAGACCAAGACTCCATTGGCAATAAAGTTCAGTATTTCATTCCTCTCTTTTTTCCAATGTAATTCTTTAAAAAAGAAAGGTATGAAATATACCCTGATCAGTTGCCAGGTCTAAATAAACAATCACCCACATTTCTGAATCATGTACACCTCCCCTTCTCCCATATACCACACTTTTCCTGATCTATGGTGGTATGGAATGCTTTACAGATGTGATTCTCTGTCTAAGAAAATGCTGTTCTATCCCATCAATTAAACCTTGCTGGAAGGAAACACATACTTTTCCCCAGTGCTGGGTATAGAGAGAACATTTCTGCATCTGCAGGCAGTATTATAAAGCTGGCACTACTATGAAAAAGCCAGCAGTTTGCTTTCACCTTTAGCATCAAGTGTGTATCTCTGCTATTAACCTGACCTCTGCTAGCTCAAGAAGTTAATTCCACATTTGCTTCCAGAACTTATAGTAACATACTGTGCCGATGTCATGCTGCTAAGGTGGCCACATTAGGATGTTAAAAAAATGTGCTCTGAAAGTAAGTTGCATTGTACTATTATGAAGTTTTTTTGGTACTTGAAACATGCCAGCATTACTGCACACAATCTACCCCCATTATAAGATTCCTTGCTAAAGAAACTGAAAATTTGTTGCTACAAATTGTTACAAAAGCTCATTTAGTCCAGCATCTTGTTCTCACAGTGGCCAACCAGATGCCTCTCGTAAGCTCAGGATCTGAATGCAAGAGCACTCTGCTCACTTAGGATTCTGAATCGCTGATATTCAGAGACATACTGCCTCCAACAGTACTGGTAGCCATCATGGCTAGTAGCCACTGAGAACTTTATATTATTGTCTCACGCCTGGAACATCATCTTTATTTCCCTGCGTAAGAAATGCTAGCCAGTGGTTCAACTGAATGCATATAGTTCTAATGCACATATATGAACAAGATCTCTCCCGTTCTCTTCCCTGGTAGAATTACAGACCAATCCTATGCATTTATGCTCAGAATGACATCCCATTGACTTCAAGTAGGATCATTCTCTAGTTAGAATCCCTCCTCCCACACCTTTAATTAATTAAAGGAAAAGGCACTTAAAGGCACTTAGTCACATTCCACACATTTAAGTGAACATCCGTTTTGGCCCTCAGAGATGGCTGTGTCCACAAAGCTGTGTCAACCTTTATCTCAGCAGTTTTCAATGCTATTTTCCTTGAATACTTTTCAAGGTAATTATTTCTGAGAGTTAAAAGGCAAGGCCAAAAACTGTCAGTTCTAACTTATTTAGATGACAGTAAGTTTCTTCCAAATCAACATCATCATCATCAAAAAAAAAAAAAAAAAAAAAAAAAAAAAGGTACAGGGAATAGTAATAAATATCCTTCCACATATGAGGGAGAAAATGTTATCCCATAGGCACATGAAACCAGTGAGAGTGCCCATACATGAAAAACCAGAACAATTAAGGTACAGTGATATTTTGTTGTTATACCTCAGTTATTTGGATTTCTCACAATTTCTTGAGGCTTCCCTTATTGTTGTTGTTGGGTGATTGACATTGGGTGATTGACAGGTGGGTATCGAGAATTCACTACTGACTCTAGCCCTTTGGCCAGATCCATTTCTCCACTCCTTACTAAAGTGAGAAAAAAAAATATCACCAATAACAAAATAAGTGCTCAGTTTCTGATCTATAAGAACTGGAGTTTGATGAGCTCCATAAGATCTTTCTTAATAAAAGCACATCTCAGGGTTTTATATAGATTGCTTTTTCTTTGTAGTTAACATATGCAATCCTTACCTAAGGAAAAAATGTTTTCTCTTCCTTCTTGGCCCAGAGGAAATGAAAAAGCAAACTTTCAGCTACTTTCTGTTAATTGACTTTTATTAGGCTCCAGTGGGTCCAGCTGTCACTAATTATAAAAGTTGCAGGTTGTGCAATAATCAGTGACCAAGAAATGAGTCAGAATGGGTATCCCACTATATACATGTTTATATTTAGGTTTTCTAAAGTAGCAGCATGAAACTTAGAAAAGTAAGTGATAGACTGCACTTGCTTTGAAACGGGAGAAATTCTTGTTCTTAATTTATTTCTTCTAAGTAATCTTGCTCCCATGCATTACAGACTATTTCCCACCCAAAACATTTCTGTCCTTCAGAGAATGCTTCTGATTTTTGAGAATGAATTAGGTCCACTTTTCAAAGAATCGAATCACTTATTGCAGTCAGTGGTATTGGCCTGGGTTGTGCTCCCCATGTCTCTATCCCAATGCAAGTCATCAATCAGGATGACCAAACCCATTTTGGTACTGAATCCAGGTCTAAAGCAGATTGAAATGGGTTGAGATGGGTACAGGCTAGTAACCTTTCTTGTAAGGCAAATGTTGCTAAACATTTCTGACCTCGTTTGAAAGGATGTTTGGAATTATTGAAGTAAAGTAACCCCAACTTTTGGCAAACAAAGAATCCTTTTGCAATTTCACTCCTACAATACTAATTGTTCAAATGATAGCCAGATAAATAACAGTTGAAATTATTTTAAAGCAGCAGTTCTTCTGGGGTGTTTGCCTTTGATTATTTTCAAAATTAACAAGTTAGCCAAATGAAGTGGCCAACTTGTTAATTTTAGTGAAAATGACAAACCCAGCCCATTTTTTTCTTTGTTAGGTGGTGTGAGCCATACCCCTCAATTTTAAGAACACCCAGAGTTTTCCCCCAGGTTCATGTTAATTGCTGTTGTGACAGTGCCTCCCCACCTGTATGAAATTTGCTGAAATTCTGTTTAAAAAGAAAAATGTTCTGAAATGTTGGGCAAGTTATTTGCTTTGGTCAAAATTAAACATTGGCAGATGTTACTATGGATTTTTATATATGTATAAAAAAAGCTGCAACCTTTCACAAGCAAACAGATGGCAAAAGTATATTTTAAAAAATGAAGGCATCTACATTTAAGGTGAATTCATTCTGACAAGCTGCATGGGAAGGATTTGGCCATTCTGGTTTCTCCTCTCATATTTGTATTAGGGATCTTGCAATACCTTGCTATCAAAATATTGGGCCTTTTGTAAGCAGGGGCCTCCTGCTATGCATGCCTGCACAACAATCTGTTCTTCAAAATGCAACCAAGAACATGTTTCTTGTTAGGTATGAGCAAATGCATGGCAAGGTGTAGAGTGAATATGTCAAGTTGTGAAGTTGTAATGCATATCCTGAAAGTCAGGACCAATAAAGGCAGACTGTCTTTCTAACATGCTGTTGTGCTGTAGGAGTGTCAAAAGCTACCAAGATATCTAATAAAAGAAGACAGAGTGTTTCCTAGGCAAAGAGATGAGTCTAATTAAATTGTCAGATAACACAAGTTTGTAGTGTGTGAAGAAGATTGTTGTGCAAGAGTATATCTGCATAATATAGCCATTGCCTAAGCCTTATTAGAGATAAATCCTTAATGCTGGTACATTATGTTGATTTGCTCCCAAATGAATCAGCAATTTACACTACGTCTTAAATGCTGGCTTCACAATAAAGTTCCTTGAACAGATAAAGGTCTTTCTCTTACCTGAAGGCAATGTTGGAGAGATAGATTTGAAAGAGAGATCCTTGCTCTCTTGTAGCTAAATTAAGCACAATGATGATTGCCCCAAGCACATTACAACTTGGTTAGATTTATATCTGCCCACAGTCACCTTTAAATAAATGTTCTCCAGAAAAAATACCTAGGCTAGAACAAATCACAAAGGAAGATTTTACTCACAAAGTTTCAGAAGTTACAGCAAGCAAGTCTCCATCCACTGGAAGAAAAATGGTTCCAAATGACTTGAAAAGGACAAGAACTTGGATCATGCAGCCTTGCAGTTAGTAAAGATGCAGGCTATAAAATCGCCCTTTTGGAAAGATTCAGTTCACTTAGTTTTTCTTGCCCTTGGGAGTCATAGCCTCATGGCTTCTTGCTTGTTTCAGGAAGCATGAAGAGAGAGAAGAAAGGGGTGGGGACTAAGCCTGCTGAGAGCCTGATAAGCCACACCCACACTGTCAACTTGAGCTCAGGGCTTAGGTTAACCCTTTCATGCACACAAGTGTGAGTCAGAAACTGTATACTACAACAGGCAAATCCCTCTATCAAGTTCAATGGGTGTAAAACAGTGGAATTTTTAACCACTACATGGCCTGCTACTTTAATACTCAACTCTTTCTGCCCATCTGCTCACTCACCTTTGGTTCCATATCACAGGTAATTTAAGTGATTCCATGACCCCAGGATTTTAATTATAGTTGGGTGAAGCAGTACAATTTATACTGTACAATTCCTATAAAAAAGAGTCAGGAAATGGTTCAGTCATTCATGTATCCCAGACTTTGGATTTCTGCTGCCTCTCTTCTTATGTACCTTCAGTGCTGGGCTGTCTACCTTCACATAGGCCTTGTTTTTACCTATCTTGGTTGTGGAAGACTCTAGCATTGGTATTTCTCTTACAAAAGAGGCTGAGACACAGAGAGTCAGCTAAAGCAGAGCAAATAAATTCAGCTTAGTTCCCTAACTACTAACTTTCTTCTTGATCTGATGGAGATTGCCCAAAATAGGGTGAAATTGTTCCATATTTAAGAGAACCTTCAATATCTTCATTGTTTCCCTCCTCTTCTCTCAGAAGCTGAAGACCAAACTGTCCAGTCCCTTTTATCCACATGGCACTTCAGTGGTTTTATTATGATGTAGGATTCTCCTCAGAATTTCAGTCTGTAAGGAGTCAAGTTAGCCATTTGACTTGAAAGCCCATCTTAAGAATCCCCAGTGGGTGGGGCTGATTCTGTTTACGTAATGAAAACACCTCAATAGTTGTAAGGTAGATATAAGAAATTAGATTTAATGAGAATAAGTTTAATTATTAAAAAAATGTGTATTGGCAATAAGTAATATGAATTTGAAGTATGGAATAGACGGGAGGTTGGGTCTTTAGTGTTAAGACCAATAGATGTTTTATTGTTTGCTAAGAATATTATGTGTCTATGGTTATTTTTGTAATTTGTGTATAATTTGGTATTTGTGTTTTTTGTTTTTCTTGTTGTATAAATAAAAACTTTAAATAAATAAAAAAAAGAAAACACTTTGCACACATATAAAGGCTGTTTATCCTCATTACCCATTTCAGAACTGAGCCATGATCCTAAACTAAGTTTCTGGGACTTGCCAGCCCTGAACCTGTTTTGGGGGGAACCATTTGTGGGATTAAAACGTCCATTTGTGTTACTGCACTGTCAACTCTTGGTTGTGTTGAACCGCTGAAACAAATGAATGTCTCCATGTGTCTGTTTGTGCATGTGTTTGGGTATGTTTTTGTGTGAAGCGAGAACAAGAGATGGCATTTTAGTAATACCAGACACCAGCCCTGTAAATCACCACTAATCTGTTTTATCCTTTTGGGCAGAGATAATAGAGGCCTGCTGCCAAACCTTGCAGCTTCTTTCAGGACCAGCATCTGGCTTGTTGGCGTGTCCCTTACAGTTATGATGTATGACTTGCCAGGACCTTTGCCTGCAATTTCGTTTGTGGATGGAACAAATGGACATTAAACAGGAACATTATTGATTTTTGCTCGGGCCCAGTAGTCCTGCCATCACAGGTGCTCTGGTTCCCAGTGTAAACACAGAGAGGCGAGCTTGTGCTTCATAGAAGCATTGCTCCTTTCTTTCAGCTCTTTGATATAAGCAGCAGGCTGCCTCTACTCATCTTCACATGGGGCTTTGTATGTTCTCGAAAGGACATCGTCTTCTCTTGGGATTCTATTCACTGCAAAGGGTGCAAGTTAATGACGTATTGATGGCTCTTAATAACTGATTCACACAAACAATTCTGTTTTTCAATTTTTAACTTTGCCTAAGTATATGGACAGAAATAAACACATTTGTTCTTTGATAATAATGAGATATAAAGTCAATTACAAGCAGAACAATGATAAAGAACAACCATAAGTTCTTACAGTTACCTAGCCAATGGAAGTATCGAGTGGTTATTAACTTTTATTTACTTCTTTGAATCATTAAACTAAATGGTCTGTTTGGATATATGGTATTTCTTTTACAATAGTTAATATGTCCAATTTCCCCTAAACTTGTCCCATTTCTGCTGTCCTTTGTGCTTTTAACTATAGTGTGGAAATTTGGCCATAGGAAAACATTTTAAATAATAATAATAATAATAATAATAATAATAATATGCCACCCATCTAACTGGGTTACCCCAACCACTCTGGGTGGTTTCCAACAAATTAAAACACAGTAATACATCATCATAATATCCAGGATGACATTTTGTGTCACCACAAACTATCTGAATGCCCTAGCTCCTCATTTAGGTTGTAGCCTTATTCACACTTACCTTGGAGTAAGCTCCATTGAACAAAGTGGGTCTGTGAATAAACATGCCTAGGATTTCACTGAGAGTTGCTTACACATGGACATGGATCGCAGCAGGTGTTCATGCAATGATCTCAAAAAGATGCACAACTGTTGCACATGCGCAGACTCATTAAGATTTATATGCACGCCAGAGCACATAGGAAACTAGAACACATGTAGAGCATCAGTAACCATGTCCACATTTCTAGCTATGTTCTAGAATCATAGTTCAGCTAGCAAATCCAATTATGGAGAAACATGGGTGGGTGTGTTATGAACACCTATTTTGTTTCTTAACTGTTTCCTCTGGCCACTGTCAGAGATAGAACACTGACACAATGTTCTATTGAAACCATTGGAGCTCACTAGCAAGTAGCCTTCAAGGCCTCATTAGAACAGTCTGAGGCTCAGTCTACACATGAAGACAGCATTCAACTAAATAATCAAGCCAGCAGTATGACTTCTGCTTGTGCAATGGGACTTCCTCCTCCCCTCCCCTCTCCCAATGCATGTTTTGTACCATTCTCAAATCTGCTCTGAAGGGTTGGCTAGGAATACCTAGCACAGCTTTAGGGGTGCACAGGGGAAGGAGAGGAGGAAGGTCCCAGTCCAATGCCCTAGCAACAATCTTTGTGCTGAGGGGACCCTGACTCAGCACTACGTTGAATACAACCCTTATATTCTTAAATTATTACCATTTTCCAACTACCTGTAATGCAAGTGGGTGGATCGGAAAGGGGGCCATAGTCATAGAACCACAGAGATGGAAAGGACCATGAGGGCCATCTGGTCCAACCTCTTCCAATGTAGGAATCTTTTACCCAACGTGGGGCTTGAACCCACGACCCTGCGATTAAGAGTCTCGTGCTCTACCAACTGAGCTATCCATAGCTCCACACTGAAGGGTTTGTTTTAAAGAAGATACACAATATGTGGGTGAGTGATATTAAACTCTCACCCTGCCCACTACTTATCTCCCTACAGTTCTTCCATCCAGGTCAGGAATGGGGAACTTGCATTCCCCACGCGGATGTTGCAGGACTCCAACTCCTATCATCCCTGACCATTGGCTAGGTTGGCTGGGGTTGATGGAAGTTAGAGTCCAACAACATGTGGAGAGCCACAGGGTCTCTCCCCACCCCCCACCCCCATTCTGGGTGCTTTCGTCCCAGATAGACACATGCCTGGTGTCAAAGCATGCCTGAAGGAAAAGTTAAATTACAGTCAATTTTGCAGTGAGGAAAACCATGGACAGAGGATAGGAGAGTTCAGTACCCCACGCCTTGCACCTCATTTTGCTCTCCCCCCCCCAGTCTGCTTTATAATGTAACTAGGACAGGCCCACATGAGACATTTTAAAATATTTTTTCCTCACACTAGTTGTGACTGCATCATTTTGTATTAATATTCCAAGGATAAATGATTGCGAGCCTCCTTTTCTTTTTTCTTTTTTGTTTCCGATTTTTATTGTTACACATATAATTGCAAATGAAAGGGGAAAAGGCAGAACACAGTAGCTGAAGGGAAGAAAGGGGAAACAAATTCATTCTTTTCCTCATATACGGGCAAGAACAAGCTCCAGATTAAAACAAAATCTACAATGGTATCTCAAAAATGCTTTCTATCTTTTTTGAAACGGCGCAGCAGGAAACATCAATAAAAGGGGGAAAGATAGAATAATAATAATATAGTTTTCTATAGCGGTGAGTGTGAAACTTTTATTAGCAAAAAAATTATAATGGAAATTGAATTTCATATGTGAGCAATAGGACATGGCGATATACAGAGTCTTGTTGCAGCTATTGTATAATACCAAGGTTTCTTTGAAGGGCAAACAGTTTCTTGCAGCCACACAAATCTGTGCTTACACCTAGAGTTCTCCCATACTACAGTGGGCTTCATATTTTACAAGAAATAGAAAAAGCAATTGCTGTCAATAGATGTCTGTAATGAACAGGAACCTGCAGCTAATTATATGGCATAGGATTTCATGGTAAGATCATTCAGATTCTCCATTTTCAAATTTGCATGTAGTCTTCCAGTTCAATCCAAACCATGGCTACTTAGAAGTAAGTCCTGTTGGATTCAGTGGTGCTTAGTTCCAGGTTAGTAGAGTTAAGACTGCAGCCCAAAGAACTAATTTCAGGAGCCCAAAGAACTATGACACTTCCTTGGATTCCTAGGGGCAGGGGAGCCATGAGTCTCAAATGTGCATTAAATGTATGGTCTGGGTGTGATATTAGTTTGCTTTCAACCTCTGCTGGAGCAGGTTGCTGACTCAGAGCTATCCATGGTTCTGCAGCTCCTGGCCTGCCTTAACCACCTGGGATCCGGCACCGGACTCAAACAGGACAGCTTTTTTGTTTAGAAATGACAGCTTCCTCAACCTCGGCCCTCCAGATGTTTTTGGCCTACAACTCCCATGATCCTTAGCTAGCAGAACTAGTGCTCAGGGATGATGGGAACTATAGTCTCAAAACATCTGGAGGGCCGAGTTTGAGGAAGCCTGTAACAGAGGATTATTAAATATTTATTTATTTAAATAACATTATTAGAAATTTATTTATATTATTTATTTATGTTATTTAGCTGCTTGGTCTTATCCAGCAGGGTGCTTCTTAAATGGACACTCATTGTTGGGATGCTATGGGAACGCAGCAGACGGACCTTCTATATGTGAAGAGATTTTCAATTTTGTTAGCATATCTAAGATTAGAACTTGGCACTGTTACATTCGTTATGTGTAAAGAAAGTATGAGCTTGTAAAAAATGACTAATACCCTGAGAAAAAGGAAGGAAACAAATTCAGAAAAAATTGTCAAACAGATGCACAATATATTTATTTATTCACTCTTTAGAAGAAAAGAAAAGTCTGCCCTTAATAAAATAATTGAGAGTGTAAAACTCCATATTCATGTGGATCAGCACAAAGCAAGATTGGAACCTACAGCCAAAATTTCATTTAGACAAAAGAAAGATTGCTAAATATTTTTGAAAACTTGTCCATTTTTTAAAAAAAGATACTTGAAATGCCATGGGCTTTTTTTGGGGGGGGGGGGGTTACACAGCCAATTGACATGATAATTATGCCATGTCGTTCTTTACACGTATATGTGAGTTGTAATTTGTATGTAGATGTGTGCCTGATTATATGTGCATTTACTCAGAAGTAAATGCCTTTTGAGCATGAGTCTGACCATGAGCCAGTGGAAGACAGGAGTGCCTGGCGTGCTCTGGTCCATGGGGTCACGAAGAGTCGGACACGACTAAACGACTGAACAACAACAACAAATGCCTTTTTACTTAAGCTATGGTAAGTATGCTGAGGATTAAAACCTTCCTTTAAAAAGAGAGAAAAATGAACCAACTTATAATTAGGAATAGCAGTAGCGGAATGTTGCTGTTAACTCTTTCCTGGGAGGAGAATAAGGAACATTTCATCAAGTGCAATAAGAATATAAGAAGAGTTCTGCTGGATTGTGCCAAAGGCACAATCTCACCGTGTTCTCACCGTGGCCGCTCGAGGCCCCTGGGAAGTCCATGAACAGGACTTTACACTAAACCCAATTGTGATTCCAAACAATCTGGTATTCAGAGGCATACTTGCTCTTATAGCGGAGGTTGAACACAGCCCTTGTGGCTAGTAGCCCTTGATTGCATTGTCCCAGAGTATGGTATTAAGACTTATGATGAAACAGAGTTGATGAAGCTAAGCAAATCTGACCTGATCAATTCCTGGGCAGGAAACTGCTTACAGTTCCTCCCCACCCCAGCTTCATGAATTAGTGCAGACATTGTATCACTTCAGTTTGTTGGGTTCCCTAGGATTCTCCCATGATGGTAATTCCCTTGTTTGCTAAAGGCTCAATACCTTTGCATTGAATCTTGAATTAGAATCAGCACTGGCCAAAGGACTTTCTCAGATGATCTGCTCCGTATTTTGGAAATTCAGTACATTTTTCGTTAGATAACCCTGAGTGCAGATCTACCAACCTAAAAACAAAAGAGATACTTAACACTCCCAGTCGGTGTTAATTCACTCACACGACTATATTATGTTGGGGTTATTGTTCAGCTATGCAAAGTCTATCTAATCTGTGCCCTTAACGTGTCAGAAAAGGCTTCATACAAAAAAGACTTAATACATTCCTCCCTAAACTGCAACCCCCTCAAATTTACTGTGAATGCTGAGACATGAAACTCTGAAAGGAAGACGCAAGGCAAAAATGTAACTGTGATATCGTTATATAACACAGCTGTTTCTGCTTCATGTTTCTGAAAGGAGTTATGTTGCATTCCAGTTTTAAATACATTTACCTAGACATAAGCATGGTTAAGTACAACAGATCTTATGTAAAAGTTTAGGTGCTTACAGTGCGGTCCTCCTAAGCATGATCACTCAGAAGCCCATATCACTGAATGCAATAGGCTTACTCCCGAGTAAGAGGATTGCAGACTTGCACAGTAGTCTACTATCAATTCCTATTTATTTCTATGGAAATGTCCTTTTCTGCAAGTGTCAAGGCTCCAGCAATAGTGGGTTATGAGTCAAAACTCCCACAGGATGGATGTCCACTCACTGGAAATGCTGTAGAAGTAAATTTCCTGTATTAACAGGCGGTTGATCTAGCTGACCTATGAGGTTCTTTTAATTTCATGACACTGTGGCTTTCCCCAACAGTATTGAGTAGAAATTACTTTTATGTTTTCTTTGCTGTGTTAGTGCTCCAAATGTGCTGTATATTCAGTGTCGTTTTCTGAAACTATTCAATGCATTTGCCATGTTGGGATGAGCTATCTGACACTGATAACGATCCAGAAGCATTTATTACGCTTTGTAAGCCCACTGATTCCAGGAGGTTCAATGCTGTTTAAGTCTGCACTGAATTGTTGTCTTTTTTGTCTAATGTCTTTTTCTTTTCTCATGAGGAGCAGAATTCATTAGCAGAATAAGGCTTTTGCTACATTTCCTTCTTAAGATTTGCTTCTGCCAAGAGGTTACATATAAGTATTTGAGTCACCAATAGCTATTTGCAAGGCTTTTTTTTCAGCCGGAATTTGCCAGAATTCAGTTCCAGCACCTCTCTGGTGGGTGCCAATGCCATTCTAAGAGAACAAGGGCGGTGGTGGAGGAAAGGGGGTGCGGTGGGGGCAGTCCACCCCGGGTGTCATCCCTGGGGGGAGGTGACATCGCCCCCCCGGGACGCTCGCCGTTTGCCTTGGGTGGCACCCCCTGGGCTGCTCACTGCTTGCTGCGGTGCCCCTGCAGGTGGCTAGCCCTCCCCCCCAGGTGCCAGAGCAGCTAGCTCCACCTCTGAACAAGGGAGGTGTTCATGGTGAGTTTTGACACCTCTTTTCTCGAAAAATAACACTGGATAGCCTGTTTGACATTCCCAGTGGCCTTGGGATTTATTTTTTATTTTTATTTTGCAGAGTGTATGTCTGATGTAGACTGCTTCTACTTGTGGCATTCATGATAATGCCACTGTAGAAATTAGCATTGAAAATCCATCACTCAAGTGGGAGCAAGGGAGGACCAGAAAAGCAAAGAACACACTTTGCACTGGAAGACACAAAGAATTAAAAGCAGATATCAGAACAAGTGGAGTGAAGCTGACAAGATGACTGTGCTCTCAGGTGTTCTCAGAATATTTAGCCCTTGGGGTAGTAACTGTTTCGAGCATATTTGCACATCATTGTTTGAGTGTGACAACAACATGAGGCATCTTCTGCATTATTATTATTTTTTCTGTATGGAAGTAAAACCTGGAAAATGTGGCTTGTCTTAATGATGGCATCAAACAATAAAAAGGCCAGCTTCTGTGTGGTTCTGGGGTGACAAAAGTTGCTCAGTTCACATTATTAGCTTGAGACTTTGGTCTATGAGGTTTATTCCCCTAAATATAAATACCATATCATGGAAAGTTCAGTTGTGCATGGGGTAGCTTCTTTCAGAAAGCTAAGCCAAAATATTGGCAGGGCTGTTAGGAAAGGTCCGAACATTTCTGTTTCTGGTGTTAAAATGGCAGAACATGAGGATAACGCAAAATTGCATGCAGATTGTGTAACGATATCATTATTAAACTCATTCTAGTCTTTTAGCTTAGGCATAAGAATTTCGCTCTCTTTTTAAAGTACTATCAATAGACATCAGAAATGATGTAGATAATAGAATCAGGGAACAAATTAATATCTGAGGGGATGGGAGGTAATTAATTATATTAATTTATCTTCAAATTTGATGATGAATAGCAACTTTTCAAAATAAGACAGCTTTTGTTGATAGGAAGGGTCTTGATCCTGATAATGAATTGCTTCCCAATTCACTCTTCTTTTTTTGCTCTACCAATTTTATGAGATGTATTGCAGACCTAATTCACTTTCTAACTGGCAAATTCAGGGTTAAACATATTCACAGTGCAATCCTGTGCATGTCTACTTAGAGGAATCACTTGATACGAGGCACACTGAACTAAAAATGTCCCTGTACTTCAAAAATAAAAATGTGGAAGTGTGCAGATGCAAGATGGTGAGATATGACAACATAGAAATAAGTAACTGAGAACCACATACCACAAGTGCACTGAAAAGGCAGCAGGAGAATCTTTTTAAATATTTTCTAAATATTAGACATTTATCAACTGCCCATTAACTATGTCTTCTGGGTGGTTTACAGTTAAATCAACAAAATATACAATTAAAAAATAGAATAAATCAGTACAATGACTATATAAAAATCAACAAAATGCTTTCCAAAGTATTTAAAAATTAGCTAAAAGTGCTGCAAGGATTAAAATATACTAAATGTGGTGCTAAAGAGCCTGGAAGAATAAAAAGGTTTGTCCCCCTGTCCTTTTTTTAAAAAAACCAGAAAATGAACATGTATGTGCAGTCAAACCTTGGATCCCGAACGCCTCTGTTTTAGAATGTTTCAGCTCCTAAATGCCAAAAACTTGGAAGTAAATGCTCTGGTTTTCGAACATTTTTCAGAAGCTGATCGTCTGGTGGAAGCGGTGGGTGGACCATTTGGGCAGCGTGGAGCCTGTGGGCACCTAAGCCACCACGTCACTCCCAGGAGAGACATGTGGCTCGGGCGCGCTGCAGGCCTCGCAGTGAGTGCGGGCCGGCATTTTGTCACCCCCTCAGTGGTGACACCCAGGGTGGCCCACCTCCACCGCAGCCCCCTTCCTCCGCCCCTGTGCGGCTTCCACTTGAATGCAGGAAGCTCCTGCAACCAATCAGAAGCCACGCCTCGGTTGTCAAACATCTCAGAAGCCAAATGAACTTCTGGAATGGATTACGTTCAACAACTGAGATTTGACTGTATAACTCAGCATTCAGTGCTTCATTCACAGAAATACAGACCCATAGTGAGCTAAGCTGAAGTTGGTGACATGCTAGTGTTGCCTATTGTGAAGCCTTTCCAGATCCTTATCTACTAACTCTCTGGGCTTTTATTAGGTCATCCTCAACATTAGGAAGAGGGCAACTGTGATTTCCCCTTCATGGGAAATAAGTGGAGGGCACAGAAATTGGACATAACCTGGGC
The DNA here is from genome assembly GCF_965153285.1 of Podarcis tiliguerta. Lineage (NCBI taxonomy): Eukaryota > Metazoa > Chordata > Lepidosauria > Squamata > Lacertidae > Podarcis > Podarcis tiliguerta. The sequence continues at coordinate 55,839,911 of NC_139537.1, read as the reverse complement.
TGTGTACACTCTCTATTTAAAGCACATTCTTTCTCCCAAGGAATCACAGGAACTGTAGTTTATTCCTCATAGAGTCCCCAGCACCCTGAACTAACTGAAATTTCCAGGATTCTTTGGGGGAAATTATGTGCTTCAAGTGTATGGTCTATATGCAACCTTTAAAGAAGTAAAGGTCACAATTAAATGTCACTATATAGGTATAATTATCATCAGACATACTTGAAGGAGGTACTGGGCAGAATTAGAAAACAGTAAAGTGCAATACACAATAATCCTATGCTTCTTTCCTTAGACGTAAGCACCACTGACTTCAACAGGGCTAACTCCCAGGAAAGTGTGTATAGAATTGCAGCCATAGTCAGAGTAACACCCAAGTGCACTAGACAAAGATATTTCACCAAATAGCCAATTTAACAGCTCTCACCAAACAGCATCATTTGAGTTTACAACTCAGTATTTGCTTTTTAATGGGCTCAAGATTGGTCTCTTCTGAATCAGCCTTACTTCATGTTCTGAGAACTCTTTTTAGAAACAATCCCAGCTTGGCGGCTCCCATGTGCTGTTTACAGATTACAGTAAACAGCCTCCAAGAGCTGCCTAGCTGATTCAGTGGAACATTCCTTTGTGTTTTCTCTGCATTTTCAACTCTTTCTCTCCACATTCACCCCCCACTACCCAGTGTGGTCAGCAGCCTTTGAACAGTGGAAAGATGTGGATGGAATCACAGCATTCCTTGCTGCAATTCATAGCCAGCCACAATAGGAACTGAGGAACTCAATATGTCGAACACTCTCCTTGTAGAGTATATAACCCAAAGATATACTTTTCTTTGCCTGTCTTGACTGTATTCTGCACATTATGCACACTCAAAACAGTACAGAAAGGCTGAAGAAAGGTTTAGGAACAATTTAAATTGAGTCAAAGGTGTTTTCATCTTGTTGGAAGAGTGAGTGCCTGATGTATCTCAACAGGGATGCTGTTAAATGATAGTTTAACATCCGCATGTGCTTTGCCTTCCTTTGCTCATGACTGTGTCACATGGGGAAAAGAAACAAGCCAGAGTCTAGCTTGCCATGACATGCAGATTGAGGATTGTGGCTTCCATCTTCCAAACAAACCATGAATGGTAAGCTAAGGTAGGGGGATAGTAAGACAGCTATAGTAATAGGAGGAGAGAGGGTCAAATCAATATTCTCTCCTGTGGCAGTGCACAGTGCAATTCCAGGCTAATAGTGTTGACTGACTAAAGATGGAGGAGGGTGACTTGAATTTAAATCATAGAATGGTAGAGTTGGGAGGGTCATCTAGTTCAACCCCCTGCAATCCATGAATCTCAATTAATGCACCCATGGCTTAAAAGCCTTCAATGAAGAAGATTCCACAGCCTTCCAAAAGAGTGCGTTCCACTGTCAAACAGCTCTTACCACTAGAAAGTTTCCCCTTATGTTTAGTCAGAATCTCCTTTCTTGGAATTTTAATCCATTGGTTTGGGTCCTAGCCTCTGAAAACAAGCTTGCTCCATCCTCTTTGTGACAGCCCTTTAGATATTTGAAGATGACCATTATATCTCCTCTACGTCTCCTCTTTTCCAGGCTAAACATACCCAACTCCCCCAACTGTTCCTCATAAGGTTTGGTTTCCAATTGAAGGCTTACTGGAGTGTTACCCAGAATGGAAAATATGCACAAGCAGTTGAATGTCTGTGTGTGTTCATGCGTTCAGACAGGACATCAATCAATGGAAATAACTATTTGAGATAGATACAAATTTGTAACAATATCAACTTTTCTAATATCCAATACACACAGGATTCCCCCCACCCCAACACTTTAGATGAACAGGATTTCTTTCTTTCTTTCTTTTTTAATGAAAGACAGTATTACAAAGTCCGCTGCCTTCAGATGTAGGGAATATTGTATTCGTTTTCCTGATTATAATGCTACTGCTTCTGTCCTGTTCACTAATGTTCCTTTCATACTGCTATACTTGTTGTGTTATGGAATGGTGAATTTTTAACAGATAATCGTACCAGCATATCATGCTGGATTTCATGGTTTGGTGTGACACAACAATCAATGTCATTGGACAACGTTGCTATGCCCTCATCATTTCTGCACATGTATTCTTTGGTTTCCCAAGATTCCCCCATGGAAAAAGCAGGAAGGAACTGTATACCACCCCAAATGTTGTCACTTTGCTCTCACAATTTTCAGGGTTAAGGGGGCTGCAAATGGATTTTTTTATGGAATCAAATACCATGGAAATGAGGGTTAAACATGTACTATATTCCATTAGTTTCTTTTGGAAATGGGTTTTACATCATGTGAAAGCTCAGATAAAACGTGGAAATTAACAGTTAGGGGGACGTTGGGGAAATGGAATAAATTGCTGTGTAAATGCAGCCAAAGAGCCCATATGGTCTGTGTTTATTGGTCTGTGCCGGCTGTTGCTAGACCAGCCCTCTCTGTCAGTTGGCTGGCATATATGACTGGCATACACACTGGAACAGCAGGAGGGCCAAGATGCCATCATAAACATTTCAAGTTTATTATCAGCACTCTAAATTAAACACTTACCTGATTTTAATAAGAATCTAAAATAGAAATCTTTTACTCTTGCAAGTCTTTTCCTCCCTGGGCTGTGCTATTTTCTCTAAACTGTCCTACTTACATAACATTTCTGCTAGTATTAATTCCACTAGACTAAGAACTGCTGAAGCTCAATTTTGTCTCAACCCAAAGATGGGATTTGGTGTGTGAGTGGATTAGCCACTATCTTTTGCCATCCGAGACTGCTACATGAATCAAACAATTATTAAATTGCAGAAGATAAAAGTCTTTGGTGAATGAGCCAAACATATTTTGTTGATAGCAGGCTGTGACTTAAAATGAATCTGGGATCCCTTTGTACTATCTGGAGCTCCTAATTTTATCATATCTGTTTTTAATAAAGGGGGTGGGGTGGCGCTTAAGAAACGGGTCCATTGTTCCTCTGCTATAGCCTGTTTGTGCTTGTCTGCAAAGGGATTTTATATCTGTACTTTAGAAGATAAGAATGAATAAGAGAACCCCAGTCTGAGCTGCTGTCAGCCCCTAAGGACAGCACTGGCATGTCTAAGCAGTAGGAAGGCAACAGAGAAAGGAGTATATAACTTGCCGCAGTTTTAATCAGAATGCTCCCTATACAGCACTTTGACCTTTCAGTTGATTTCTGAGGCTAGGAATATACAGATCTATATATCAGGGGAAAATTATCAGTGGGCCCACCTTTTGTAAAAAAGTACCCCCCCTCAAAAAAAGAGAGTTACAGGATGCTTGGGGAGTTTTTTTTGGTTCTATTGCCCAGGAATCTACCTTACATCCCAGATCTGAGAAAGAAAACCCGCTTTGGATTGTACTTCTCCCAAAGCCAGAGGACACAGAATCTAATAAAATCTTGTGAAATATCCTTAGAACACAAGGGGTATAGTAGGTGGAAAAGATTCTTGTGAGAACTGAATTTTTAAAACCAAGGAGGCCAAATGTCAAAGTATAAAGAATTGTATTGGGGGTGGGGGAGAGAAAGGGAAAGACAACATCACACAGAAATACTTGCAAACTGAACAGAAAGGGAACTCTAACAAAGCCAGTTGCATATTACCTGCTTGAGAAGAGCCTTGGGTTTCAGATAATGTGCAGAGTTCCTCACAGATGCGTTTGTGTCTTTGGTGACTGGTGATGGGCAGCGTCTGCCGGCACCATATAACACTGCCCTAAAAGAACTACATTTGCTCCCAGTACGTTTCCAAGCACGATTCAAAGAGTTGGTGCTGACCTTTAAAGCAGCATTTCCCAACCTTGGGCCTCCAGCTGTTTTTGGACTACAACTCCCATAATCCTCAGCTAGCAAGACCAGTGGTCAGGGATGATGGGAATTGTAGTTCGAAAACAGCTGGAGGCCCAAGGTTGGGAAACACTGCTTTAAAGCACTAAATGGCCTCGGCCCTGTATACCTGAAGGAGTGTTGTTTTTTTTATCAAAAGAGCCAACCAGTTCCATCTAGTTCAGGTGTAAAAGGATTACCTCAGAAGTTTATTGGTATGTTGTGGACTTCCCCAAAGAGCGCCCTACTCCCAGACTCTCTAAGTGGCCCTATTGAGTTACACTGGAATATAGGAGTTCATCAAAATATATTGTGCCAGTGATCTAGATCCTAAGCATCCTTATCAAGTACTTTATTTGGTCCATGTAGTATCTCTGTCTGGATCTTCAGGTCTAAAGAAGATTCCAGAAACAAGAGGTTGCATTATACAGATTTATCTTCAGTCTGTATAGAGAACATAGAAAGCAGGCATTTCAAGATGAAGGTTAACACACAGTGCTAGCTACCCAGGAGCAAATCTTCTCTAAGGGTTTGTCATGCAACGTTTGGAAAAGTCTGTGCTAAGAATTTACAACCAAAGTAACAGAATCAACAAAGTTGGAGACAAATGTAAGGGGGACACACCTACCATGTGAACAGGAAAGACAGAGGACTACAGATTCAAATACTTTCAGGTGTGGACTTGTCCAGTCCAATTCAGATGGAGAAAAATGATTAACAGCTAAATGATGCATGAATGTGGACAAGCTCTAAGTGTCCTAGTCTGTCATTTATTCTTCACTGTTCTTCGTGTCCCTTAATTATCCCTTTTTGTGCATCTGCACTGCACCCAGCAGTATGGGGACATCCCAGGGATGATGTGAGGCAAACAAAACAAAGCTGCAAGAAATGAAATGTGACAAAGAGCGATGGTGCGTGCAAGTCTAATTTGATCAGAGGCTGTTTTGTCAAAATAAGTACAGTATAGGCCAAATGGCACAGTGTGTACATGCAGGCAGTGAAATCTAGGTTAATTATGCAAAGTTAGGTTTAGCTGCTCTAGGGTACTTGATGGTGCCAGAGTGCTCAAGCACGGTGAAGAGAGCTTTGTTTGCGTGTTTGTTTGTGTATTCGTGGAACTCCGCTTTGCTCAGGAGAGGCAAGTGACTCAGCATGAATCTGCAGAAATAAGAATGGCTTCTGAAGAAGTCTTGGGTAAATCTGTTCACAAGAAGCAGCATGAAACACTCAAGAAATGGAAAAAAACGCTATGCTTCTAAAGTTCTAGGAAAGGGAATCCCCCCACTTTCAGTCAATCAAAAAGAAAGAGAGAAAGAGAGAGAGAAAGGAAAAAAAGCTGGCTTCTTGAGTCTTTACATTTGGCACATGAATTGGGCTGATGCAACGAAGATGTTGAGTTATGAAGTAGATCCATATCTGCAAAACATGGGAACAGGACCACTCAGTGTTCCTGCACAACAGGGTTCTGACTGATTTTTCTTGGTTAGCTGACAAATGCTCAGGATTTTCCTCTCATCTAAAAATAAGGGTTTATTTTCCAGAAGGCTGCAATTTCTGTGTAGCTTTGGTTTTACAAAATGTTACCAATGAATGTGGTTAAATCTTCTTCCAAGCAACAAAAAACCCACACAAATATTTTTGGGGACATTTTCCTCACCACAATCAGAACTCAATTATATCTTGTGGTTCTAATATATTCCAAAATAAGCGACCCATGTGTGTGGTGTTGGAAGGACATTGAAGCCTGAATCAGTTTTTGTTTGAAAAACCACATGCATTTATTTATTTTTTATCTCTATGTTTCCCAGTGGCAGGGACAAAAATATATTTCAGCCATAGGAAGAAGCTGGGAAGTTATCTGGATATTTTTTGCCTCAAAAAGTCTTTGTATAGGGAATAAAATTGGCTTCCACTGAATAGTTTTTGTTAGTTTGCATGCACCCCCATGTTACAATTAGCAGGGACAAAATATGCCCCAAACACAAGTATCAGATGGGATTCTTTTATGATTTTTTTGGTCCCAGTAGCTTTTTGTATATGAAGGGGAAGCTGTCAATGGTAAAGGGCTGAAATTTGCAGACATTGCTTACTACTGTGCAGGTGGCAATTCCCTAGAAGGACTATGTTGTAAGTCTACTTTTGTGCAAATTCTGCGATGAAAAGTATGCTCAGGTTAGAATTGTACACCACCCTTCTCCCAGAATGTAACATATCTCTTCAGAAGCAGCATGCCACCACTACACTAGCTTCCTGGAAGGTGGGTCATTGTTGCTTACTGGGAGTGAGAGGAAGAAGGGGAATGGCTAAGGTGGCGGGAAGGCTGGTGCAGTGCAAACACACCAAGTGGACCACCAGATTGGCTCCATCAGTGTGCTTGTTGTCCAAAAACATCTAGAGGGCATCAGGTTGGAGAAGGCTGACCTAGATAATCTGAGAAGGAAGGGGACCGTTGCCCACATACTGTGCTGGTGTTATAGACCATGATGGCCAGGGTCCATTGGGGTTGGTGGAGTGGAAAGGCAGGGAAGCCAAAAGTAGGTAAAGCCAGAACCAATGAGAGGTTGAGCTCTGACTGGTTGTAAGTGAGAAGGCAGGTGGGGTCTGGCTAAGGGCAGTCTGAATTTGGTGGGGCTGTGCCTCCATTGGCTGTAGATGCTGCTGCTAAAATAATTACACAGCATTTTCCCCAACTCCTGGTTGGGGCAACAGCAGCACTGGAGAAGAAACCTACCCCCTCACAGCACACACACTTTCCCTGAAGACTCCTTGGACATGCTGCCCTCCCCAAAACATATAGTACCAAAAGAAATACTCGACAGATAATAACATGAATAATAATAGATGGATTCACCTACATGTTCACATGTTTGTCAACACTGCAAGAATGCCAGCCAGAAATGGTTAAGTCAGCACTGCTTAGAGGTAGGGGCTGGGTTGTGGTTGGTTTTTTTTGCAACTTCTCATGCATTAGTCTTTTTAACCTTTGTACCCCAGAGGCCTCTGTGATTGTCTTTTTCAAATGAGTCAATATCATTCATTTATAAAGCACACCAGGAGTTTCATCTGTTTTATCTTGTTCTAAAATGTTCTTTGTTTGTTTGCATGGTGAGCCATGGGTTACATTTGCACCAAACATTTAAAGCGTTATGGTACCAGTTTAAACAGTCAGGCTTCCCCCAAAGAAGCCTGGGAGCTGTAGTTTGTTAAGGGTGCACTGCTAAGAGTTGTTAAGAGACCTCTATTCCCCTCCCAGAGCTATAATTCCCAGAGTGGTTTCTTAATCAATTCGTCTTCACAGGGAACTCTGGGAATTATAGCTCTGGGAGGGGAATAGAGGTCTCTTAACAACTCTCAGCTAGTTGTATTTTTCCCGGTGGGGCAGATAGCATATTCATGTTCTGAGGTTTGTGTGGGGAGTATAAAAATCAGGAAAACTTCTTGGGGAAATGGTTAAACACCCTTCACCCAGCAATGCCACTCTAAGAAAAAATGGATCCCCCCAATATTGCTTTGATGTTTGGATTTCAGAAAGTTGGGATCTGGTCTATTTTGTCCTTTAGAGGATAGATCAAGCTAAGGATATTCTGTAGTCTGTCCTGAACCCTTTGAAAAGAAAAGACTTTTTTTTTTTAAAAAAAGTGCTAGAGTAGTATTAAAGTCCTCTAATTAAAATATTCAGCAGATGCAAAAAAACAGGATGGCAAAGACTGTCAGATTTTATTTTCTGTGGGTTTGGGGGTTGTTATATTATACAATTGCAACAATCTATTTCAAACTTCAAGGCTATATTGCAGCAAAGCAGAAACAGTGTAAATGTTGGGAGGGAGATCTAGTGAAAAACCAGCCTCACAACTTTTGTTGTTGTTAAGTAAGCCAATTAGCAAACACCTTGGGTGGATAATATTACCCTTGATATTAGATCAGCAATCTTTTGCAAAGAAGCAAATAGCAACTTGAGCTGGATTTCTGAGCAAGTAATAAACAAAGTAGAGCTTCAAGAGATTATGAAAGAAATGAGGTCTGCTGATGTGCAGGATTCTGACTTTACAGTGTCAGCACTAATTTACAGAGTTCAGGTGGGATATTCCAAGGCATATTCCATTCTCTATAACTGATGATCAAAGAAGATAATTGTTGTAGGAAACCAGCACACATTCAATGCTTGCTTTAAAAACAGGCAATAACAGAATGTGAAAACACAAGAGACTGTGAATGTGAAAGGGCAAAAAATACTGAGTAAAAGAGGGAGAAGCCCAACAGCCAGTTAATACTTTACTGATAACTATATCAACAGGAAGATGAGTTATAGGTTGACAGTTCTGTGTATAGTCTCCAAAAGATCCAGCCCAAGTTCATGCAAATGGCAATACTGAAACTAGATATTTCCCTCTAAGCTTTAATTAAATTCTGACACCTACAGACCTGTAACTGTACTATTAGTAAACAGGTGCTCAGCTGAAATGGTGAATGGGTGCAAATATATATAACAAAAAGAAATATTGGGTGGGTGGCTGGGAATCTCCAGCTGGCATTATCTATAAGAATTCCTCTATTCTAATTTAAACATATAGATTAATATAAGCATTCTGTATGTCCAAACAGGTATCTACATTTTGTTTTTAAAAATATATATATTGAATAGCTGTTTTATTGTACACTGCATTGGTATTATTTTAACGAGAGCCAGTATATAAATATTTTAAATGAAATTTTAAAAATGCAGCTTTAGCTTCACCAGTTTAGTATAATTTTCCACATATTAACACAGAATTATGTCCCACTGTGTTACTTACTCCCTGGTAAATGTGCATCAGATCATGGTCTTAATCTGAATAAACCTTCCTTTACCCTGGATTTATTGGGGGTGGGGTGGGGGAATCATTGTTAGCATTTTAATTAGCCACACTTACAGAAAGGTGGTATCTAGCTAAAGGATTAGCCTGGCATTTGGAACAAAAAGAGCAATAGCCAGGAGCAAAATCTGATCCAGTGCAAAATTCATTGCTAAAAATAATGTGCAGGTGTGTATGGATCTGCACATGAATATATTCAGAAGTTCCAGGTAAACTGATTAACAATACTGTTGTGATTTCTGGTATACTTATTATGCATGTAATCATTTTTAATAGCAGTGTTGCCCCCCCCCCCAATACATTTGTGTGCCCTACTAATAAGCTTTATGCAATAATGGAAGACTCAGTGAGTGGGTGTATGATATCAATTTCCATTTCTCATGCCTTATTTCATTCATTACTTTCCCCACGTAGCACACTTTCATAAGATGTCAAAAGCTCCTATTCAAAGTCCAAATTGGACCACCCTTGCTCAGACTAAAGTCCCATAAATAGATCACCCACCTGCTATTGGTATGCTGTTCATTTAAGGCAGCCCTTGGCAATCTGGTGTGCTCCCAATGGTTTGGACTCTTTATTTTTATTTATTTATTTATTATTTATTAAATTTCAATACTGCCCTTCATCTGAAGATCACTGTTTAAAATAGAAAAACACAAAAATGCATGCATGCTACAAACATGCTACAATACTTGGTGGGGCTGATGGAAGTTGCCATTCAAAACACATGGAAGGCATCAGGGCTAATCTGGGGTGCAGTTGCCATCACACATTTTCATTGCCCTGGAACAGTGAAAGACTTGCAGTCTTGTAAGTCCTGACTCAGGTGTCTGCACTCGGGTGAGTATGCACATACAGTGGTACCTCGGGTTAAGTACTTAATTCGTTCCAGAGGTCCGTTCTTAACCTGAAGCTGTTCTTAACCTGAAGCACCACTTTAGCTAATGGGGCCTCCTGCTGCTGCTGCACCTCCGGAGCACAATTTCTGTTCTCATCCTGAAGCAAAGTTCCTTAACCCGAGATCATATTTCTGGGTTAGCGGGGTCTGTAACCTGAAGCATATGTAACCTGAAGCATATGTGACCCGAGGTACCACTGTACTTGTTACCCTATTAAGTGAAACATATAGCAATCAGGGCAATGGCTGGATTCAACGAACCTGGTGCATTAGCAGAAGCCAGTGCTAGCACAACGGGGCTACCACTCTCTCTTCTCCCATGCACCCCAACATCTGCTTGCGCCAGCAGAATGATCGTATTAGCATGATGTTGAATTCCACCAAATATATACGGTTGTCAAAGATGCCAGTGTTTCTCCATTGGCCTCAACAAACTCTTTCAGAGGCACTCGTAAACTTGGTGTACATTAGTGAGTCTGAACCACTCTTTGTCATTGCTGGTTTCTGCCCATGTGTGAGATTTAGCTACTTCTGCACAGAGCGCTGAGCAAAAAGGAGGAAATAGGATTGCCAGATGACTAGCCTGCATTCCTGGTGTGCTATACAGTGTGTGTTCTAACTCAATTTGTAAAAGCGAGAAATAGCAAGCTGTTTTTCACTCATTTTTCACCCCAAACAGGCTAATAATTTAGAATTGTCTATGTAACAGTGTCAGGAAAGTATTCTCTCCAGAATGATAAAGGACTAAATTAAGTCCTTGTTTTATTCCTTCATCTTTTTCCTGCCTTGCCTTTTATTTAATTCAGAGTGAGGAAAGTGTCAAAACAAGCAACATTATTTTGTCCCTTGAAATGCACCTTTTTTAAAAAAAAAAAAATGAGAAGATATATAGGCTGGGATATACATACAGAGAAATTGGCGGCAAAGTCAATGGTGACTTGTTGCTGGTCATGTGTGCCTACATGTGTGGTAAATCTTGACCTGTGCAAGGGGGAAAGTTTATTTTTGGCAGGCCTGGTGTGGGAGTCTTGTTAAAATAAAGTTATAAACTCAAACGGAAAAGCAGCTGGTTCCTGGTGCTGTTCTCTTCAACACCCTCGCTAGTATTAGTTATAGGGAATAAGCTTGGTTAAAAATGCTTCCTGAAACTCAGGAGTTTCTTAAATTGAGGTGTGTTTTTTGTGTCTTGCTATTGTATCCATTTAAATCCTAGAATAATGAATCACCGTAGTCATTTGGTCCACATGAGATTGCTTTGTAGTCTATCTTACAGCGCTGTTAACTAAAGTGCTGTTAAGAGCTCCAGCTAAGATGAGCAACAGGTGTCTCAACATGTGCTCTGAATCCGAAAGCTCGGCTGAATGTTTTATAACAAGTCTCTTATTCTCAGTGAATTTTTCGCTTTCAGATGTCTGCATTTCACTAAGCTTGGACATTTCAACAATAGTCTAGCACAGCTTGATATTACAGAGGCTGAGAAGTATACAAGGACATGGAGGTACCAAAATATGTTTTAATGACACAGCTTTGCCTTTGACTTTCATGCCTTTTTAAGTGAGCTACTAATACTGTATATATTCTGAGCAAGGAAGTATTTTATATCAAGGGCATTTTTATGTTGATAGATTTTGGTAATGGATACCAGTAAAACTACTCAGTAGACCAAGTGTAAGTGTGATCAGTCAGAACCGTTAGTGCGATTTTTTTCTACACAAAAAGACAATGCAAAACCTTTCCTCACCCCATATTAAGTGCAGACAATGCTCTTTTCTTGTCTAAATGCAAAGGGCGTTTGAACCATTATCTGTACTGTCAAGCCTAGGTATCAGTTAGATGAGACATGGGATAATTTTATTTTATTTTTAAAAATGTGCAGTTGGTTTCATTGGTTTAAAAAGGGATATCTCACTAAAACCTTTCCCATGTGTTAAGATACGTTTGCCAGATGGGGTGGAGCTGCTATCCTAGCTCTCTGATCATTGCTGCTTACCAGGAGAGGCAAGGTTAGCATGGTGCAAATGCGCCAGCAGAGTTAGCCTGGTGCTTCTGCACATGCATTTGCACTGCACTGGCCTTCCTACTACCTCACCCTTCCTCCTCTTGGTAAATATCAGCAGTTCATCTGCCAAGAAGCTAGCATAGTGGCTCCACCCCACCTGGCTTCTCCCATACCTTTGTTTTATAAAGATATTTCACAAGGTATGATGTACACGATTTGGTTGAATTATGGCATCCTTTTATAAAATACTTTTCTGATAACACCCAAGGAATGTCAGCCACTGAAATCACAGGCTGGGCTTTGGCAAACACCCCCCTGGAGGGGGGTAAAATGGGATTTTGTATTTGTATTTGTATTTGTATTTTTTCCCTTTTTCTTTTTTTATAATTGTGGTTATATAATGGAAATTAATAAAACTCTATAATTGAAAATAGATATCCCACAAGATTTTGCCATGTTCTGTGTCCACTAGGCTTTGGGTTCCTTAAACCAAAGCTTTTCTCTTTACTTTCTCCCCTAGAGCTGGTCCCAAGGGAGGGACTCTGGGCAAATGGGCTCAAAAACATCCTAGCAGCTGGATGGACTGATGTGCCTGAAGATTCATCCTGTCTTGTAACAGCCTGTTACACTCAGGTTCCTCACTTCTGCCCTAAAATGAGTTTTAGATTTTCATTGATTGACAACCCACTCCAAGCCCCACTTACCTAGGAGTAAGCCTCACTGAATTCAGTGGGACTTTCTTCTGAGTATATATGCTTAGGATTGCACTGTTGTTGTATTTTAGTTTTATTAAGGCTGATGTTTTATTATAGTCATATTTTAGTTTTGAATCTGCCATGGGATTATGAACACGAAGAAGTAAGGGACAGAAATAAAACAAACAAAAATGCCTGGGGGGAAAACCTCCGTCCTGCAGACTTTGATGTGCTAAGTGAACAAGCAAATCCTTTCTAATGAAGCAAGGTTTTGATCTGTCAAACCTGTAACCTCCTCCATGAGGGCTCAGCTTTTTCAAAGACATGAGTCTTGCCTTTGGCTAGCTCTAAGACTTGAGTCAGTAAGAACTCTCCCACCGACTTGAGTTGGCTTGGGAGCAGACTGCTCATGCAGCATACATTTTGAAAGGTAAGCTTGAAAATTCAGGGGGAGGGGAATGCTTCATCAACGCTTGCTAAAAACTACCTATAGCACTTCAAGTATCACATCCTCCTTCTGATGATTCAGTCGGAGAAGAAAATGCTCAGGTCTTTTCACACATAGATTTCTATATACAAATGACCTTGTTTTTTTATAAGCGAAAACTTAACAGAGCATATTTATGGCATTAAGAACATAGAGACCAATTGTACTCTCACTCAGATGTCCTTCATTCAGTCTTCAAGGTTCTGTACCAAATTCAGAATGTTATTATTATTATTTAAATGGAATAAGGGAGGATTCCATTAGGACATCAAGACCAGGGAATTAGGAACGTCAACATCTGGGGAGAAATTATGTGAAAGTTTTAGAAGCACCCTTACCTGCTGCAGAGTAGAGTAACTATATGCAAAGGACGGCAGAACTTCCAGATGCTCAATCATTAGCACCTGAGGGGATTTGGGCAACCTCACTGTAGAAAAGCCCTTAAAATTCCCTTGCACCTATAGAAACATAAAGGAAGCCTGCCTTCCTGTGTTTCTGTCAACCTGTTCTTAGCAGATTCTTATTTTTACCAGAATTGTAACATGGCACAGACTTTTTTTTTTTGAAAAAACCCTGCTACTTGAATGGGTTATTCCTTACAATAAGAAACATGGCATTCAGAGTTTTTGGAAGTTCTTCTGGTACAGATGTAACTTTTCAGAAGCGATTTTAACAAAAGCATTCACAAAAAAATCTTTTTAATCTTCTGCCTTGTACTTGAAAGATCAAATTGTGCTTTTATCCCTCGTTTTATTGTCTAATGTAGTCGGAAATGATTCATGGGGAAGAGCCAGTGCAAGAAACACTCAGGCAGCCGTTACAAGTCCTGTTTAATTGGCTTCCCCCTTTATCATGAGTCGGACACTTAAACACATTTGACTTTTTTTTGTGGAGGGCGGAAGAATGTTACCTGACAAGTAAAAAGCTATTCTTCCATAATACAGATTCCCTGCCCCCCCCCTTTAAAATAATGTAGTTGGACATTTATCTTTATGGAGCAAAGTTTCAAAAGGCAACTATTGCAATTTAGGTAACTTTAACGCTATAGGAAGGTTCTGCAAAAAAAAATGCTTTAGTTGCAGTGGTGAAAGTGCCACAATGTTGAATAAAAACAAACGGGGCAGACTTTATTTTCCTATACTGCAGACTACACAAGCAAAGCAAACAGACATCAAAGTTTTCATGATGTTTTATTGTAGTTCAGTTTCTCCCCTCCACAAACACCCTGCTTGCTCTCTCCATGGGAGAATTACCATATTTTTTTCCCTTTCAGAAAATGTTAAATTTAAAATTGTCAGTGGATTTTCCATGGAAATCAATTGCCTGGAGCTAGGCAAATGGGCTTGCAACCTTCACACCAGCAGATCAATAATTACTATCAGCATTTTGTGTTTTAAAGGAAATCAGACTTTAAAGGGTAGGTCTGTGTTTGAACAAATGTATTGCAAGAGGCCAAGGGAATATGCGGGAGGGGAGTTTCATTTAAGCTGAAGCCACTCTTGATGTTAGTTTTTCATTTTTTGGTGGAAGGAATTGTTGCTAATACTAAAAGTACAAATCTACGCATGCCTACTGAGTTGAGTGTGCCTTACTTCTGGATAAGTGCGTATAGGATTGCCGCATTGGATACCAAAAAGGGATACAATTTTACAGGACCAAAATAATGTCAGTTAAAAAAAGGGGAGGGGGGAAGAATGAACCTTTTATGGTTCACAATGCTTTGCTTCAAATAATCAAAGTGTTATAATAATTGATTATCAAAGCATTTTGATAATCAAATTATCAAAAAAAGGAGAGGTGTTTTCTCATGGTTCCATCAACTGAGCGTCAGCCAGTGCTGGAACTGGGACCACAAGAAGTTGCCTCATTTTAAAGAATGCTTCAGGTGCCACAGGGTGGCATGTATTTGAAAGCAACATATCTAGTGCTAGTTAAGAAGAAGAAGAAGAAGAAGAAGAGGAGGAGGAGGAAGAAGAAGAAGAAGAAGAAGAGTTTCGATTTGATATTCCGCTTTATCACTACCCAAAGGAGTCTCAAAGCGGCTAACATTCTCCTTTCCCTTCCTCCCCCACAACAAACACTCTGTGAGGTGAGTGGGGCTGAGAGACTTCAAAGAAGTGTGACTAGCCCAAGGTCACCCAGCAGCTGCATGTGGAGGAGCGGGGAGGCGAACCCAGTTCACCAGATTACGAGTCTATCGCTCTTAACCACTACACCACATTGGCTTAGATATCAAAGGGTTCTGTACATATCTTTCCTGATATATAGACCACTATATATCCAGCACAGAGCTTAACAGCTGCTCTGTGCTGTCAGAGTCAACAGAGACCTGGATTCAGGCTCCCAGCACTTGCAGCTTGTGCAGAGGGCCCAAGCTGCCTCCCCAACACTAGTGTCACTACAGCTTACCTGGATGGTGCATGGCACTGAGGTTGGTTCTGCGCAGATGCACCACCAGGAACACTGGATTGGCTCTGCTGGTGTTTCTGTCCCACCCATCCCTACTGCTGTCCTGCCCCAGCCTTGTCAGCTACAGCAGCGCTAGTGTCAGGAGGACAGCTCCACCCCAGCGCACTGACTCCCACACCTCAAAATTGATCATTAGGGACTATTCGACTGGGCAGCTCCTGCCATAGGTTGAGTGTTGAGAAGACGTAAGCAAAACTATAATGGCAGCCCCAGGTTCCCAAATAAGAGGAATAATGTTGTATGATACCAAATCAATTCCTGTAATTCAAATAGATTACGGCCAGGATCCAAAGAGCCACACTTTGCTATAATTACCCTTCTGTGCACATCCCCTGTGCCACATAGCAAGCTGCTCGGTGAAGGTCATTCATTTGATCTTCATAGAAACAGGAAGCTACCTTACGCCAGGCCTATTTATACCACACGATCCAGTGAGCTCAGTATTGTCTCCGCTGAATGCCATGTGTTCTCCAAGGCCGCCAGAGCTCTTTCCCATCACTGCTACATAATCCTTTAAACTGGAGATACTAGGGTTTGAAAGTTGGACTTTCACCATGCAGAGCAGGCTGTCTGCCCCTGAGGTGGGGTCTCTCTCCAAAGAAATGTGTCTGTGATGATGATGGGCAATGAGTTTGCAGAAGAAGGGCCTGTATGGCGCAGGCTCCTATGCCATGTCAAAAAGAAGGACTAGCCTTCAATTTAGGATGCGTCTCAATGCCATGGCTGCTCAGTCGCTAGCAGAATCTGGGAGTGGGCGGTCCTTAAAATTTCCCCAGCATAGTAGTCTTTTGACCTCCATCCTACGCCTCCCCTCTCTGTGCATAAACCGACTGCGCAGAGAGGGCATGGGCAAAAGGGGACCTGCCTCCCCCCCGCTTTGTTCAGGCTCAGTGTTGTGGCTCTCTCTTGCATCTTCTGAGCCCTGCATCCCTTCCCCACTGGAGGCGGGGTTTCCCTCCTCACCGGAGGAAGAGCTGCTTCTCATGATCTTCGGTGGCTCCCTGTAACCCAACTGCCCTTCCACCTCTCACCTCTGAGCTGATGGCAGTTCCCTGACACATATGCTCTTGGGATCATGGCCAAGAGCTGCAATTCAATGTGCAAGTACGCATGCTTATATTCTGAACATGTGGCTGTGGTTATGCACCTGCCTTGGTGCCACTCATGCTGAAATGATCGTGCTTCTGTTCATTCTTTCCTGGATAGTGCAACCTTATTCTCAGTCAAACTCCTTCCAGTCCCCAGCCTTTCGGCACAACCTGAACGGTGTATTTCATGAAGCCAGATCCCTTTGAACTTTGTAAAAATTATTCAAGCAGGGGAAGGGGGAAGTTTCTGCTGCTGAAAGCGCAGTATGCTCTGAGGAAATATGGGTGACAAGGCAGGATACACATTTACATAAACAAACATTACACATGTTCTGGTGCTTTGTTGTCCTATACAAGAATGCTCTCTTTGAAAGTTTCATAGCCAATTAAAAGCCCTGTTAATTAAACATTATGCTCTTGCATCAATTAAATACGCACAATTGGCGCACTGTTTTTAAAGGCAAGTGTCAACATCCTTTAAATGCCACAATGAATAGTTTGACTTACTACATTGTTGCGCCGTGAAAAACATTGCTTTCCAAAGGTATAATTAATAAAAACTGAAAGATGGCATTTCTCTGTACACTTCATGCTACCAGCCTATCTTCAACTGCGGCTTTTCATAAGCTTGAGAGAACAACAGTACCATTTCCATTTATTTAAATGTATTCTGAAGCCTCTTAGTTGTGATGTACACAAAGAGGAAAGAAATGGCATTCAGCTAAGCGATGATTTGATATATGAAACTGATCTGTAATCAAAGTGGTCCATTCAAAAATTAGCTTATATGACCTTTTTGTATATATCCAGTCTTTGTATAAACATTTTTGAATTCTCTTTGCCTGAAAGAAAGCTGACTGGTAAAAGGGCATCATGTTTGAGCTTACTACTTCAGTAATAACATGAATTAACCAAATTTTGGAAACTCAGTAAAATAGAAGTTTTACGGTAATTGCTGTATTAATTAGTAGGAAAGGATGGAGCAACTAAGCACGTACAATTATGTATCTGTTAGCTGAACCTCTGTAGTATATAAAAGCCCTTGAATAGAGGTCAGGTCATACAAAAGTGGTAACAAAAAAGATGAGATTTTATACAAATAATATATCTTCTTGTGGCAAAAGCATTGTGCTTTTTGGAAAAGAGATATGCCATTGATACAGGCAGCAGTCTAATGTGGAGATCCTATTTGGTTTGGTACTAAGGGGAAAATGCCCCAGAATGTTTGTTTTTAAAAATGGGCTTAATGACAAAGAGGTATTGAGCTTGTATAGGGTGCCTTTCCCTTCTATGGATAGATGTCCCACTTAACTCATGCAGGCTAAAAGCAGGGCAGCCTTGGGCTAAGAGCATTGAATAAGAAAATTTTGTCCTTCCAGCATTCGTTTTGGGCACAATGAGAGTACTTTTGTAATTTTAGGTCTCTGTTTGTTTATATTTCAGGCGCATGAAACATCCTTCCTGTACAGACTGTGAGCAAAATCAAGATCTTGTGGATAAGAAGCATAACAGATGGATTTCCAGAAGATGTGAGAGGAACGCTTGGCCTGCCAAAAGGGATACTGGCAAACATACTTCAAAAACAGTACGTGGCTATTAAATCTTTATTGGGCCACACGAACTCATGTACATATGAATAATACTAATAGGCTATCTAATAGCTGGGAAATTTGCAGAGTGCAGTAAAGGCAGAGGTCATTTCTTGTGCCACTGTTGGAAAGGGATAGACTGGACGACCCAAGTAATTATAGGAGGGTTAGTCTGATATTGATTGGGGGGGGGGATGATGAAAAAGCTAATGATGGATTCGGTCAAGAAGCATTTAAAGCATATACTGCCATTAATAACAAGTCAACCTTCCTCTGTAAAAAATGGGTCTCATCAAACAAAATTAATTCAGTCTTTGCTGTGATTGCAAATCTGGTTACTGATGAAAGCAACTCAGCTGATATTATACAACAAAGATCTCTCTGCCCTCCCCCCTGTAGTCAGTTGACCTAGGACTGCCTAAACAATGCATTGCCAATGAGACACGAAGTAAAGATTGTACAATATCAACCAGTATATGACAAAATTAAATTATAATAAAATGATGTTCTTTCTGTTCCAGACCCAAGACTTAATATCCTCGTTCAAGAATCTGAAAGAGGATTTCAAAAATATTTGCTGATCACAGGAGTGGATTACACTTGCAGTAGGGGATCACATGCTTAAACATAGATGAATGTAAGACTGCATCCTGGACACACTGGGCAACACTGTCTATGAGTTGCTTATGAGACTAAAGATGTACCTCACCAGCAGACCTCTGAGTAGGCAAGTACAAAATAAGACTAAGGAGTTTTATTTGCCCTCTGTATGTATGGAAATGGCAAATCAGCTGAAAGGAGGAGCAAAGATTTGGCAGCCATGGTCTTAAAAATATATCAAGGGAAACACCACAGAACACCAAAGAAGTCCCAAGAATTAGTAAAATAAATGGAAGTGAAACTGCCCTTCACAGTGAAAAAGCTTCTTAAACAGAATTTGATGACTTTGTTAAGTTTAGGCCTCAGATACCTGAAGGTGTGCCTCCTCCCACATAGACCAGACCAGGTGTCAAGATCTGAAAGGAAGGCTCTGCTCGCAGTTCTGTTGCTCTATGAAGTTCATGAAGGGCCACCAAAACCCTTAAAAGGCCACCCAATCCATTGTGTTGCTTCATATCACTGTGGTTGAAATGTCGCCCCACTAGTTTTTCAATATTGTATTTTTTTTTTTTACATCATTAGGTCCTGTAACCGTGTCAGGTGGGTAAAAATGGGAAGCACAGGTGCACTGGCACCATCTCCTGGGGCCTGGGAACCCACACAATTTTTTCTGTGGGTTCCTGGCCTCTGCCCCCTTCCCCACTGCCCAAGGGCCTTTATGGTCAAGTGGGCTTTGCATCCTGGTCCCCCAGGTCCTATTCCCACACTCTTCGCCACACTGTCTCTCACACTGACTAGCATGATTGAAAGGTATTCCTCAGTCTTGAAGGTGCTGCAGCTGCAGCTGATGGGGGCTGGGAAGAGCAGCAAATTGAGGTGAAAAGGGTAACTTTGGACATTCTTTCAGGAAACACTGCAGAGCCCCTGAAAGCCCCTTTTCATACTAAAAAATGTTTGCTGGAGAACATTCAGTTGAGCCCTAATTGAATCTAATACCTAGCGCATTAAAAATGGAAGAAAGGCACACATGTAACAATGAAGGTAATTAACCTTTGAAAGAGGCAACGAAGGGAAATCTCTTCAAATCTTCAAAGTCGACCTTCAAAAAGATGTTTTAATCAAACACACCAGAGAAGATTTGATATAGTAGTAACTGGGGAAAGTAAGATGCTGTGTATGAAACCAGTTGTTATTTCA
Source organism: Podarcis tiliguerta (assembly GCF_965153285.1). NCBI lineage: Eukaryota > Metazoa > Chordata > Lepidosauria > Squamata > Lacertidae > Podarcis > Podarcis tiliguerta. Next base: position 55,820,175 of record NC_139537.1, on the reverse strand, counting down.
TCATCACTGCCTGACATTAAAACCTTTACACTGCCAGAATGAGAGAGATGGTAATAATAAAACCCCAACTCAGCCTATTTCCCCCCTCAATTGTTTTGAGATAGATTAGGTACTATTAATCCTTCCCCTTTGCCAATAATTTCCTGATTAAATTTGAACCCATCCACCCAGCTGCTATTTGCCTCATAATGCAAAACATTCAGGTACCCAGATTTGCCCTCAGTGCGTGTGGCTGCTAGTTTCCCTCTCTCAGAAAATAAAAAAAGAAAATGGAAGATTGAGGATGAAGTATGTGGCAAATACAAATTTCCCAGAACAGCCCCAGCCCTCCCTTTGTGTTCTAGAACTTACTGCGAGGAAGTGGGGCAGCCAGCGGCAAGGAAGGCTGGTGTGGAAGGAATGGGGAGCACCTTATCTTTAAGGCCCGGGTGCTGCTGTGGTGTGTCCATTGCTACCATGGACCTTGAGTAAGCTGAATGGCATTGGGGACAGAGTTTCCCAAGTTCCCTGGCAGCAATGGACTCTCCTGTAGAGCATTCAGGTATTACATTAATCTGTCCCTGCACACCAGTCTTCCTTGCCCCTAATTACCCTTCGTTGCATGGGCAAATTTCAGTCAAGAAGGGGAGGGCTGTTGTCAAGAAGGACTGCCTGGCAGTGGACAACACTGCAGTTTGGCAGGTTTGGGACTCAGTTCACAAGGACTTATGATTTTCTGATCGCCAAGCTCAAGTGTGGAATATCAGAGCACCCTTCAGAGTGGCGGATTATCGGAAGCAGAAGGTTGGTCTGCATATGCAGCTGCCCTTTTCTTCTAACATCTGGATCCTCTGCCAGCGCATCTGTTGCCTCGCTTGTCTACAAGCCATCTACAAATGACTACGGCAAGATTCTTTTTTGTGTGGTGTCAGACCGACATGTGTGTGTGAACTTGTGTGAACGGGAAAAAAAAGCTGCAGCCAAAGAATCTTGATGTAATCAAATTCAATTTCATTTATAGATTCCCCACCCTCCATCCCAGAGAGAGGTAAAGGCAAAAGGAAGGGACTGAAAACTGCCATAAATGGCCTGCACCCCAGTTCTCGAATTAACTTTAGGAATTCTCTGACTTAAATCAGAATGCTGGAGGAAGGATGACAGCAGAAAGCAATAAAAGGACAGAATAGGGGAAATCTGCTCATCCCAAACCTTGCCTTCATTAAAAGGCAGTGTAGGTGTGTGATTTGTCGAGCTTTCATTTGGGTGTCTTCCTTTCAGGGGTATCAGCAAGACAGATTTATTAACAGGAAAATCTTATATGAGTCTACTTAGAAGTAGGGGTGATAGAGAAATTTGAATCAGTTCTCATCTGAAGTAGAAAGTATATCATTCATATTTTCCAGAACAATATGTGAATCAAAACACAGCTATCGATTGAAAGTCACACATATCCAAATTTTGTAGTTCACGAACCAAAATGCATATATCAGGGAAGACTGTGTATAAAAAGGAATGCTTTGGTGAAAATAACACATAAAAAGTGCATTATAGGAAAACTGCAAAAACATGTCCGTTAGTGAAAACAGCACATAAAAATGTGTCAATTAGGAAAAATTCACACTAAAATGTGGTGAATTTTCATGAGTTCTTTTTTTAAATTGCTAATTGCTGTAAGATTTGGAAAATTGAATTTAAGATTAGAAAAATGAGAAACTGGGAAAACCAAAATGGACAGATCCTTCCATTCTTACTTACTCAGTAGTCATAATGAGTTCAGCGGGGTTTACTTTGAAATATGTGGAAACAGGAGTGCAGCCTGAATGGGTAAATCTATCAGAGTCTTTCTACTGCTTATGAATACAATTGACCTTGAATTTGCTGAAAGGCACCCACAAGCAATTGTTTTGCTTGCAAAACAGAAGCTCAAAGACTTGTTTGCTCTCAGCCAGTTATGTCTGAAGAGTGGAGCATAATCAGATGTGGCTGTGAGACTAAAGTTGCATATGCTTGCTGTTCACCCCATAATACCCGCTTGATGTGCACATTTGTAAATTAATTAAAGTTTTATAAAGTCACCATAAGTCTCCAGTGCTCCCTCGTGCTCTCCTGTGAAAGAAAACTGATCTTGTGAAAGGTGCCCTAGATTTTCTTCTGCTTAGGCAAAATGTTTAGATGCAATAATAGCAGCCATGCACAGAGGCGCCAAATTTCAGAAAACTGAAGCACTGGTATATCTTTTTCTCCAGAAGGACACAAGGCCATCTCTTGACATTTTCTCTTGTGAAGTATATAACTAAAAGTTGCACGATCAACAATGTATTCAAAAATAAAATCCTTTTTGGCTTCAAAATACAGAGGTCCTGGAGTCTGAGTAATAATATGCTAATATGTAAAAACAACTTCCCTTTAATTTCTAAGCTTACACTTCAGGCTTCCCTATGCAACAAGAATCTAGGCATTGTTTCTGAGATTGGGTAAGCCATGCGGTGGGCAACTGAGAAAATGATGGAGTAGAGCTCTTGTCCAGGTAGAAAATGAGTAGGATGTCAAACCACCCCCAACTCCTTCCCCAACTGTCCCTGAAGTTAAGGAGCTGGTGGGTATTGCATGCGCACTATCTATAGACCTACAAAGGATCAATGGGTTCAATCAGCAATGGACAAGTACCCAGTGCTGATCTGGGGGAAAGTGTACTGGGAGGAAGCATTTGGTCACATTCTTCTATTCAGCCACTGAAAAGTCTTCTCCTTCCTCATGTGTCTCTGAAGCTCTGATGACCTCATGTAGATGGGAGATAATACACTTGTGCTCCCTTCTGCCACTGAGTTTGCCAGATTTTCAGCCAGCTTCCATAACTGTGCTGTTTTAACTGCCACTGATTGTGGAAACTTTAGCAAGGGATCATGTTGATCTCTGTGCTATGGAAAGCTTCACCTGCTGACTTCTACAGAACAAGCTAGAGTTTTGAGACAAGATAAGCAGGTGAGTTTTTTCTGGACAGCTGACAATCCAGTCTGAAAGTCTAAAAATACTGTCTACTATACAAGCTGTCCACATCCTAATTCGACTGAGTTCAGAGTAAAGTGCAAAGGCCATGTTGCTGCTTGCCAGCTGAACCCAGGCCCAGGCCCCACTCTAGCCTTGTTCATGCATGTTATTCACCTGGGTACAGAATATGTGAGAGGCCTACTGAGAATATGCGTGACTAGACCCACCCCCAGTTGCCAACATGTGCACCGACCTTGCCCCCAGCCAACACACCATCAGCATTAGGGACTCTATGCCTATATTGTTGTATGTACATAGAATCCTTCCATAGGGGTCTGGTTGACCAGAGTTCACATCCCTATGAGGGATATATGTCAGACTGGTGCCAATCACACATTGCCCCAGGGTGTGGTCAGCATGTGTTTTAAAGGTAAAGGTAAAGAACCCCTGGATGGTTAAGTCCAGTCAAAGGCGACTATGGGGTTGCGGCGCTCACCTCCTTTCAGGCCGAGGGAACAGGTGTTTGTCCACAGATAGCTTTTCGGGTCATGTGGCCAGCATGACTAAGCCGCTTCTGGCGCAACAGAACACCGTTAAATATAAAACAAGTGATTTATGTTAACAGCATATCCTTGGAAGCAGATTCACACGTTTGGTACCCAGAGGTAACAAATGCCTGAACAGGGCTTGTGTTGCTTGGAATGTGGGAAATGACTTGGTACCTGGGCCATGAAAGTGGGTACCCTTAGAATATGCAGGGAACTGCAGCAGCCTGGAATACAAGAACAATATAGGTATGAGTGGTAGCTGAACGCTTGTTGAGCACTTGAGAGCATGTAGAATCTTCACTAAGGGGTAGCAGTGAGGGAGGCATCCAGTACTTAGTGGGTCAGCCACTGGGATAGTGTTCAACATGAGACTAGCCATGAAGAACAGCTATGAAGCAGAGAATGCAATCCTGATCTGCAGCACTTAGGATAGTTCTCAGGCAGGAGACAACCTGCCCCAAGTTTTCTCCCTGATGGCCCTGCTACCTCTCTTAAGCTCTATCTCTTCTTTGAAAGGGGAGATCTTTAAATGGAGAGCCTCCTGTCCTGGAGCGTGATGTTTGATGATTTCCAGATGGATTCAGTGGAAACTCTAGCATGAGTGCATGAGTGATCATGGAACTTTTGATAAAGAATGTGATAGTTCTGGGCTGTGTGTGTGTGTGTGTGACTTAGGGGGTTCTAGAGGTCTGCACATGGTTCAGAGTGCTTGATCAGTAGCTAAGTTAAAACGGTTGGTATTTGGGTCCTTTTTAGCTGGAATTTCAAGGTCACAGGGTTACCCAGACCTCTTGTGTCTTCTCTTCCAAGTCACAATCTTGGTTACTGCTCTACGCTGGGGTCATGAAGAGGAGGTGGTGAGCAGCAGAAACCAGAGTGACAAGCATTAAGCTGCCTGCAGAATAGTGTGTATGCACACATTAGACATTATTCAGATGAGGCTAGATATTTCTGCCTCCAAAAAACAATATATTCAGCTGACTGAATTATTTTCTCTGAAATCTCTCCTGTGATCACTTTACACATGACCAGTTTTGTTGGTTGATTTGTATTTGCTTAAAGGAGAAATAGATGTGGTATAATAAAAAGGAGAGTTCATTTGATGCCTAGATCGAGGTTTGGGGCAAGTACTCTTTGGTGAGAGAGCCCCAGCAAAGATTAAAAATCACAAAATATGCAGCAAAGTTTGGAAATATAGGCTGTTAGACTTTTAAAATGTCCCCTTCTAAGTTGCTTCTAACTTCTCCACTTCCCTTAGCATAGAGAGAGACTACATGTTTGGTTTACTTACAATCTCTTCAACGGCCAGATTCATATGCTTTTCCATACAACAGCAAGAAAAGACAGGCAATATAACTTATGTTCCAAAATAGTAAATGCTTCTAAATTATTTTTATAGAAACATAAAGATGGCTTGCTTAAGCCACACGGCCTAAGCTTGGAGCATCCAGCTTAGACTTCCTTACCAGTAGAGTTCAAATGGTGGAAGATGAGAGAACAAATAGTTTAGTAACCCTTCCTCCGAAGATGAGGGGAAGTGACCTAGCTAAGCCTGGCAGGGAAGCTTCCTCAATGGTGTAGATCATGGGTAGGCAAGCTAAGGCCCGGGGACTGGATCTGGCCCAATCGCCTTCTAAATCTGAAGGCAGCCCTGTTTAGGGAAGCTTTTAATGTTTAACAGACTACTGTATTTTAATATTTTGTTGGAAGCCGCCCAGAGTGTCTATTATTATTATTATTATTATTATTTATTAATCCGGCCCACGGACAGTCTGGGAATCAGCGTGTTTTTACACGAGTAGAATGTGCGCTTTTATTTGAAATGCACCTCTGGGTTATTTGGGGGGCATAGGAATTTGTTCATTTCCCACCCTCAAAATATAGTCCGCCCCCCCGCAAGGTCTGAGGGACAGTGGACCGGCCCCCTGCTGAAAAGGTTTGCTGACCCCTGGTGTAGATATATAACTGTTTCCCATATTATGCAAAGGGTTGGCTTTGGATAATTTCAACTTGGAAACAGTAGAAGGAAATATGTAAGGAAGGATGTTATAGAATCCACAGTTCTGCTCTATAGATTCCTGAGTTGTTGCTAACACTTGAATACTTAGACAAAGCAATGTGCGTACCCTACCAGTGTGTAAATATGGGCAAGCTGATCAGTGAAGTTGTCAGAGCTGTGAATGGATGGCAGGGCACAGGATCCATGGATTGTGAGATAAGAGGACCGATGAAGGGTTTGTTGTTATTGCCCGTCTGCATGGCAAATAAACTTCTGTTCTGATTCTGTGCCAAAAAGGCATGTCCTGTAGTTGCACACCAGTACTTCATGATGCCAGCATGTCTTGAATCTAAAGTGGCTCTTAGCTATTTTATTAATGACTGTTTGCTTATTCTCGCCCAGTCTGTCTCCCGGAGTATAGATAACTGCAGTGCACATAGGCTAGCAGATAAGAAAGGATGTTAGAGAAATCTTAGCTGTGCAAACAATAGTTTAATGTGACTTGTTCAATTTTCTAAGTAATTTTGTGTGAATGTGAGTCATCTAAATGAGCTGCCTCTCATCATCTTTTGTGGGAAAGCGTTCTCATTCATAAGCGGCTGGCTAGACTGTGTCTCCGTGTTGAAGTGCCTTCCAAGAAACATGCCAATCACAGGGCTCATGATTTTGGTCCTTGGATTTGGAAGCCAGACACTGTCAGCTGTGCTAGAAACTCGGGAGTTTCACTTCCATACAGTGCCAAGCACATTAATTCTTTCCTCTCCTTTGTAAATTGCCTTTTAACATTTTCCATCTGGCCTGCTGTGTTTTATTTATTTATTTTAAAATTTGGATGAGGAAAAAAGAACTCCACCCTTTCTCTCTCCTTTCTGTTGCAATGAATTTGATTTGGAATCATAAGGAGGGGAGAAGGGAATAAATAGATTCAGAGGGTGGGGGGGGGGGGAGAGAGAGGAAAGATACTGTCAGAGTCTTTGCATATCAAAATGCAAAAATAACCAAATCACTCTAATACATTCATGTAATATTGTACCCTTATATTAAAAAAGTCTAGAAAACATGAAGTGCTTTTTTTTTTTAGCTGATCACATATATCAGGAAAGGTTTCAATGAACATTTATTATGTGTTTCAGTAGGCTTACGTGTCCTGAATGGATCTTGTAAATAGCTCAGTGCATGAAAATTCATTTAAATTACAGGGGTCAGCAAACTTTTTCACCAGGGGGCCGGTCCACTGTCCCTCAGACCTTGTGGGGGGGCCAGACTATATTTTTTGGGGGGAAATGAACGAATTTCTATGCCCCACAAATAACCCAGAGACGCATTTTTTAAAAAGCACACATTCTACTCATGTAAAAACACGCTGATTCCTGGACTGTCCACGGCCCAGATTTAAAAGGCAATTGGGCCGGATCCAGCCCCCAGGCCTTAGTTTGCCTACCCATGATTTAAAACATCAATATTCAAGCTCGCCCCTTTTCTCTGCATCACTGGAGTGGCATAGGGCAGGGCGGGTGTGACCTTCTGCCAGGCTCCACCAACCTCTGGTAGAGGCCTCTGCTGTGTCCCCTGGGCAGGAAGGTTCTTCACTAGGCTTGAGATGAAGGGTCTTTTTTGGGGGGGCGGGGATCAGTGGCCTTTGATCCTCAGGCTGGAGTTGGGACAGCAAAACAGGATAAAACAACCTCCTCCATCCCCCTTGGCTAGTGTGAATGGCAGGGCTTAGGATATCCCATCCAGTCCTTAGGGCTGCTCTGTCCATCACCTTCAACTCAATGGGTCTTACAAAGAAAGTTGTCATGGGGAATGGAAGCGAATTTAGGGCAATTCAAATAAAACTGCCCCATGCTTATAATTAACAGGAGTGCAAATGTTTGGTTCCCAGTGCAGATTTACCATTTCTCAGTAGAAATCTCATTGATCTCTATGAGCTGCTTAAACGTGTGAATATTGCGATGTGACGATGAATATTATCCTGACTACCTAATACACATTCTACCTCCTTTGAAGCATCTTTTGAACAAAGGCTGTTTCCTGAGAAAGGATTTGACTCTTTTAATGATGCTGCCCACACTGATGGGGCTCTTATTAGGGAGGAATATTTCTGCTCCTCAAATCTAGTTATAGCACAGTGCCAAACCTTCAAAGGCCTTCACGCAAGCCAGGTCTTTAAAATGAGACTCTGACGAGGGCATGAACTTGAAACAATTTACATCTAAGTCAATTTATTGACAAACTATGAAACCTCTGGGCTACCAAAGTACCGAGAATCAAGAGAATACATTCTCTGTGAAACCTTTCATGCTGTTAATAGAGTCCTAGTTACTCACATGAACATGAATTGCAATCGGTTAACAATCCTTATTAATTTGTCCACATTGTATTACAGCATGTTTGCTAATGCTTCAGTTTTAACTACTCTGTTTCTGTAACCATGGAAGAATCACTCACTTCAGTTGGACTCAAGCTTCTTAGGGGGCAGTTCAGAATTGCTTTGGCCCTTTAGAAGGGCATTTCCCTTCCTGACTGAAATAGAGTTCCAAGCAATATCTTCATGTGTGTTGCCACATTTCTGTATCAAACCTGTCAGACAGCATCTCCCCCAGTACAGTGGTACCTCGGGTTACATACGCTTCAGGTTACAGATGCTTCAGGTTACAGACTCCGCTAACCCAAAAATAGTACCTCGGGTTAAGAACTTTGCTTCAGGATGAGAACAGAAATCGTGCTCCAGCGGCGCGGCGGCAGCAGGAGGCCCCATTAGCTAAAGTGGTGCTTCAGGTTAAGAACAGTTTCAGGTTAAGAATGGACCTCTGGAACAGATTATGTACTTAACCCTAGGTACCACTGTATAAGGGATTTCTGACTTCCCCTGAAAGGGAGGAAATGTCTCCTTTTCCCCAAAAGGACTTTTTTATTATAAATATTTATTAAGTTTTACATAAACAATAAAGAACAACATAAACAACACATAACACAGAAAAAATACACAAACATAAAACACAAAAACAACAGTAATAAACAATAAAAATAGAGAAAATTAAAAAAAAATACCCTTTTTATCTTCATAATGACCTTGCATTTACTTGTTTCTGCGACTTCCCCCAACCTCCCTACTCTGTATTCCAAATCAAATGTTCTGTCTGCAAATTCTTTCCCTCTATCATAATTTAAATTTCTCATCATCTTAAATCCATATCCCATAATTATATTTCCTTCAGTCTAGATTTTAGATCTTTTTCTGTTCACCTTTCTTGCTAAAAACCAGTCACCTTCAGTCCGATATCTTCAAATGTTCGTTATCTTGCAGTATTTCTGTAAATAGTCTTTAAATTTCCTCCAATCTTCCCTCACCGTCTCTTCTCCCTGGTCTCTAATCCTGCCGGTCATTTCTGCTGATTCCATGTAGTCGATGACTTTCATCTGCCATTCTTCCAGAGTGGGTAATTCTTCTGTCTTCCAATACTGTGCAATAAGTATTCTTGCTGCTGCTGTAGCATACATAAAGAAAATCCTATCTTTCTTGTGCACCTGTTGGCCAACCATGCCCAGGAGAAAGGCTTCTGGCTTCTTCGAAAATGTGTATTTAAACACTTTTTTCAGCTCATTATAAATCATCTCCCAGAATGCCTTAATCTTAGGGCACGTCCACCAAAGGTGAAAGAATGTGCCTTCAACTTCTTTACATTTCCAACACTTATTATCGGGCAAATGGTAAATTTTCGCAAGCTTGACTGGTGTCATGTACCACCTATATATCATTTTCATTACATTCTCTCTTAGGGCATTAGATGCCGTAAATTTTATACCGGTGGTCCATAACCGTTCCCAGTCAGCAAACATTATATTATGGCCCAAGTCTTGTGCCCATTTAATCATCACTGATTTCACTTCCTCATCCTGTGTATTCCATTTTAGTAGCAAGTTATACATTCTTGACAAAATCTTAGTTTTGGGTTCTAACAATTCTGTCTCCAATTTTGATTTTTCCACCTGGAAGCCAATTTTTCTATCCATTTTAAATGCTTCCATTATTTGATGATAATGGAGCCAATCTCGGACTTTACTTTTTAATTTATCAAAACTCTGTAGTTTCAATTTGTCTCCATCTTGTTCTAAAATCTCCCAATATTTTGGCCAGTTTGCCTCCATATTGAGCTTTTTTAGTGCTTTTGCTTCCATTGGGGACAACCACCTTGGGGTCTTGGTTTCAAGCAAGTCTTTATACCTCATCCAAACTTTAAACAATGCATTCCTAACAATGTGGATTTTAAACATTCTATGCACTTTAACCTTGTCATACCATAGATATGCATGCCAACCAAAAACATTGTTAAATCCTTCTAGATCCAACATGTCAGTGTTTTCAAGAAGTAGCCATTCTTTTAACCAACAAAAGGCTGCCGCCTCATAATAAAGTTTCAGGTCTGGCAGGGCAAAGCCCCCTCTTTCTTTTGCGTCGGTCAATATTTTAAATTTTATCCTTGGCTTTTTGCCCTGCCAGACAAATCTGGATATATCTCTTTGCCACCTCTTGAAACAATCAATCTTATCTATAATTTGCAGTGTCTGAAACAAAAACAACATTCTTGGCAATACATTCATCTTTATCACAGCAATACGACCCATTAAGGAGAGTTTCAAATTAGACCATATATCTAGATCTTTCTTTATCTCCGACCAACTTTTCTCATAATTGTCTTTATATAAATTTCCATTTTTCGCAGTCATAGTAATACCCAAATATTTCACTTTTTTCACTACTGCCAATCCTGTCTCATTCTGAAATCTTTCTTTCTCAATTTCTGTTAGATTCTTTGTCAAAACTTTGGTTTTTGTTTTGTTCAATTTAAACCCTGCCAGTCGACCAAACTCTTGGATCAGTTCTAAGGCTCTTTTCACACTGGATTCTGGCTCCTGTAATGTCAGAACTAGGTCATCTGCAAATGCTCTTAATTTATATTGTTTAGCTCCGACCTGAATCCCTCTGACCAATTGGTCCTTTCTAATCATATTCAGCAACACCTCCAGGACTGATATAAACAGCAAAGGAGAAATTGGGCAACCTTGTCGCGTACCTTTCTCTATTCTGAACTCCTCAGTGATTACACTGTTTACAATTAACTTAGCTTTTTGTTCAGAATAGATTGCACCTATACCATTTTCAAATTCCTGACCTACCCCCATACTTTGGAGATTTTTCTTCATAAAACTCCAAGAAATATTATCGAAGGCCTTCTCCGCATCCACAAATATTAGAACCGCCTTAGTATTTATTTTTTCTTGTAAAAATTCCAGAATGTCTATTATATTCCTTACATTATCTGATAAATGTCTTCCTGGGAGAAAGCCTGCTTGGTCCTTATGAATCTCCTCTATTAAAACCTTCTTGAATCTTCTAGCCAGAATATCTGCAAAAATTTTGTAATCCACATTAAGTAATGATATTGGGCGGTAGTCTTTGAGTTGGTGTTTCTGAGTCTCTACCTTTGGTATAAGTGTAACAAAAGCTTCTTTCCACGTATCTGGTGCCTTCTCCCCCTGAAGTATTTTGTTACAAACTTCTTTCAATGGCTGAATTAGCCAGTCTTTCAGTGCTTTATAATATCTAGCAGTCAGTCCATCGGGTCCTGGAGACTTGCCCAGTTGCATATTCTGAATGGCACTCTCGACCTCTTGGTCTGTTATGCTATAATTCAATTTCAATCTATTCTCTTGAGATATTTTCGGTAGCCCATTCGCTTTCAAGAATTTCTCTATGTCTACTTCCTTCTGGGGTTGTTGAGAATAAAGCTGTTTAAAATATTTTTGAAAAGCGGTCCTTATTTCTGTAGGGTTCTGAATAGTTTTTCCTTCCACTTCTAGATTTGTTATTGTATTCAACTTTTGTCTCTTCTTAATTTGCCAAGCCAATAATTTCCCACACTTGTTTGCAGATTCAAAAGTTCTCTGTCTCATTTGTCTGATCTTCCACTCAATCTCTTGATTTACCATTTGCATATATTCCACTTGATATAATTTAATCTCTCTTAGAGTTTCCTTTGAATTTGGCTTTAATCTCAATCTCTTTTCTCCTTCATTAATCTTTTCCAAGATCTTTTCCCTTCTTTCCTTTTGTAATCTCTTTTTAAGCGTATTTTGTTGTATCAAGAACCCTCTCATAACAGCTTTACTTGCATCCCATACGATTCTTTTCTCCACCGTCGTGTTCAAATTTATCTCGAAATAGTCTTTCAAAGTTTTCTGGGCCTTTTTGTTCACTTCCTCATCCCTGAAGAGAGAGTCGTTCATTCTCCATCTGAAAGAACCAGTTGGTAGTAAGTTCATTCCCATCTTTACTGCATTATGGTCGGAGCAAGTTTTTGGGCAGATTTCCACCTTTTTTATATTTGGTGCCAGTCCTCGGGTGATCCATATTTGGTCGATTCGTGTCCAAGTCATTTTAGCTTCAGAATAGAAGGTTCCCTCTCTTCCTAACGGGTTTTTGGTTCTCCAGATGTCAATCAAGTCCAGGTTATCAGTCAAATCAAAAAAGGTTTTCGGTAGTCTACCATCCTTGGTGACCACCTGTCGTTGCGCCTTGTCCATATTTGTTGAAACAACTCCATTCATATCTCCCATCAAAATCACACTGTATTCCAAATATTCATTCAGTGTCTCATGCAGCTTCTTAAAAAACTCGGATTTTCCCTCGTTTGGTGCATACACTCCTACTATCAGATACTTCTGTCCATGGTACTGTATTTCAATTGCCAAATATCTTCCATGTTCATCCTTAAACATAAATTTTGGTGTAAGGCTCTCTTTGGCATATATTACTACTCCTCTTTTTTTGACTTTGTCAGATGAGATAAATTCTTGACCCAATCTTTTGTTAATTAAAATTTTCCTATGGAGCCTGGTCACATGTGTTTCTTGTAAGCAGATCAAGTCCAATTGTTCTTTCTTTAAAATATGGAATATCGATTTCCTCTTTCGAACTGAGTTGAGGCCATTACAATTCCAGCTTAGAAGTTGCAGAGACATGATGAATTTATTCTGTTATATTCCTCCAGATGCTCCCTCTGTCTTGTCTTTATCTGTCAAGTCCGGCGTTGTCCTCTTCTTTCTGTTTCGTTTCGGCCTTGCTCCTGTCTTGTCTTCCTCTCCCTCCTCTGATGACTCCAAGGAATCTGCTACTTTTAATGTTCCTTTCTGTAGGTCCTCTCCATAAACTTCTAAAAAGGCGTTCTTGTCTTCCACTGATCTTACTTTTGTCTTTCTTCCCTTGATACTGAAGGAGAGTCCTTCCGGAAATTCCCACCTGAAAATGATGTTGTTTTTTCTTAATTGAATAACTAGATCTTTATAATTCGATCTAAGGTCCAGAAGATGCTTTGGAATATCCTTGAAGATCTCGACTTTGGATTGATTAATTATCAATGATTTTTGAAAATGTAGTCCCAAAATCTTGTCTCTTTCTTCTTTGGTTCTAAATGTAACCAAACAGTCTCTAATTTTGATCTTCTTGCTTGTTCTTCCCAGACGAAAGGCACTCAGGATCTTAAATTCCTCCTTCTCAGGCTCCAAAGTCCAAAATTTCTGAAATTCTTGTGTCAGAAGGTCCCGCAGGCTTCCTTCCTCGATCTCTGGAACGTTTCTAATTCTCAGATTAGTTTGTTTATCTTTTAATTCCAGCATAGAAAATCTTGCTCTATACTCCTCCAATTGCTTGCTCATCGGTGGCAATTTCTCCTCTGTAGCAGCTGCAACCCCCCTTGCCTCCTCAGCAATTTTTCTTGTCTCAACCGACGCCTCAAATAATTCCTTAATTGAGGCTGTATTCTGTTTTATACTGGCAGAGTTCTGTTCTATCTTTTGGAAGGCCTCTGTTACCCCTTTGTTTGTTTCTTCAACTTGACTTTTTACTTCCACAACTTGTTTTTTAGTTTCTGACACTTCTTGTGTCAGTTTGTCTAGGGATCCCTGTACCCTTGCAAATCCTGCAGTAATAAGGTCTTCTGTCCCAGACATTTCTTTTACTTTGGGTATAACAGAGGCACTTCCTGTAGGTTCAGGGAAGGATCCCCTCCTTCCCGTGTGAAAAGATTTACCAGATCTTGTTGTTTTGTCTTGAAATTGCTGTAATTTTCCTTTTCCCTCTGCCATAAGCCACCAGTTTCAAGGTTACTCTGCAGCTGCAACTTATTTACCAGTTCAAGGGAAGAGAGTGGAATTTTCCTCTATTTACTTTGTATCCCTGCAGTAATTTCAGTAGCCACCAGGGGGACCTCGGAAATATTACTATTAAAAAAATACAATGTATCACCTTCTCTCTTTTCACAACCGATTCGAAACAGTAATGTCCACAATACCAAGTTTCAAGTAGAATTCTCTTGTCCTGGTGGGCTGGCTCCTTCAAACACTTAAATATTCTTTTGAATGCTTCACAGTCTTTCACAGTCTTTTAAGACTTCACTTTCACTTTTGGCAAACCAAAACGGCAGTCCGGACAGCTTCCCTGCTGCCTGGGGGGGGATTTTCTATTGTCCTTTAGCCAAATCCAAATCTATTCACAATCAAACGTCTAGGCAGTATATCTTAGTCTTATAAGTCTCTTTGATCAGACAGAATGTCCCTCCATTTTCCCCCTCCCCTTCTAATAACAGTGGGGGGGGGGACTTTTAACGTCCTTTGACGGCTCAGGACGATATTTCTCAATCACAGAGACCTTTCATGCAGGCAAAAATATCTTTCCTATCTTTTCCCCTCTCCTCTCCTGCTTCCGGAGAGGGGGTCTTGTCTTAAGATTTTCGGATTTTTTATCCTTTCAAAGACGTCTTTAAAGGTTTTAGTCCACAGAGTCTTTGCTTTAAACTATTTACACAGCGGAAGGCTGGCTTCCTGTTTAGACCTTACCGCTTCGGGTTCAAATTACTTCTCTCTTTTACTTCAAGTCCCAATTCTAATCCAACATTCAAAATCTTGCTTTTCTTTGAAGTTTTAACTTCCCCTACTCACGGGTACTTCTTTTCTTTTGTAATCCAAATTGTCTCAGGAAAAAGCCGGCGCTCTCTCGGCAACAGCTGCGCGACGTCACTCCAGAGAAGTAGCGATCGACTCTCAGTGCCTCGCCACCCCCGCCCCGCTCAGGAGCCTTTACCAGACTCCTTTTACGTTTGGGGGGGGCGCAAATGGCACCCACCGAGTCCCACGGCCGTAGGCTTCCTCCGCCTACGGTTTCAAGGGTCCACCGCGTCGCCGAAGCGGTAAGACCCCAGTTTCTCTGGAGCTCTTCCCTCCGAGGATCAAAGGGAAGCCGCCATCACCGCCGGCGCTCGGCTCCGGAAGCCCCCAAAAGGACTTTTAGAGGTGAGACTCTGCTTTGGGATTCTTGTCCAGTAAAGACCTTGCAGTAAGACCATCTAATGGGGAAGTTAGCTTGGAAGCTTCCAGGGAGTTGTTAAGCACTCAATACAAATGCAGTAGGGAAGGAAGAACGATCTATCCGAAGAAATATATTTCTTAATTACATCCATTTAGTCTAGCCTTATCAGATGGCTGGCAGTCAGCAAATGTATTGTGGCTGAAGAGAAAAGAGGTGTGAGTTAGACTGTGGGTACATTTATCGCGTCTTAGAATGCTACTACGCCAGTATGCTCTCATGCTTGGCATCAGTTTTAATTTATAGATAGCTGAGATATCACAAAAAAACAGCCCAATGCTGTAACACATTTATTTTCTGGAAGATGAGCTCTTTTTCAAAAAAGTCTCACCAATATGGGGCCCAAATGCCACCAACATCAAGTGGGGTGCACTGGCCAATGTGTTGTGCTTAGGTTCAAATACCATTGTGTTTACTTTGTAGTCTTGGGCAGGTATCAGTCTCTCAGCCAAATCTACCTCATATAGTTTTCCCGATGTGAAAGGGGCTGAAAGGCACTGATGGCAGCATTGAAACAAAAAAAAAAAGGAGAACGTGTTATAAGATAAAATATGGATTTTATTTTCAAAATAACCCAACACTTTTCAGCTGATGCATTTAAACGCCTTCTTCAGGGGCTATAAAAATAAAGACAACACATCACATGACTCATATATATGCAACAATTAAAAACAAGCTGAATTGATTCTATTCAAAATTGCAAATAAGCCTATGTACACTTACTTAAATTGAAAAACAGCCTGCAGAGATCTCTGTTAGATATATTTCCCATTAACTTTGAAAGGAATTATTATCCAAAGGCTGATTATTTACTTTCTACAGATTTGTACACTGGTGCTAATATGTGGTAAAAAAATCAAGGGCTTCCAGTTGTAAAAGTGACAGTACAAAATAGTCTACAAGACAGGAAGAAGATCTAAGTCTGCAGTGGCCATCCTTTGATGTCTTGCCTCCTGTGTTACCTGCACCCTGGGACTTTGGCCGGCTAGCTAGGCTCCACAGATGCCTGCTGTGCTAACAGTACTGGCCTGAGTTCTGTCAGCAGACCATACAGCTCAATAATGAGGCACCAGGCCCTATTGATCCATTCCTTCTGGCAACAATGGACACTGCGTGGCCTTGCCTTGGCAATACAGTATTTTTTTATCTGCAATCTGTCTGTGCCTATGGATATGTACACATTACCACTTACTCTGGCCTCTGTGTGCTTCCACCATGGGCATTTGAAGGTGAGTACACCTGACATTAGCCACAATCCATAGGTTGTTGTTGTTTAGTCGTGTTGTTGTTTAGTCGTGTTGTTTAGCCAAGGAGATAAGTAACTATACAACCTTCAGAAGACATCTGAAGACAGCCCTGTATGTTGTTGTTGTTTAGTCGTTTAGTCATGTCCAACTCTTCGTGACCCCATGGACCAGAGCACGCCAGGCACTCCTGTCTTCAACTGCTTCCTGCAGTTTGGTCAAACTCATGCTGGTAGCTTTGAGAACACTTCCCTTCCATCTCGTCCTCTGTTGTCCCCTTCTCCTAGTGCCCTCCATCTTTCCCAACATCAGGGTCTTTTCCAGGGAGTCTTCTCTTCTCATGAGGTGGCCAAAGTATTGGAGCCTCAGCTTCACGACCTGTCCTTCCAGTGAGCACTCAGGGCTGATTTTCTTAAGAATGGATACGTTTGATCTTCTTGCAGTCCATGGGACTCTCAAGAGTCTCCTCCAGCACCATAATTCAAAAGCATCAATTCTTCGGCAATCAGTCTTCTTTATGGTCCAGCTCTCACTTCCATACATCACTACTGGAAAAACCATAGTTCTTACTATATGGACCTTTGTCGGTAAGGTGATGTCTCTGCTTTTTAAGATGCTGTCTAGGTTTGTAATTGTATCCTATAGCTTCTCAAGAGATATTCTTGTTTTATGCGCTTTCCCTCAAACTAGCTTCCACTGGATTTGAAAATGGGAGCCGCTGTTAAGCATGTGTTTCAGACAGGCATTGCACATGTGCAGTTGACATCACAAATGTAGATGACAACTTCAGTGAATTGAAGTTCAGGGACTGCAGGGAAATAAATCAAGTAATGGGTATTGGGTGCTGACACCACTGCCACTCTTTTGGTCTATACAACAATGTAAGAAGCCAATTTGAAATGCAGCCAGCGGGAGTTGCATTTCAAGCTGCTGATGTGTACATAGCCTTGGTATCCTCTCTCCAGTCCTCATTTTCTGTTTGCACACACACACACACACACAGCCTATTCACAAGCATGCACCCTGCCTTTGGCCTGTGTACACATTGATCTGAATCCACAAAGGTCTGTTGCAAGCAAGAGGCTGCTTTTTATTAATGGCTTACACATTTGAATGTTGTGTGTAGCTTGTTCCTAAAAACACAGCTCTGAGCTCTTTGAAGGAACACCAGCATATAAATGATATCAACCCAGTGCCCATCCCAAAAACACTGCCTCTGAGAATGTTTAGTAATGGGTCAAGATGAGCTGGTGCTGCTTTTTGAAGAAAAAGAAGAAGGAAGGTTAACCTTGTGTTGTTGTTAGATGCATAACAGGAAAATCAGTTTGAAAAGGAAGTGTAAATCTGTTGTTTGTGTGAGCTAACTCTACTGTACACACTAATGCATAGAAAGTACTGATGGAACCGTAATCAGTTTTGGATTGGGCCAAATGCACATTAATATGGTTACTTTCCAAAAAGGCATGCGGCGCCATTCAAATAATTATTTTATGAGCCATCAGCAGCCTTCTCTATTGACATGCTCAGCATATGGCCAGTTCAACCAATGCCCATAGCTAGATTTTAGAGAAGGCTAGCAAATGAAAAAGAAAAATGATTAAAAATTTGGCATACAGACTCTCTAGGCTCAGGGGGCTAAACTAGAGCAGACGGCTGTCTCTGACAACCTGCCGATTACCTAATGTTGACATGGAGGCTGGGAAGAAAGAGAGCCGAGATGAAATGATGCACAGCACACTGCCTAAAACACAACAAAGGAACAGATGAGATGGTGCAACAGCTTTCCTCTCATTTGTCGTGTGCCTGGGACATGTTTGTCAACCAAACCGAGAATTCCTTAAGTGAATGGAAGGAAACCCTCTCTGGCCTGTGGTGCCTTTAGCATCCTGGAACAAGAGCCATGTCTGGCAGCCGATTCACAGATAGCAACTGCAGAGAAAGCACAGTATCTTTTATCTATCTATCATCTATCATCTATCATCTATCTATCTATATCTATCTATCTATATCTATCTATCTATCTATCTATCTATCTATCTATCATCTATCTATATCTATCTATCTATCTATCTATCTATCTATCTATCTATCTATCTATCTATATCTATCATCTATCATCTATCATCTATCTATCTATCTATCTATTATCTATCTATCTATCTATCTATCTAATCTAATCTATCATCTATCTATCTATCATCTATCTATCCATCTATCTATCATCTATCTATCTATCTATCTATCTATCATCTATCTATCTATCTATCTATCTATCCATCTATCTATCATCTATCTATCTATCTATCTATCTATCTATCTATCATCTATCTATCTATCTATCATCTATCTATCTATCATCTATCTCTCATGTTTTTCCATGTATAACAGGCCCCCGTGTATAAGACAACACCTATTTTTTTGGACTCCAAATTAAGAAAATGGGGCGGGGGGGTTTGCCCAGAGTTAGTGAGCTTTTTTTTGTGTGTGTGTGTGTGGGGGGGGATACCTGCCTGACCGCCGATGCTAGTTGAACACCTCGATGAAGCCACCAATCGTCTGCCCACTCACCATTGGGGAGAGCAACCATTGGAGAGAAAGTGAGATGTCGCAGGAGTTAGGAGAGAGGGAATGGGGAGGGGGTAGAAAATGGTGTGTGTGTGTGTGAGAGAGAGGGAGAGAGAGAGAGAGAGAGAGAGAGAGAGAGAGAAAGAGAAAGAGAAAGAGAAAGAGAAAGAGAGGGAGAGAAAAAATGACAATGGAGTGCCAGGGAGAGATGAAAAGAAAAAGCGTATGTACGCACAAAAGTCAAATCTAACAAAACCAACTGGTCACAGGATGAGGCTTTGAACAGAAAGTCTGTGCCATGGGCATGTCTGGGGACGACGACAGGCAGGGGGCCAGCTGCCCCCCTGTCAAGTAAAAAAACCAAAATACTTAACTAATTGACCAATTGCATCGCAAATAGCTCTGCTCTGCTCCCCGGACGTAAATCCTGGCTATGCCCATGGAGTATGGCTGTGCAAATGGTATACATGAAAAGCACACATACTTCCTTTTAGAATCCTGGGAGCTGTAGCTTAGCCCCCACAGAGCTACAGTTCCCAGTACCATCCACTACAGTTCGCAGGGTTAATTGTGTGCGTGCTTGAAATGTGAGCCTAGAATGAAAAGCTGCCTCCTAGTTATAGCTGCTCTGCCCTTTGCAGGCAGGTAGCAAAGAGCTATGGAAAACAACTAACTTTAGAAATATAATTGTTATGGGAATAAATGTTTTGCCAAATACAGAGGCAGACAGAGTAAAGCAGACAATTCCTATCTGCGAGATCCCTTATGGTTTTGGGTAATTTATAAGCTGTTTTGGAGGGGTAACACTCATGGAATGTGAAATTTTGTTTTTTGTGAGGAAGCTGCATCACACGGCCCTTTTTACTGATCCTTCAATTCTCCTGGTATGAAATGCATTTCTTTAGTGGTTATTCCAGATCCAGTTCCATTTCAAATTAGCTTTTTTGCCCTCAGATTCTGATATCTGCATTAAAAAGAATTGAAAGGGAGAAAAAACATCTCACCCTGTCCAGCCGGAACACTATTTCTCTTGATCAAATCTGTATGAATTTGAGGGCTGGTGGAGGATGGTTTTTTCCAGGATTTTTGACCTTACCTAAAAGCCAAATCACCAGATTTTAAGTTTGGCTCAGTGGTGGTGGGATAATCAAATATGCTTTTCACTCTTCATAGTTTTAGATTTCCACAGCTGTAATATTGAAATAGCGCTGCCAGCAGAGGTGCTAACATAATACGATACTTTTATACTATTTGAAACCAGGAATGAAAAATGACAGAATAACCAACATTTCTTCATCAGGTTTGCAGTCACATAAGTTAGGTAACTTAACAGATTCAAAAGTTTTTCCGAAAAGAAAGTTGTTTTTATCTACTGAGAAACTCAAGGACAAAACTAAGTACGCCACAGTTGATAAGTCAACTGTTATCTTCTCATTATCTTGAAATAAAAGGGTCCCCTCCCCTCCTCGAAGTAGTAGAATTTATCTCCACTCAGTTTCTTTAGGAAATCGCTTGTTCTCCTCTAAGATAAATGCAGGAAAATACAGAAACATACAGATTGTATCGCAGAGCAGCAACTTGCAGGCAAATGTACGAAGGCGTAATAATGTGAAATAGTCACAATCTATGGCCTTTTCAACTGTGTGTGGTGGGGTTGTTGTTGTTTGCTGTTATGCTATGCATTTTTGTGCTACTATATTGTAAACTGGGACGCCGGTGGTGCTGTGGTCTAAACCACAGAGCCTAGGACTTGCCGATCAGAAGGTCGTTGGTTCGAATCCCCGTGACGGGGTGAGCTCCCATTGCTCGGTCCCAGCTCCTGCCAACCTAGCAGTTCGAAAGCACGTCATAGTGCAAGTAGATAAATAGGTACCGCTCCGGCGGGAAGGTAAACGGCATTTCCGTGCGCTGCTCTGGTTCTCCAGAAGCGGCTCAGTCATGCTGGTCACATGACCTGGAAGCTGTCTGTGGACAAACGCCGGCTCCCTCAGCCAGTAAAGTGAAATGAGTGACGAAACCCCAGAGTCATCTATGACTGGACTTAACGGTCAGGGGTCCCTTTACCTTTATATTGTAAACTACCTTGTGCTCTTCAGATGAAGGGTGGTATAGAAATAAAAATAATAAGAATAAGAATAAGAATAAGACTATATAATATAGGAGTCTGCAGAGAGGAGTTGGCACCCCCAACATACAATCTTTGTGGTTAGAAGGGCTTTACAAAGGCGCTTGTCTCAGCCTAGGCTCTGCCAGCCCTGCTGCCATCTCAACAGCAGTGGCTCTTGGTGGTGCTGGAGGAAGCCAGTAAAGGCAGAGTTGGAGCTTGCATGGCACTCCAGCCAAACAGGGAGAACTGCAAGATGGGCTGGCTGCGTTGTTGGGGGTTGTTTTAATGGGGCTGGGGGTTATTTTTATTCCTATTTTCTTCTTATTTTAAGGAATGTGTAGTTGTAAATTCTGTTTCTTTTTAGTACTATTTTAATTGTTTTATTGGTTTTAATGTGCAGTCTGTATCAGATAGCTTGTTTATTTTTTGTTGGGAACTGCCCAGAGTAGCTGGGGCAACCCAGTCAGATGGGTGGGCAAACAAGCCAGGAAGCAAGCTACATTTCTGCAGGTCAATTAGGATTAGCATTCATATTCATCTATTTACTGTAGATATTTATTCACTGAAGAATATTTTGGTACTCAGTTTGCTTGAATGGATATTTGAAATAGAGGAATAGCACTTGAAACTGACAAATCAATATTAGTTTCAAAGAAGTATATATTGAGTGTAATCTTAATATCACAAATCAAATGGAGTGGAGCTTTTATCCTAATTGAGACTTACACCTTTATGGTCTAATTCTGTGTTTTGAATGATATGGCAAACCATCATGTCAGTTCTGCAAAAACTTTATACAGTACTGGTCTTTTGACATTTTCCCTTTTTCTAATGTTTGCAACAGTATCCACCCCGCACCCCAATACTCCGAAGAGTTTATGTTTCAGATTATACACAGCACAAGAACATTTAAGGACAGAAGGCCATATGGTCCACTTAAAGCTTTAAAGCCCTAAAAACAATCTGATGATTTCTCATTACATAAATTGAATTAGTAGCAGCACCTCTGCCATGTAGCTTGCAAAATCTAGCTGCTCAGATCTTGCATCTGTACTTGACTTTATGGTTTTTTGTGGTTTTTTTTTAATTTTTGTTCTCCATATCTGTGATCTGTAATGTTGTGCATACCTACAGTGGTAATATGCACTAGGGATATGGTTCATTATTGGCTACTGTTATGTTAACTGGCTTATTGGAACCAATCTGTTCTTTCTCTTCACAGGTGCTGCTTATCTTTTGCAATTCTCAAACAATTTTTCTTTTTCCATTGGCTCACAGAGGCCAATCCAGGTTACCTTTTCGCAGTTTAATATACCTAATTGCAGATCCTACTGGATTAGTTTATATTGCATCTTCCTAGTCTTCACAATATTTTCTTGTTAATGAGGTGTGGCAAAATTTGCATAGCAGTGTAAGCTTATGTGATTATTCTCACTGTTCAAATGGAGTTGTGTTGTTGTTGGCCCCACTCCCCAAACCCCTTCTTTTGTCTTACTGAGTTTTTCATATTCCTAGAATATAGACATTTGCTTGTCTGTAATGTTTAGTTTCATCTTTATGTCTAAGGAACCCACACCTTATACTGGACTTTCCACCAAGTGTTTATTCTATGAACCACAAGAGAAATCTACCTAGGGTGAGAGAGCTGCTATTTAACATTAGGGGGGAATGTTGGAAAAGTTACATACTTAGAAGCAAATGCAGGATAAAACAAAAAGAAGATAGCACTCTTAGGCCTCTGTCATGGCCTTATTTCCAAATGTAATCCATTTCGGAAGACCATTCAACTACTGTAATGTTTGAAAAGGGCGGTCTGAAAATTCAATTGAGAAAATTGAGAAACACTCAGCGGAAGCCATTCGACTTCCGAGGCAGGTTTGAAAATGGAAGCATTTACTTCTGGGTTTTCGGAGTTCGAAAACTAAAATGTTCAACTTCCGAGACATTTGAAAACTGAGGTACCACTGTACTCAAAAAGGTGACACACAGGATATCAGAAGATAGTCATTAAGAAGAGAGAGCTACAAAACATACAGCATGAAACCCAAAATCTTGAAAATCAAACAGCTGGTCAGAGGTTAAGAAACAGTGCTGCTCAGATACTTTGCTGTGCATTTTTAGTCTTCTGATGGTGTTTTGCATTCAGGTTAAATTATAGCAGTTGCTGGGAATTGCAGGTGGGCAAACTACCGCCATGCTCAAGTCCTGCTTGTGGGGTCCCCACAGGCACCTGAGAGGCCACTGAGAACAGGGGTCTGGACTAGATGGGCCATGATGCTCTTCAAAGTACTTGCAGGAGCAGTGAGAATAGGGGTGAGCATGCCTAACGCATTTGCCCACCAACTCATAGAGGATGAAGGTCTAAAGCAAGAGCCTTCTGCAGAGGCTCCCAGTGTGATTTGGAATCCTGCACACATAGGGAGCTTCCTTCAGATCTTTGTCCTCCGTGTGTTAGTTAGGCAGAGCCTAGTGTGTCAGTTTTACACATGAGCTGAACACCTGCACAGGGCTTTTGATACTGTTCATAATCATGGATTAGAAAAGCAACAAGAAAATGCTTGTTTTTTTTCCAGGAGAACTGAAGTGTAAATCCACACCTGCGTATTATAAAAAGAGAGCAATGTCTCTTAATTCATTTTTGCTTAGCTGTGGTAAGGAAATTTGTTTTACAGCACATTTAGTGCAGATGTGCTGTAAAATGTGTGGTATAATAGTAAAATGCCGCCACCCATTAGTGGTACTTGCTTTTCTTCCCATCAGCTTGCAAGAACAGATTCAGATGAAGGTTGGGTTTTTTTCATGTTTACTTTACAAGAACAAATCTGGTTTTAGAGCTGTTAAATGATGAAGGGATGGGCACACTACAATTTTAGGACATACCCTCTGTGGCTATTATGAGGATTCCTGTTATGGCTAGTTTATCACAAAATATATCCTTTCCTCTCTATACCATTATGAAACAAAACATGCTAGACATACTGGACTTTGTGGGGTCAGCTTCCCACTTCCCACATTGGAAGTTCTGGTTTTCTAACAGCTGCTTTTCAGTATCTTGCTGAAAAAGAGTGCTTTGAATATGCAGTTGTACACAGTACATCCCTCCAAGGTGCTTCTTAGGTCACTGAAGTTATAGCAGAAACAGAAAAATCAACTTGCAAATATTGTTAGAAACACAAAGTGTCCTTGTTTACATCTTCACAACAGTGAACAGATGGCTTAATGTATTAACTGCAATCATCTCTGAGTCTTTTTTCCCTGATCCCTGTTCTATAATGTGATTTTGAGTTCCTTGTAGGTTACAGTTTAAGGTATTACTGTAGGTGTCTGGGATTTAATTTAAGAGCTCTGTTCTCTCATTAAACTGTTTTATTGTTTTGTGAAGTTAAAAAGACACAATGCACAACCAAAATGCCAGGGAATATCACACAATGAGAATGAATTACCTCCAGGTTTACAGCTTTATAAATTAAAGCTTCAACACCATGCACATTTTCTTTGGGGTAAGCCCCATTGAATATATTGGGACTCCATTGCTTACTAAATGTGCATAAGATCAGGACACATGTTGCTTAGAGTATTTCCCCAGCTAATTCCTTCAATTAGTTCAGAACTCTTTTCTTTTTCTTCCATGAAATATATTATTTTCATTCATTGTAACTATGTAAAGCACCAGTCAAGAAGAACAATGGAATGTTTCACATGTCTAATATCTCACATTTTGGTTCAATCTCTCAGTCTTTTGGTATAACCTAAGTCAGTGGGACGCGGGTGGTGCTGTGGGTAAAACCTCAGCGCCTAGGACTTGCCGATCGTATGGTCGGCGGTTTGAATCCCTGTGGCGGGGTGAGCTCCCATCGTTCGGTCCCAGCTCCTGCCCACCTAGCAGTTTGAAAGCACCCTTAAGTGCAAGTAGATAAATAGGTACTTCTTTATAGCGGGAAGGTAAGCGGCGTTTCCGTGTGCTGCGCTGGCTCGCCAGAGCAGCTTCGTCACGTTGGCCACGGGACCCGGAAGTGTCCCGGAAGTGACCCGGAAGTGTCTGCTGACAGTGCTGGCTCCCGGCCTCTTAAGTGAGATGAGCGCACAACCCTAGAGTCAGACACGACTGGCCCGTACGGTCAGGGGTACCTTTACCTTTACCTTTAAGTCAGTGTTATAACAAAATATATGGGCAAGCTCAAGAATTTCCTGAATAGCAGCAGCAGCAGCACAGTGGTACCTTGGAAGTTGAACGGAATCCGTTACGGAAGTCCGCTCGACTTCCAAAACGTTTGGAAGCCAAGGCGCGGCTTCCGATTGGCTGCAGGAAGCTCCTGCAGCCAATCGAAAGCCGCGGAAGCCCTGTCAGACGTTTGGGTTCCAAAGAACGTTTGCAAACCAGAACACTCATTTCCGGGTCTGTGGCATTCGGGAGCGAAAACATTCGACTTGCAAGGCGTTAGGGATCCAAGGTATGACTGTAATAAGGTCCTGGACTGAGAACTAACTTCCTAGGTTTGCTTACACTAGATCTGTTCTTGCAAAGCAACTGGAAGAGGTGGAGGAGAGGGCAGAGGATGAAGAAATTGCTGCGAGTGCAGGGGGCCTCTTTCCCATCCTTAGGACTCCCTGGGAAACTTAACAAACCTGTTCTACCTGGACCTTGGTGTGGAAAATGCAGCTGAATTTGACACTGTGGGCAGCCTGAGAAAATACCATCCACTTTGGTTCTGCCCATAAAAAGCAAGTCTAGAGTGAGAGACTAGACTAGATCATAGAATCATAGAATCATAGAGTTGGAAGAGACCACAAGGGCCATCGAGTCCAACCCCCTGCCAAGCAGGAAACACCATCAGAGCACTCCTGACATATGGTTGTCAAGCCTCTGCTTAAAGACCTCCAAAGAAGGAGACTCCACCACACTCCTTGGCAGCAAATTCCACTGTCGAACAGCTCTTACTGTCAGGAAGTTCTTCCTAATGTTTAGGTGGAATCTTCTTTCTTGTAGTTTGGATCCATTGCTCCGTGTCCACTTCTCTGGAGCAGCAGAAAACAACCTTTCTCCCTCCTCTATGTGACATCCTTTTATATATGTGAACATGGTTCTCTGCTGTTTCCAGGAACTCTTCTCATTGAGAGACTTTTGAGGGTGAGCTGAGAATTAGTTTGGACCCTTTGTGTAACTATATATTCTTGTATCATTTTGTTTAAGTTGTCTGTTGTTGCTTCAATTTTTTTGTACAGTGCTTAGAGATAGATTTAATATATTAAGTAATGTACAGTATATATATATTTTCAGTGGGAACTCAGTTCTGGCACCTCTCAGGTGGATGCCATTGCCATTATAAGAGGACAAAAGGGAGGTGTTTCTGGTTAGTTCCGGCACCTCTTTTTCTAAAAAAAATAAAAATAGCACTGGGTATGGAAAATTAATAATCAAATCGCTGGTTCTCCTGAACCTGTATCTTAAACATGTATTGCACACTACAGACCTTATTGATCAGGGTGCCAATCATGAACTCCACCCCCCCTCCCGGGCCTTCATGTGGGTTCTGTTTCAATTAGTTCTTAGGTACAGGCTCATTACTTGACATTAAATCATATGTTCATGTGCTTCATTTCAGACAACTGAGGTGAGATCTCTTGGAATCCAAAGCTTTTTTCTTTTTTTTGAAACAGAGGAAAGCTCTTAAATTTATATATGCTACACATTCCCAGTAAAATGCTGTACAACACTTAAAAATAGATTTAGAATTGCCAGTTAGTCAGTCATGCTTCTGGTAACTTTATTTAACATCGTGGCTGTAATCACTTCTGCAAGGCCTTGACATATTTTATAATTGAACTGCCAGCTTTGCACTAAGCTGCAATTTATTCACACATAAGTGTGACTTGTTAACCAAATTATGTTGATTTCCTCTGATGTGGCTGGATAGCAGGTTATAGTCTTAACTTTTCCCTCAATATGAGATTACAGAGCAACAACAGAGCATTAGCATAGTCAAAGAAAGTTTATTATTTTCTGAATTAAATCACAGCTTCACCTCATTTATCTTTTGCCCAGTGCTTTTTTTGGTTAAAAACGAAGTGCCAGTTCTCATATCTTAATAAAAGTGTTGTGGGTGGCAACATAAAATGGCTGTCCTGGGCAGCAAAAGAGAGATGCCAGTTGTTCGGATCCATCCATCACGAGAGACAATGGAGTGCACCTCTGGGGGTGAAGTCAAACCACTGCATTAGCAGCACCAAAGTGACCTCCTTGGGGCGCAAGTGTGTGTGGAGGTCCTGGGCTCCCCAAACATCCAGACCCCACTCTTGGCCACGCTGATGTGATCCAAAGGACAGCAGAGCAATATGTTTGGCACCAGCTTGGCTGCAGGAGTTTCCAGAAGGAGACTTACAAGGCACCGTTCAACTGTCTTAGGGACTCCACTCCAAACTTTTGTAGGGTTTACTTTATTCCTTAGTGTTTTCTTCCCCTGAAGATATCCTGCAAGGCAGCAGAGGTTTAGGTTTGGAGTTTTCCTTCTCCTGGATGGGCTATTTTCCCAGGTTGATGAGCTCCATCTGCCCCTCACTTCCCTCTACAGCACATGCAGAAACAGCCTTCTGAACTGTTGGACCCACTATTGGTCTCATTCACTCAATCCAAGGGAGCCTGTCTTTGCATGCAGGGCAAGTCCCTAACTCACCAAGAGTTTGAGACCCATCAGCTATCCTCACTTGATTTAGCCGATCAGTCAAAGCCATTCCTGGGCTGTGACTGCTTTCACATTATGACAGCTTCTAGGAGCCACACGTGAGAGCTGAGTGCAGAGTGGGGACCAGCTACCCCCGAAGGAGAACAACATGTTCCCCACCAGGGGTACTACCCCACTACTAACAACCCATACACCCTAATTGCTTTTCAAAAAGCATTGCTTTTGCTGCAGGAAGCATTTAGTTAACAAATATGTGCTGCCTTTACAATACAACCCTGTAAATGTCTACTCAACAGTAACTCCCATTGAGTTGAATGGGGTTTAATCCCAGGTAAGTGCATATGGCAATGTAATTTTAACCAATGTTTTATGTTGCTATGCCTGTACTGTGGTCTTAAATTAAAACCTAAGAAAGATCCAGGAGTCTCAAACCTGCCTTATTCATATTTGGCTGTGGTGGTTTCAAATCAATACTTTTTAGACAAAAACTCAGAAGGCTCATTAAGGCTGCAAACTTATAGACGTATGCATGTTTACTCTGAAGTATGTCACATTACCACATTCACATCAAACATTTAAAGTACTATGATACCACTTTAAACACTCATGGCTTCCCCAAAGAATTATGGGAAGTGCCGTTTGCTAAGAGTGCTGAGATGTTAGGAGACCCCCCGTATTCCCCTCACAGAACTACAATGCCCAGACTGGTTTAACAGTCAATTCTTCTTCACAAGAAACTCTGGTAATTATAGCTCTGGGAAGGAAAGGGAAGGTCTGCTTTAGAACAATCTCCAGATTGTTCTCTTCCCTGAACAGCTTCAATTACATCTGGTCATTTAACTTTAAGGACTCATGCCTGAGCTTGCGTCCATCCTTCCCTCTTTTCCCTTTGTGCTGTGTCTTTGCTATTATTTATTTAGCTATCTACTTACCGTATTTTTCTGTCTATAAGAAGCCCCTATCTATAAGACGGCCCCTATTTTTGGGGACGCGGATTTAAGAAAATGGGGGGGGGGGGAGATCTATGTATAAGATGACCCCAAATTTTGGACATTATTTTTTAGGAAAAAAACCCAGTCTTATACATGGAAAAATATGGTACTTGTTCTCTTTCAGGGTTATCTCCCCCATCAGGCAGCTAACAACAAATTAAAGATGTAATATGAGAATCATAATATAGAACACATCTAAAAATATAATAGCAGCTGCTGCTAAAAGCTATATTAGCAGAATAACACGGATCTAGAATAATTGAAAAACTGGCCAGAATTAGTCTTTAGTGTTCTTCTAAAATGGAGAGCGGGGACATACATATCTCACTAAGAGGAAAATGCCAAAATGATGGAGCCATTATAGAAATGGCCCTGTCCCTGGTACTAAACAGTCTAACAACTCCCACTTATTTTATTTGGGAAGGCTTCAGATTGTAAGCCTGTGGACAGGAAAACAATTGATTGTGTTTCACACAGCTACTGATAACTGAGCCTTTTCCTAAAGAAAAGTAAATTGACATCATTGCTGCTCTGTATAAGAAAAGGCATAAAGATGACCCTTCATAATCCTTAAATATGTAGTCCTAAGATGCTGGTTGCACCTGAGATTCTTTTAAAAGAAAGACAAGGTGAAAATGCCCATTGTTTCCCACTAACTGAACTTCTAGGAAGACTCTATATTTAGGGTGCTTCTGGACTGTCACTATTTTGGGGTGGGATTCAATTGCATGCTGGCAAATCCAGATTGTGCAATTATTATTGTTTGGGAGATCTTGTACAATGAAGCCAATCAGGCATGCTGCTTTGCCACTGTGATTGAGGGGGCCTGGGGTTTCCAGTTGGGTGGGGTATAAATCATAAATTATTATTATTATTATTTGATCAAACCTTAATTAATTCTAACTTTGACTAAATCCAGAAATTATGGGGTGGATTTGGCACCTAAGCATTTAGGTGAATCTGCCCCCCCCCATAACAATAGCTAATTTTCCTACAAACAGGTCAGGATTAATTCTCAGTAAACGACAAGAACCCCCAGCCTGAGTTTTGGCTGCTAGAAAGAGTCTGTTATCAGTCTCCTAGCCTTTGCCAATTCAGAGATTTGAACTGTAGCTTAAGTCTAGATGATAAACTGCATTCTGTTGATGAGAAGCCAACTGATGGAATATACATTTTATATGCAACCTCACTCTTTTCTGCAAATAAAGTAAAAAACTATTGTTCCAGAATCTACTTTCTGACAAACACACATTTCTTTATAATGCTAGAAACATACTTAGCTGGCGACTAACTCTTAGCAGAAATTTTTGATTTAGGGAATTCTCCTTTTAGGGCTGCTACACATTAGAAATGAGCATGTTCTGCAGTTTTTAAGCTCATCCATCCTGGATTCTATTAG
Source organism: Podarcis tiliguerta (assembly GCF_965153285.1). Classification (NCBI taxonomy): domain Eukaryota; kingdom Metazoa; phylum Chordata; class Lepidosauria; order Squamata; family Lacertidae; genus Podarcis; species Podarcis tiliguerta. The sequence continues at coordinate 55,790,250 of NC_139537.1, read as the reverse complement.
CTGCTTTTTCCAGGATATATAAAGGGAGACAAGACGTGGCTCTTAAAAATGCATGAGCTATTACAGTAAATCACTATGTTTACAGTGTGTAATCACTAAAGTTCCATGTGGCTAAGCATCTTTGGCAGGACAAGGTTTTATAATAAACATATCTGAAGACTTCCATGGTTTTAAAAAATGTTGCGCCCAAGCCCAGTCTAGCAGTGATTGACTAACAAACCCTGGAACTGAATCCCTGATCCCTTACAGACACATTAACTCATTTCTGAAGAAACTAATTGTGCTACATTTTCTTTTTTTACAGATGCAATTGAAACATAGGAACATATAGAATGGAAAAGGACAGTATTAATTTTTCCCTCCTGTAAACATGTCCCACCAAGAACATTTTCACTTCTAGAACAAAAATTCCATCATTCATCATTTTGTTGGTATGCCACCTTTCCATAGTTTAAATCATCCTCACGGCGGCTTACAGCATGAAAAAAATTGCATAATTACAACCATCACAAAGGTGGCCATAAACAAGAAATAGAACACTAAAAAGCACACAACCAAATTGAGCAATTCCCACATAAATCATAATAAGAACTAAAATAAGATGATAATAATAATAATAATAATAATAATAATAATAATAATAATATCAACAGCAGCAACAGCCACAGCTCAGTAAAGATTTCCACACTGTTTCCCTTTGGAAGGTTGAGTGGTCAGAGTTTCAGCTATACAAGCCCTAGTTTAACACTGCAAATTCTTCCTCCTGAAACATCTCTTAAAAGGGAAGTTATAATATAGGAAACTTAATAGGCTAGAGTTATGACATGCCTAATGACATCTGGCTACCACAGCTGAGTCATCTTAATGACCCCTTAAAGATTAAAATAGTATAACAGAAGGGTTATAGCTGATGAGAATTGTAGAACTGGGTCAATTAAGCAGATATATATATATATATATATATGCAGGTTTTGGTGTCCTCGGGTGTCTTCCCGTGTAAAAGTTGGGGTGTCTAGGCGACGTTTCGACGAGGTCGCCTAGACACCCCAACTTTTACACGGGAAGACACCCGAGGACACCAAAACCTGCATTCCTGTACCCGTGAAAATCTACGAAAGCATATATATATATATATATATATATATATATATGAGCAGTGTGAACTTTTTTTTGGTATATCATGGAGAAATGTGATCATGAAGAAATTCTGTTTGTGCATAAAGCAAATTATGCACAAATCAAATTATGAATTATATAAATTATATGCACACAATAACATTTGAATCTGACAAATCATAGCGTATGCACACTGCAGCTGTATTGGATCAGATTGTTATAATATGTGCGATCTCTTTTGTTTCTTCAGGTTGTAAACCTTCACCTTGTGTATCGTAATATAGAAAGGTGGTATACAAATTAAAAGGGCAATGAAGTGGAAAACGTCCCCTCCCCTCACCAGCAGCCACCCCCCATTTTTCACGAGGGTGCCCGGAAAGTCATTTTTGGGAGGTGCAAGTGACTTCAGTAAGGATTGCCCTTTGTGAACTGCCTCTCTCCAATTGCTGAGGGAGCTGAAGAGTTCAGAGGAAAGTCTTCTCTTTACCTTGTGGCCTCTTTGCTCACCGACAAGCTCTCTGTTGCTGCCTCCCCCCAAAAGCAGGGAGGTAAGGGGATAAGCAGAAGAGGTAACACAACCCAGGCCCACTCTTCAGTCCTGTTACCAAAGGGTGTGGGATCTAGATAGGTACCCCCTCCTACTCAACTTTGACAGGCACATTTCTCAATATTAATGTAAAGCAGATCAAGAGTTTATTCAGGGAAAG